>NC_069509.1:142732043-143045717 GCF_027579735.1 Bombina bombina | reverse complement strand
GACCCAAACCTCCAGACTTGGCTTCACCACGGGAC
This sequence comes from Bombina bombina, assembly GCF_027579735.1. NCBI lineage: Eukaryota > Metazoa > Chordata > Amphibia > Anura > Bombinatoridae > Bombina > Bombina bombina. Next base: position 143,045,682 of record NC_069509.1, on the reverse strand, counting down.
ATTGTGATTCGATTTAAAAATTTCCAGGAGAAGGAAATGCTCTTAAATCAATCAAGGAAGGCTCAACCTGCTCAGAGGCAATGTCCTTCAGTTCTTCTAAAACCTCTCAACCAGAACCCTCCAACGCAGAATGGAATTCTCGCCACTCACCACCTTACTGCGCAATAAAAGTATACCCTATAGATGGGGCTTTCCAACACACATCTGGACTATTAGAAACAACACCTGCCTCATCTGCAAGTCCCCAGATGACATCCACAACTTCTGCTCCACACTTGGACTTGATCCCCCCTCAGCTCCTCCCCCAGAACCCCCCTCTTCAATACCTACACCTAAAAGATCAGAAAACCCAGCTGACTCTTGGCACACTGTACAACTGAAGAAGAACACCCCACCTGCTACCTCACCCAGGGGTCAAACCGTCTCCAGTCCCACACCTTCAGCTCACTCATCTTAAAGACCCATCATAGAGACTATGAAAAACAAACTTACCACCAGATGTTATCCCTTCCAAGGATGGGCAAGTAAATGTAACAATTACTCCACCATCAGACTTCATACACCTCAGTTACCTATGTTTGCTTCCTATACCTTGCTCAGAAGTTAGATGATCCTTAAATTTCATTAGCTTGCCACCTATCCCACCCCCTTTCCCTTGTCTCTCCTTCCCTCTTCACCCCCTTCCCCTTCCTCTCCCCTTTACCCTCCCGACCAGGATATTTTGCTCTACTTATACAACAGGTCTCTGTAGACCCATGAATAATAGGGCTAGTAGTCGTAATACCCCCTAACCACTCTCACTTATGTCCTACAATAGGAAGAGAGACTTTTTCTTTCTACTTTTGTTACTGAGTTTATTATTGTTATTTATACTATTTTATTTAAAACTGTTTATTATCTGGTTTGTTATTTGTTCTACACCCAACTTTTTCTTGCAGGAGGGTGCACATCCACCCAAATAAAGCAAAACTACAGCACACATCTCCCTTGCTTATTATACTAACATGATATACCGACAATCACCTACACACATAATTGCATAAACCAAATGACAGACAGGTGCAAACACTAACGCTATTAACGCAGAATGCAAAAGGGCTAAATTCACCCCACAAATTATCGAAAGCCCTTCTTGACTTAACAAAGAGACAAATCAACATTCTATGTCTGCAGGAAACCCACTTCAGATGCAACAAAGAACCAAAATACTTTGGCAAAATATTCACTACCCACTACCATAGCTCAGGCACTTCAAAAATAAATGGTGTAAGCATCCTTATCAATAAATACCTTCCCTTCACGCTCATCCAATCCACAAAAGACTCAGATGGGCGGTAGTTTAAACAGGTCTACTCTACAGCAGATCCATCACACTAGTAAACATGTACGCCCGAATACCAAACAATCCCCTTTTTTCAAAAACATTCTCAATAAAATAATAGACATAGCTTTAATATCCCCCTACAACCATCCAAAGATAGCACTAAGCCAAACATCAAAATCTCCAAAAAAGACTTAAACACAATTTGGACAGGACTAAGGAACAATAAACTATATGACACCTGGCTATTTATACATCAATATACCAAAGACTACACTTCTTTTTCTCATCCCAACAAATCATACAGCCACCTTGACTATATTTTCTCTAATCAATCAGTTTTAGCCTTAGTCAAAAGATGCAACATTTAGCCAACTTCTTGGTCAGATCATTCTGCTTTGAAACTGAAAATAGCATGGCAAAATATACCCTCAATGCCATACCAATGGAAATTAGATGACAACCTACTACATAATCCAGAAACAATAACTAAACAGAATACTATTATTGATGAATATTTCAGATTTAATGTGCACTCAGTAGACAACAATTTTACCCTTTGGGAAACACATAAGTGTGTACTCAGAGGTGAATTGTTAAAAATGAAAGCCCAATACCAAAAACAACGCCGACAAACATACATTGAACTATCAGTCACATTTAATTGCTTAGACCTAGCTCATAAATTTTCTCCAACAGATCTTCTAATATCCAAAGAACTACAAATAGCTAGACATGCATTAGACAGTTATTTACAGATTGAATATAAAGCTCTATGCTCCAAAACAAACAGCATGTTCTTTTCTGAAAGTAATAGATCAGGCAAACTCTTAGCCAGAGCTCGGAAAAAAAAAGATTAAGATCACACATTTACGAAATTCAACATCCCACCTCCCCAAATACTCTCAAAACAATGAAAGATATACTGCAATCCTTTCATGACTACTATTCCTCTGTTTACAATATTCCTAAATCGTATCAATACAAAACCCCCTATTAAATATGATAACCTATATCACCCAAACCCAACTACCCACCTTAACATCTGACCAGACCCAACACCTTAACAGACCTATTTCCCAACAGGAACTACTTATAGCCATTAAATCACTCAATAACGGGAAAAGCTCAGGTCCTGATGGGCTTTCAGGAAAATACTATCAGGTATATTCCCAGCTCCTTATACCATACCTAACCCAACTTTTCAATGAAGTGGCCAATAACAATCCCTTCCCGCCATCTATGCTAGAAGCTCAAGTAATCGTAATCCCTAAGCCGGGAAAACCACCAAATACACCTGCAAATTTCCACTCAATATCTCTTCTCAACATAGACATCAAATTATATGCCAAAATATTAGCTTCCGATATCAACAATATCTTGACGATAATAGTTCATCTCAATCAAGCAGGTTTCACCCCACATAGAGAAACTAAAGTCAACACCCTCAAAATTCTTCACCTTAGGGAATATGCCAATACTCGCAAAAACCCCTCTGTCAGGATTCCATTTCATGTTTTACTTCTCTCACTTCTCATCACATGGTTCTCTCACTTTCATGTTACTTAAGGCTCTACCTGTCAGCAAACAGGTGCTTAGTTATTTTCATTAGCAGGAGTAACAGCTTACACACAGTCTCTGAGCTGCATTGTTTTTCTCAAACCAACTGCTTTCACAAAGGACTGTTTGCTTGGATTACTCTGGACTATTTTCTACAAGGATTACATCCCCTGAAATATCCTGTTTCATCCTTGGACTTACAGCTAAGTTACCTCTTAATTTTATTCCATGCATACTATTTGAGAACTTAACTGCTGAATTGTTATTGTACACTTACAGCATCACTCTTAATTTAACTGGAGCTGACAGGCACTGCAGTTTTCTAAATTACTCTGCACACTATTTCATACTGGGGAATCACTGTCTCCTTTCTCACTTCATAATATATATGCTGCTTTAAGAACAAGACCTTGAGCTCTAAGTTTACAAGCTTGAACTGAAGAGGATTTAACTATTTCAAAATAAAAACTGTTACTTGGTTTTGCAACTGCAAGTCTGGGCATCTTGCCAAATTCCTCTCTTACTCTGCAGCAGCTGCACTCAATAAACACAGTTACAAAGTAGCAGCTACAAGACAACTGAAGCATTCTCTGTGACTTGTTAAAAGTATATCTCTTGCAAACCAAGCTTACTTCTTACAAGGATTAACCAATTCTCTCCTGCATTACATGTTTATTTAATGTAAGCTTTAAAAAGAATTTTTGTTCTCTCAAGTTCTTTAAATTAGAAGCATATTTTTCTTCTATAATTTTTTCATTATTTTTTCCATACTGTGCCAGTCTAACAGTATTGGAAATATTGTGCTTAGAAGGATTCATGTTGTGATAGTACTAACAGCATTGAACCTCTAACTTAATAATAATTCACCACAGGTTTACTGGTCTATGCTCACCTAAATAGCCCAAAAACCCTGGTGATACAAAACAATAATTGATCTGCAGTTGCGTTCCACTTACATAGTTGAAATAGACTTTACACCCTCTGTGTTCATATCTATGGATGCAGAGAAGGCCTTTGATAGACAAGACTGGTGTTTCTGCAAACTACCCTCCAAAAGTTCAGCTTTGATCAAACCTTCATAGGCAAAATCTTCTCCTTGTATAACACTCCACAAGCAAAAATTAAAAATAACAACACCCTATCCCAACCCTTTGATATCTCCAACTGCACCAGACAGGGTTGCCCCCTCTCCCCCATACTTTTCATCCTGGCCATGAAAGTTCTGGCATCCTATATCAGAAGCAATACTAACATCCACGGCTTCAAATTTGCCCAACACGAATATAAAGCTACTCTATACGCAGATGATCTCTTCCTCACACTCACACAACCAGTTTTATCAATTCCCCCTCTCCTCCAAATGCTTGAAACCTACGGCACCTTTTATAATTTTAAAATCAACATTACCAAATCAGAATACAGTTAGGCAAAGAGAGCCAAAAATTTGGCGCTTACGGTCCTGGAACTTCTATAGGGGTGAAAGAGCCGGTGTTTCTCCCTTGAGCTGGAGGGGAGATGGTTCAAGCTGTTTAGCTCAGCGTTGCGAGTTTTCTCCTTCCGGGTTCAAGGGTGATCAGTTGCTGCCTGTGACAGGTAATGGATGTCCGTGGATCGCATCAAAAAAGAACTGAAAGTAGAAAGAATGGGACAGGCGCAGCCTGACTCAAGTGAAATACAATTTATTTGAACAGTAAGTGCACAACCCAAGTGGCTACTTAGAAAAATAAAAACATTCAAAGCATGTATTAAAGTAATTTCCAAGGTGAAGACTGACGCAAAAATTCACACTGTACTTGTTGAAAACACCTTCCAAATGGTGTCAGTGGATGCAGTGTTAATGCAGATAGTCATAGAATATGATAACAATATCTCTACGCGTTTCGTCTGGGTTCGCCCAGGCTTTGTCAAGAGTGATTCTGTTCTGTGCTCCAACCGGCTTATAAAGGAGCTGATACAGGTAACGTTCATAGGTCAGCCTATAGAATGCCACCTGTGTTACAACCTGTATTCCAATCCCTGACAGGATAACAAAGTTGAATGCTAAGATCAGATGTGTTGCAAATGAGTAAATACATTCATAAAAAAAAACATTAATAATAGAAATACATTAATAAAAACAACCATTAAAACAGTTTAAAAATGTACAATCTTATGTAGATAGAAGCCTAAAAAATGAACATAATATAATAATGTTTCTGAATTGAATAACATTATGATTTAAAATGGTAATACTTCACTAAAAGGCTCATTAGATTTGAATTCGTCATTATTCAAGATATTATTGTTTTTTGCTTCTTTCAGGATGCTGTTCAACTCTTTTTTATACTTTAGAGTGGGATCAAAATTTAATTTTTTATATGTCATTGGGTCATTGAGGATCCTATGAGCCTCTGTTAAATAGCCTCTGTTAAATAGTCCCCTCTCTATCTAGAGGGGACTATTTAACAGAGGCTCATAGGATCCTCAATGACCCAATGACATATAAAAAATTAAATTTTGATCCCACTCTAAAGTATAAAAAAGAGTTGAACAGCATCCTGAAAGAAGCAAAAAACAATATCTTGAATAATGACGAATTCAACTTTTTATCTGAAAATTTCCCATCTATACCCACATTTTACCACCTGCCAAAGGTTCACAAAACCTTAGTTTCACCGCCAGGCAGGCCGATCATCTCCGGAATTGGCTCTATAACCAATAATCTTTCAATTTACATAGACCACTATTTACAACCAGTGGTACAAAAAACTAGGACATATCTCAGAGATACCATACACACCATAAATATTTTTGAAGGAATGAATTGGGAAAGTGACTATTTATGGATTGCATGTGATGTATCTTCACTATATACATGCATCCCACATGATCTTGGCATAAAAGCAATAAATGAGACCCTAAATAGAGATATTAAGTCCACGATACACTTAGAATTCATTCTAGAAAGCATTAGCTTCATACTTTCGCGTAATTATTTTGTTTTTAACGAGCAATTTTTCAAACAGATAATAATCTCATTTGTTATTACAGATACATAGACAATGTAATTATAATATGGAAAGGCAGTGAAGTTAAGAGCAAAGAATTCATAATCCATATGAATTCCAATACTTTTAATCTCAAATTTGTATCTAAGATCGATAAAAAACAGATTGAGTTCCTAGACTTAGTATTATTAGTAGATGAAAATAACAAGGTGGCAGTTAAGAATTTTCGCAAACCTACAGATAAGAATGGCTTTCTTAATGCCAAAAGTGGTCATTTACCCAGGTGGAAAACCAACATACCCCTGGGTCAATACCAGAGAATCAAAAGGAATTGTACCAGGGATAGTGATTTTAATTATGAAGCAAATATTTTAGATGCCAGATTCTTGGAAAAAGGCTATGAAGTAGCCACAATCCAACAGGCTAAAGAAAGGGTACAACTAATGGACAGGAAAACATTACTACAACCACGCAAAATAGAAAAACAACATGGTAACAAAGATAATGTTAGATTTGTAACAACTTACAATCAGGGTTCCAAAGAGATCCAGAACATATTAAGCAAACACTGGGGGGTATTAAAAGCAGATCCCATTTTAGGAAGGATTTTATCAGACAAACCATTAGTCACGTTTAGGAAAAATACCCTACAATGGTTACAACAAAAACCTGGTACATACAAATGTGGGGTAGCAAGATGTGGGATGTGTAAATATGTAGACAAGAACATAAATTTTACTAGTTCAGGCGGTACAAAAACTTTTAAACAAAAATATAAATGCAACTGCAGCACTGCATTTGCAGTGTATCTTTTGAGCTGCAGCTGTAAGATGATTTACATAGGGAGAACCAAAAGGAACATACACACTAGATTCATTCATTACCAAATCAGAACTGTTGCCCATTAGACTAAATTATAAAGATCTCAAAACAATTCAAAACCTTGTGCACTTCTGCACCCAGCTACACTCCATCAAATATTTAGGAATCTACATATACCCACATATGAACACATTAATACACTCAAACTTTAAAGTCATTTCCACCACAACACACTCCCTTCTGCATTCCTGGAGCAACAAACCGCTTTCGTGGTTAGGCAGAATCAACGCTGTCAAAATGATTCTCCTCCACAATCTCCAAAAATCTATTGTCTTGTACATCCAGCAACACAAACGACCCCGCATCGCCACGGCTATGCTCTAATATCCGAAAGAGCTTGGCAGACTGGGTATCCCAAATCAAATATACTATAGACTAGCTACTTTTCTTACTAGGATAGCTAATTGGTGTAAACATTCAATACACCAGGAGTGGGTTCTATTAGAGCATCAATTAATCAACACTTACCATCTAGGAAGTAAATGTTGGTTACCTCAACACAAAATGGAACCTACTTAAACATCTCCCAATCATCATTAGTGAAACTTTCAAACAATGGGATACGTACGTCAACAAATATCAACATATTTCAACAATTCCCTCTCCACTGACCCCTCTCATAGAAAATCCAGACTTCCCCCTTCAACAGTCCACACACTCGACCCTAACCCCCCACATAACTAAATCCATCCCTTTTCACACACTCATGCTAAATGGGAAACCCAAACCCTAACGGGAAATCACCGCCCTCTTAGGCAGCAGATACGAAAACTGGTTCAGATATGACCAACTCATTGACTTCCTCACGAGACACCCCAACAGATCTCAGATTTCACGCTCTCTAACCAGCTTCAAAAATATATGTTCTCAAGACATTTTAAATAAAGGCCTTCTCTCATTCACATACCAACTACTCATGCAAACATATACCACTTCACTTCCCCCATATGTATACAAATGGGAGACAGAAATCAATAAACACCACTTTTATAAAGAATGGCTCAAATTTTTCTCATCCATGACCAAATCCTCCTCCTCTATATATATCTTGGAGATGAACGTATAATTCCTATATAGGTGGTATTACACACTGGCCCGTTTACATGCCATCCTTCCAGTGTTTCCTTCAGAGTGCTGGAGAGGCTGCAGATCAGAAGGTAACCCCACACATATATGGTGGACCTGCCCCATTGCACAAAACTTCTGGCAATCCATTAAAAATGAAATTGAAAAGGCACGACCCATATCTCTTGAATTAGATATTCGGCTCTTTCTCTTCAACAAATTTTCTCAAATAAAATGCAAATACCAACTCACACCTATACAATTTTGTGACTCACAAACAACTGAGACTCTATACTATTTGTAAATTTTCATTTATTGTTTGTATTGTTTATACAATTGTCAATAAAGCATTTTTTGAAGATAAAAAAAAAATTGTTTTATAGAGCACAAAAGCTGTTAAAAATTTTTAAATGTTCCGTAGTTAACTAAAGCGTATTTTTGTATGCAAGCAATCTGTTAAACATGCTATAAATCTCTTGATTTGAGAATGTAATACAAATGATTAATTATACATAGCAACACAGTTTTGCAGCATACTTTCATAATTTATTTAATGTAATTTAATCGTGATTTATGCTATAATAATTACTACAACAACTGGTTAGCTGTTTCATGAAACATGAAAGTAGCACAAAACGAAAAAAAATGCATTACAAAGTACAGTTACACTCATTATAACATTATCTAATAAAAAATATTCAAAAAAATATTCCACAAAAAACTTATAAGGGCTCAAAGATATGAGATCTCAGGTGGCATCAAAAGGCTGCAAAGGGCTTAACATTAAGATACACACACACACACACATATATATATATATATATATATATATATATATATATATATATATATATATATATATATATATATATATATATATATATGTGTCTAAAGATGTATATGTATGTGTGTGTATATATATATATTTACATATGTATTTATATGTGTGTATATATGTATTTACAGACATACACATGTAAATATATAAATAAATATAGTGCAAAAAATCCCAGCACTTGAGTCTTAGAATAATTTTATTCAAAGAGCAACTTTAAACAGCATTAAAGGGCCATAATACCCAAATGTTTAAACACTTGAAAGTGATGCAGCATAGCTGTAAAAAGCTGATTAGAAAATATCACTTGAACATCTCTATGTAAAAAAGAAAGATATTTTACCTCAAAAGTTCCTCAGTAGCCACCTCCCATTGTAAAGGATTTCTAAGCAGCATTTTAGTGTGTTTGTCCTGGGACATCTGAAGGGACTAGCATCGTGCACTCTCATATTATTTCACCAATCAGGTAAAGGAAGCTTACTATGAAATCTCATGAGAGTTAAGTCAAATCTCATGAGATCACAGTAAGAGTTCATGACCTCAGCACTGCTGATGCTGATTGGCTGCTGTTCATTTCTTCATTTTTTAATTTTTTTACCTGCAGCTGGGAGCAGCTGAATATAACTTTTTACAGAGAACTTACTCTGGTGAGCTGAGGAAATTGTGAGGTAAAATATCTTCCTTTTTTGCATAGAGATGCTCAGGTGATATTTTCCTGTCAGCTTTTTACAGTTATACTGCATCAGTTTCAAGTGAGTATTATGTCCCTTTAACCTCATTTGGTGGGCTAAACTCATTCACACACTCCTCTTCACACAAACCCCATCCACCAAACATTACACTGCTCAGAAAATTGCCAAGAGCTCAACACCAAAAATATTTTTTTGAAATAAACCAAGAAAAAAAAATAAAGAGAAAAAAAATGTCATAATTGTATAACCCCCAAGGCGTCCCAAGGGGGAATAACCAGCAACACCTGCACAAAAAATACTCAAGAATGATTCACAGCCTTTGTTATATCCAGACGATTCTATAACAGAGAAATAGAACCCTTCTTAAAAATTCTCTTAAATAACACAGTCCCAGTGTGTAAGAAGGAGTGTAAATCCAATGGACTTTAAAGTCAGATATCTCTTTCACTTGTCCAATCCTCCACTTGATTACTGGTTTTATAATGATAAACTGTCCCAGTATATTTAAGGGAAATCACTGTGTAATCTTATAAACTGCATACATTTTTAAATTGCAGTCTCACTCCATAGGGATACATGTATGGCTGAAATCTGTAGCACCTGTGTCTGAAATACACTAGCACATATTAACATCACAGTTCATCTAAGGATGTGACAGAGGTACAGACATTCATAATCCCAAATTGTTTCTGTTTCAATCTTCCCCAACCACTTGATCAACCCACTTGGTACACTCTTATGCAACCACAGTGTTTGCGTAAACCTGATACGTGAGTCTACGTCACACAGAGAGGTCCGTGGCGTGTGGTGTCTGTGAGTATACATCCAACAGTATACAAACAATATATCAGTGATTCTGTCTGTAACCGGTTTCTCCGGTCTCCTACCTCAATGTCACGAAGTCCGAATTTCTTCTTGTTAATGTGCAGCACTTCAGACACAGAGTATGGCAGGTGAAGGCGTCACAAACACTCTGACGCGTGTTTCGGGACTCCGCCCTTTGCCAAGGAGATTCTAGTATTATTTGTTGAATGAACAGCAATGCACTACTGGTTGCTGACTGAACACATGGGTGAGCCAATGGCAATCAGTATATATGCAGCCACCAATCAGCATGCTAGAACCTAGGTTTTTTACTGCTACTGAGCTTTCCTAGATACAACTTTTACAAAGGATAACAAGAGAAGGAAGCAAATTAAATAATAGAAGTAAATTGGAAATTTGTTTAAAATTGTATTATCTATCTGAATCATGAAAGAAAAAAATTGGGTTTCATGTCCCTTTAACTAGTTAATTTTCTTAATTACACTGAGTTTCTATAAACTAATGGGAGTTGTCATGTTCTAACTTAAGTTTCAGTTTATCTTTCTTTCCATTTGAGAATAATTAGACACATATATAAAACAGTTCATAGAAATGACTATCCAAAAAAGTCTATGTGGAACATAGGATTATCTAAAAGGGTTTCCATACAGACGTTTTTGCACATGCAGAGATAATTAAATAGAAAACTCGTTTTAAAATGGTAGATCCTATGGGCTCTATTTCACAAGCTCCGTATGGAGCTTGACGGCTCGTGTTTCTGGCGAGTCTTCAGACTCGCCAGAAACAGCAGTTATGAAGCAGCGGTCACAAAGACCGCTGCTCCATAACCTGTCCACCTGCTCTGAGCAGGCAGGCAGACATCGCCGGAAATCAACCCGATCGAGTACGATCGGGTTGATTGACACCACCCTGCTGGCGGCCTATTGGCCGTGAGTCTGCAGGGGGCGGCGTTGCACCAGCAGCTCTTGTGAGCTGCTGGTGCAATTCTGAATACGGCGAGCGTATTGCTCGCCATATTCAGCGAGGTCTGTCGGACCTGATCCGCACTGTCGGATCAGGTCCGACAGACCTTGATAAATTGGGGCCTATGACTTTATTGAAACTATAAAGTCATAGATGTACTTTATACGACCTTAACTGCTATTAACCCCAAAGCACCATATCCTTCACTGCAAATTATGCTATAGTGTATTATGTAAGGAAGGAAGGCTGAGTTTAAGGGGACATTTAAAGGGACATGAAACCCAGATATTTTTGTTTTATTATTTAGGTAGAACATACAACTTTAAACAACTATCCAATTTACCTCTATTATAAAATGTGCATCATTCTCTTTGTATCATTTGTTGAAGGAGCAGTAATGCATTACTGGTTTCTAACTGAACACATGGGCGAGCCAATGACAATCGGTATATATATGCAGCCACCAATCAGCAGCTCAAACCTAGGTTATTTGCTGCTCTTGAGCTTACCTAGGTAACCCTTTAAGCAAAAGATAACAAAAGAAGGAAGAAAATTAAATAATAGACGTAAATTGGAAAGTTGTTTAAAATTGTATGGTTTGTCTAAATCATGAATGTCTAATTATGACTTTACTGTCCTTTTAATAGTCCTTTAAGTAATTTTATTTATGATATTATCTAAAAATATATCCATTGCCATACACCAATAGCACTGCAGGCTTTTATTTATCACCCTGGGAGCTTCTATCCTAAATACCAAATATTGTATGTTTTGTTGGTTTTATAATGAAAACTTAAAAAAACATAATTTATGCTTACCTGATAAATTCCTTTCTTCTGTTGTGTGATCAGTCCACGGGTCATCATTACTTCTGGGATATAACTCCTCCCCAACAGGAAATGCAAGAGGATTCACCCAGCAGAGCTGCATATAGCTCCTCCCCTCTACGTCAGTCCCAGTCATTCGACCAAGAATCAACGAGAAAGGAGTAACCAAGGGTGAAGTGGTGACTGGAGTATCATTTTAAAAGATATTTACCTGCCTTAAAAACAGGGCGGGCCGTGGACTGATCACACAACAGAAGAAAGGAATTTATCAGGTAAGCATAAATTATGTTTTCTTCTGTTATGTGTGATCAGTCCACGGGTCATCATTACTTCTGGGATACCAATACCAAAGCAAAAGTACACGGATGACGGGAGGGATAGGCAGGCTCATTATACAGAAGGAACCACTGCCTGAAGAACCTTTCTCCCAAAAATAGCCTCCGAAGAAGCAAAAGTGTCAAATTTGTAAAATTTGGAAAAAGTATGAAGCGAAGACCAAGTTGCAGCCTTGCAAATCTGTTCAACAGAGGCCTCATTCTTAAAGGCCCAAGTGGAAGCCACAGCTCTAGTGGAGTGAGCTGTAATTCTTTCAGGAGGCTGCTGTCCAGCAGTCTCATAGGCTAAACGTATTATGCTACGAAGCCAAAAAGAGAGAGAGGTAGCAGAAGCTTTTTGACCTCTCCTCTGTCCAGAATAAACGACAAACAGGGAAGAAGTTTGGCGAAAAACTTTAGTTGCCTGCAAGTAGAACTTGAGGGCACGAACTACATCCAGATTGTGTAGAAGACGTTCCTTCTTTGAAGAAGGATTTGGGCACAAGGATGGAACAACAATCTCTTGATTGATGTTCCTGTTAGTGACTACCTTAGGTAAGAACCCAGGTTTAGTACGCAGAACTACCTTGTCTGAGTGAAAAATCAGATAAGGAGAATCACAATGTAAGGCTGATAACTCAGAGACTCTTCGAGCCGAGGAAATAGCCATTAAAAACAGAACTTTCCAGGATAACAATTTTATATCAATGGAATGAAGGGGTTCAAACGGAACACCCTGTAAAACGTTAAGAACTAAGTTTAAACTCCATGGCGGAGCAACAGCTTTAAACACAGGCTTGATCCTAGCTAAAGCCTGACAAAAGGCCTGGACGTCTGGATTTTCTGACAGACGCCTGTGTAACAAGATGGACAGAGCTGAAATCTGTCCCTTTAATGAACTAGCTGATAAACCCTTTTCTAAACCTTCTTGTAGAAAAGACAATATCCTAGCGATCCTAACCTTACTCCAGGAGTAACCTTTGGATTCGCACCAGTATAGGTATTTACGCCATATTTTATGGTAAATCCTTCTGGTAACAGGCTTCCTAGCCTGTATCAGGGTATCAATAACCGACTCAGAAAAACCACGTTTTGATAAAATCAAGCGTTCAATTTCCAAGCAGTCAGCTTCAGAGAAGTTAGATTTTGATGTTTGAATGGACCCTGTATCAGCAGGTCCTGTCTTAGAGGTAGAGACCAAGGCGGACAGGATGACATGTCCACTAGATCTGCATACCAAGTCCTGCGTGGCCATGCAGGCGCTATTAGAATCACTGATGCTCTCTCCTGTTTGATTTTGGCAATCAATCGAGGAAGCAGCGGGAAGGGTGGAAACACATAAGCCATCCCGAAGTTCCAAGGTGCTGTCAAAGCATCTATCAGAACCGCTCCCGGATCCCTGGATCTGGACCCGTAGCGAGGAAGTTTGGCGTTCTGGCGAGACGCCATGAGATCTATCTCTGGTTTGCCCCAACGTCGAAGTATTTGGGCAAAGACCTCCGGATGAAGTTCCCACTCCCCCGGATGAAAAGTCTGGCGACTCAAGAAATCCGCCTCCCAGTTCTCCACTCCCGGGATGTGGATTGCTGACAGGTGGCAAGAGTGAGACTCTGCCCAGCGAATTATCCTTGATACTTCCATCATTGCTAGGGAGCTTCTTGTCCCTCCCTGATGGTTGATGTAAGCTACAGTCGTGATGTTGTCCGACTGAAACCTGATGAACCCCCGAGTTGTTAATTGGGGCCAAGCCAGAAGGGCATTGAGAACTGCTCTCAATTCCAGAATGTTTATTGGAAGGAGACTCTCCTCCTGATTCCATAGTCCCTGAACCTTCAGAGAATTCCAGACAGCGCCCCAACCTAGTAGGCTGGCGTCTGTTGTTACAATTGTCCAGTCTGGCCTGCTGAATGGCATCCCCCTGGACAGGTGTGGCCGATAAAGCCACCATAGAAGAGAATTTCTGGTCTCTTGATTCAGATTCAGAGTAGGGGACAAATCTGAGTAATCCCCATTCCACTGACTTAGCATGCACAATTGCAGCGGTCTGAGGTGTAGGCGTGCAAAAGGTACTATGTCCATTGCCGCTACCATTAAGCCGATCACCTCCATGCATTGAGCTACTGACGGGTGTTGAATGGAATGAAGGACACGGCATGCATTTTGAAGCTTTGTTAACCTGTCTTCTGTCAGGTAAATCTTCATTTCTACAGAATCTATAAGAGTCCCCAAGAATGGAACTCTTGTGAGAGGAAAAAGAGAACTCTTCTTTTCGTTCACTTTCCATCCATGCGACCTTAGAAATGCCAGAACTAGCTCTGTATGAGACTTGGCAGTTTGAAAGCTTGAAGCTTGTATTAGAATGTCGTCTAGGTACGGAGCTACCGAAATCCCTCGCGGTCTTAGTACCGCCAGAAGGGCACCCAGAACCTTTGTGAAAATTCTTGGAGCCGTAGCCAATCCGAATGGAAGAGCTACAAACTGGTAGTGCCTGTCTAAGAAGGCAAACCTTAGATACCGGTGATGATCTTTGTGGATCGGTATGTGAAGGTAAGCATCTTTTAAATCCACTGTGGTCATGTACTGACCCTTTTGGATCATGGGTAAGATTGTCCGAATAGTTTCCATTTTGAACGATGGAACTCTTAGGAATTTGTTTAGAATCTTTAAATCTAAGATTGGCCTGAAAGTTCCCTCTTTTTTGGGAACCACAAACAGGTTTGAGTAGAACCCTTGTCCTTGTTCCGACCGCGGAACCGGATGGATCACACCCATTAATAACAGATCTTGTACACAGCGTAGAAACGCTTCTTTCTTTATCTGGTTTGTTGACAACCTTGACAGATGAAATCTCCCTCTTGGGGGAGATAATTTGAAGTCTAGAAGGTATCCCTGAGATATGATCTCTAGTGCCCAGGGATCCTGAACATCTCTTGCCCAGGCCTGGGCGAAGAGAGAAAGTCTGCCCCCCACTAGATCCGGTCCCGGATCGGGGGCTTTCGGTTCATGCTGTCTTTGGGGCAGCAGCAGGTTTCCTGGTCTGCTTGCTCTTGTTCCAGGACTGGTTAGGCTTCCAGCCTTGCCTGTAACGAGCAACAGCTCCTTCCTGTTTTGGTGCAGTGGAGGTTGATGCTGCTCCTGTTTTGAAATTCCGAAAGGGACGAAAATTAGACTGTCTAGCCTTAGCTTTGGCTTTGTCTTGAGGTAGGGCGTGGCCCTTACCTCCTGTAATGTCAGCGATAATTTCTTTCAAACCGGGCCCAAATAAAGACTGCCCCTTGAAAGGTATATTAAGTAATTTGGACTTAGAAGTAACATCAGCTGACCAGGATTTTAGCCACAGCGCCCTACGTGCCTGTATGGCGAATCCTGAGTTCTTAGCCGTAAGCTTAGTTAAATGTACTACGGCCTCCGAAATGAATGAATTAGCTAGTTTAAGGACTCTAAGCCTGTCCGTAATGTCGTCTAGCGTAGATGAACTAAGGTTCTCTTCCAGAGACTCAATCCAAAATGCTGCCGCAGCCGTAATCGGCGCGATACATGCAAGAGGTTGCAATATAAAACCTTGTTGAACAAACATTTTCTTAAGGAAACCCTCTAATTTTTTATCCATTGGATCTGAAAAAGCACAGCTATCCTCCACCGGGATAGTGGTACGCTTAGCTAAAGTAGAAACTGCTCCCTCCACCTTAGGGACCGTTTGCCATAAGTCCCGAGTGGTGGCGTCTATTGGAAACATCTTTCTAAATATTGGAGGGGGTGAGAACGGCACACCGGGTCTATCCCACTCCTTAGTAACAATTTCAGTTAGTCTCTTAGGTATAGGAAAAACGTCAGTACTCGCCGGTACCGCAAAGTATTTATCCAACCTACACAGTTTCTCTGGTATTGCAACGGTGTTACAATCATTGAGAGCTGCTAAGACCTCCCCTAGTAATACACGGAGGTTCTCCAATTTAAATTTAAAATTTGAAATATCTGAATCCAATCTGTTTGGATCAGAACCGTCACCCACAGAATGAAGCTCTCCGTACTCATGCTCTGCAAGCTGTGACGCAGTATCAGACATGGCCCTAGTATTGTCAGCACACTCTGTTCTCACCCCAGAGTGATCACGCTTGCCTCTTAGTTCTGGTAATTTAGACAAAACTTCAGTCATAACAGTAGCCATATCTTGTAATGTTATCTGTAATGGCCGCCCAGATGTACTAGGCGCCATAATATCACGCACCTCCCGGGCGGGAGATGCAGGTACTGCCGCGTGAGGCGAGTTAGCCGGCATAACTCTCCCCTCGCTGTTTGGTGAAATTTGTTCACATTGTACAGATTGACTTTTATTTAAAGTAGCATCAATACAGTAAGTACATAAATTTCTATTGGGCTCCACCTTGGCATTGGAACAAATGACACAGATATCTTCCTCTGAGTCAGACATGTTTAACACACTAGCAATAAACTTGCAACTTGGTTATAACCTTTTTTAGTAAAAACGTACTGTGCCTCAAAGAGGTACTAAACGATTAAATGATTAAATGACAGTTGAAATAATGAACTGAAAAACAGTTATAGCATCAAACTTTAAAACAACACAACTTTTAGCAAAGGTTTGTTCCCATTAGTAAAATAACAATAATTAAATTTGACATAAAAATTACAGAGCAACGTTTCTATTCACAGTCAATATAAAATTCTCACAGCTCTGCTGAGAGAATCTACCTCCCTCCAAAGAAGTTTGAAGACCCCTGAGATCTGTCAGAGATGAACCGGATCATGCAGGAAATATAAGAGTAACTGACTGGAATTTTTTGATGCGTAGCAAAGAGCGCCAAAAACGGCCCCTCCCCCTCACACACAGCAGTGAAGAGAAACGAAACTGTCACAATTAAAAGCAAACAACTGCCAAGTGGAAAATAATGCCCAAATATTTATTCACTCAGTACCTCAGCAATGTAAACGATTCTACATTCCAGCAAAAACGTTTAACATGATAAATACTTATTAAAAGGATTAGTGACTTTTAACAGAGTAGTTCCGGTGAAATACCATCCCCAGAATACTGAAGTGTATACATACATGTCATTATAACGGTATGGCAGGATTTTCTCATCAATTCCATTCAGAAAATAAAAACTGCTACATACCTCAATGCAGATTCATCTGCCCGCTGTCCCCTGATCTGAAGCTTTTACCTCCCTCAGATGGCCGAGAACAGCAATATGATCTTAACTACTCCGGTTAAAATCATAGTAAAAAACTCTGGCAGATTCTTCCTCAAACTCTGCCAGAGAAGTAATAACACGCTCCGGTGCTATTGTAAAATAACAAACTTTTGATTGAAGTCATAAAAACTAAGTATAATCACCATAGTCCTCTCACACATCCTATCTAGTCGTTGGGTGCAAGAGAATGACTGGGACTGACGTAGAGGGGAGGAGCTATATGCAGCTCTGCTGGGTGAATCCTCTTGCATTTCCTGTTGGGGAGGAGTTATATCCCAGAAGTAATGATGACCCGTGGACTGATCACACATAACAGAAGAAAAAAACTTTATTTCAGGAAAAAGTATTTGCAACATTTTTAAGATTCTAATGTTATTTTTTGTATTGCTTAAAAAGATAGATAATCCCTTTATTACCCCTTCCGTAGTTTTGCATACCCAACACTGTAATATTAATAAACTTTATACCTCTGTGATTACCTTGTATCTAAGCCTCTGCAGACTGCCCCCTTATTTCAGTTCATTTGACAGACTTGCATTTTAGTGCTGACTCATAAATAACTCCATGGAAGTGAGCACAAAGATATCTAGATGCCACTGTCTAGCTGTGGAAAACCCGTCAAAATGCACTGAGATAAGAGGTGGCCTTCAAGGGCTTAGAAATTAGCATATGAGCCTACCTAAGTTTAGCTTTCCACAGAGAATACCAAGAGAACAAAGCAAATTTGATGCTAAAAATAAATTGTAAAGTTGTTACAATTGAATGCCCTATCTGAATCATTCAAGTTTCATTTTAACTAGACTGTTCCTTTAAGGTTCAGGTCAAAGTTGAGAATAAAGATTAAAGATATAAATAAAGTCTAATAAGAATCTAATAATAAACCAATTTCCAGTTTTTAATTTATGCTGTATAATTCTTTATGCACATTTATGCTAAAGGAAAAGTGTCAACCCTATAAAGGAAACTTGTAAGGTATAACAGAAACCACACTCACTTTATTCTGAGCTATAACTTAGCTCTAAGTATAAGAGTGGTAAAACATTCCTCCCAGGTAAGGATTCAAGGATAACAGAACCTGGTTAAAAGTAGGTATTAACATGAATAACAAAATCACTTGAGTCATTAAGGGAGAGTCAACACACCAAACTACTAACAAACACAAGCTAGCACCCTTGCTCATGACATTCTCAACCAGTAAGTTTGGCAGTTCAAATGGATTGCCCTACCCTACTAGTGACATAGAATCCAAAACACTTCCATTCAAAATACTTTCCACCAGTTCTATTAGCTTTTGTATCTAGTTGTCTCTCTTACTTTTAGCTTTGTGGAACAGTGAATTTAGTTGGTGTGACTACTTGGGAAGTGGGCGTTTTGAGATATAAGGATGTCTTACTGAGGAACAGACCACTAAGGTGCCAATTTATCATGGCCCGAATGGGGCCATACACCACTGTTTCTGCGCGAGCCTTCAGGCTCGCCAGAAACAGGAGTTAAGAAGCAGCGGCCTTAAGACTGCTTCTCCTTAACTCGTACACCACCTCTGAGGTAGCGTACAGCAAACCACCCGATTAAATACAATCGGGTTGATTGACATCCCCTGAATCTGCAGGGTGCGGCATTGCACAAGCAGTTCACCAGAACTGCTTGTGCAATGGTAAATGCCAACAGCGTATGCTGTCAGCATTTATCGATGACTGGCGGACATGATCTGCTGTAGCTGATTTGATAAATCGGCCCCTTTATCAAGGGATAAAGCAGATTTGATAAATCGGCCCCTAAATCTCTATGTCAAGTGTGTGTAATGGGTCCTCTGTAGGTAATGTTTGCACATAGAGTGTGTGTAGTCTGATTTACTTTTATAAATATATAAATATTACAGGAAACTGCCATCCAGACCAATATGTGAGATTACAGCTTCCACAAACCAATAATGTCAAATTTCTAATAAGTATGTATTTATATATTTTTTTAAATAACTTTAGATCTTTATATTTAAAGGGATACTGAACCCAAATTTTTTTCTTTCGTGATTCTGATAGAGCATTCAATTTTAAGCAACTTTCTAATTTACTACTATTATCAATTTTTCTTCATTCTCTTTCTATCTTTATATAAAAAAGAAGGCATCTAAGCTTTTTTTTCTTGGTTCAGCACTCTGGACAGCAGTTTTTGATTGGTGGATGAATTTATCCACCAATCAGCAAGGACATCCTAGGTTGTTCACCAAAAATGGGCCGACATCTAAACTTACATTCTTGCATTTCAAATAAAGATTCCAAAAGAATTAAGAAAATTTGATAATAGGAGTAAATTAGAAAGTTGCTTAAAATGTCATGCTCTAGAGGTTCCGGTGGAGGAGGAGCAAGGCAAGCTAACCTGAGCTCACTGCTCCAGCCCAACAGCTGCTGGCGGTGAAACTTTCGCGCCCTGCCTCAAGTCTTGAGGCTGCCTCTCTCAGGGCAATTAACAAAGATCAAGCTGGAACCCGGCCCAGGGGACTGTCATCCCCCTGGTATATGCCAAACATCGCTACCCGAACTCACTTTTTGTGGCTCAAAATCCTTTACCTGGGTATACAGGTGCGCTGCTAACGAGCGGTGTTCCTGCCTCAAGTCATCTAGCTTTCTTAGCTGGTTATCTTTATTCTCTAGCAAGTGCTCAATTGCCAAACTAAAATACCCTCCCTCTCCTTGCTGTCACTGCCCGCCGCCTCAGAGCGGCTAAATTCTAAGCCTAAAGAACATAGTATTTCTTCAACCCCGTAAGGTGAGCCTCCCAGCACTCTTACCTATAGCAAGACTTTCCCTGCCGGCGTGTGCCTGCTTTACCCCTCCCCCACCGGTGCTGCGTGGGAGGTGGACTGGATTTGCTCTGTGCTGGAGCTGGCGGAGGGACTTCGCTTCTCGCGCTCCTGCATACTGTTCCCTTCTCTCCCCTCCCACCGGTGCTGCGCGAGGGGAGACGAAGATTGAGTTCTCCATCGGATCTGGAAGCGGGAGATGCGGGTGGCCACCTCGGGGAGCGAGCTGCTGTATCAGATCCTGGACGCCGGAGAAGAATTCGGCGGGCAGTTAGACGACATAGGAGGGGGTAAGTTAAGTTGTAAAAGCACTGCTTTTCCTACAAACTCTCTTGGCACATTAATAACTCTCTAAAGGGACATATAGCGAAGAAATACAGAGCTAATAGACTGGGGCTAACTAGCTTGAAGACTGTCCTGGAAGTAGGCCTCTAAAACTACTTAAAAAACACACTCTTTGGTTCACACCGTGTTGGAAAATTGCTGACACCTTGCTAACTTTACACATATTCTACACTTTGGAAAGACCCAGGGCAAGAAAATCTAAAATTCTGCTTGAATTTTTCACCAGCATCCTTTTTTTTTTTTTTTTAAATTGGACATTCTCGGGAAACGTAAAGAGTGGAGAAAAAGATACAAAGTGGCACTTACTAACTGAGAATGGACACAATTGTAGCAAGCACAAGCACAAATTGGCTTCTTTTTATTGTATATGCTGCATTGTGCTGGAAAGTATAAGATTGTTTTTGTCTTGAAGGCTTATCTATTTGCAGTAGCTTAAAGCTTCAGTGTATCTAACTTTTATACTTGTCTGCTTCAAAAATCCTATATGATAGGGATTTCTTTTTCTCTGTTAAATAATAGTTCTGATGTATTCCCATTATCTGCTTAAAGATTTACACTCATATAAGTATGTAAAGGTAATTAGCTAAGGTAAAGGCTTTATATATTATTTAGGTCTCACCAGATCAGAATTTACAACAGGGGAAATGACTCTTACTTTACTGAATAGAATTGTGAAAATGGAAGATAGCAGAAGTCTTAAAGGCAAATTCTGAACTAAAGGGAAACCTATACAATTAATTTCTGAACTCCTGGAAGGCTTTAGCCTCTTCTCCAAACCAAAAGGCATGAACTTTTCTAAAATTGATAGATAGGTGCGGAGAAGAGAAAAACTCAGGCTTCCTTTAACTTTAGCGTGATTGGGTAAATCTACTTCTGTCTGGTCAGGTTAACCATATATTTTATTACAACATTGAGTGTCGATCTTATTGATTGGCGGATCTTAAAATATTATTGCGACTGCCTCTATAAATCTTCTATCCTTCTATAGACAATCGTCATGGCTGGTCAAGAGACCCCCACACACTTTTCTTAAGGATCCTTTTTTCCTTAAGCAAAAAAATAAGAGGTTCACTCTATCTCTAATCCTTCCTCCCCCTCCTCCTTTTTTTCCTTGTCCCTTGATGAACTGAATCACGATTTTACCCTGGGCTAACGCTTTCTTCTCTACCCCAGGGCTATAGCACCTTCACTTTATGGTCACTGAGACACTGGTTCTTAATTTTTCCTTTCTATAATTTCACTGATATAGTGCACGGGATAAACAATTAGCAGTGATACACACAATAGTTTTTTTTTTATTTTATTTTATTTAGCACATGGATAAATTCCTTCACTCCCATTCCCGGACTCCTTCACCAGTCATGACATCTAAACATAGAGACAAGAGAACAAAGGCCGCTGCTGAAGCCTCCGCAGAAATAACTGCACCTACAGCTCCTATCTTGTCCATAAACGAATTAACTAATGTACAGGCCCTAGTGGCTAGTATATCTGAGGCACTAACCCCAAAATTTGATGTTTTAAGATCTGAGATTAAGCAAGATATTAATCTACTTAGACACGAGATAAAATTATTCTCCAACAGACTAGATGAGGCCGAACAGAGAATATCTGATTTGGAGGATCTTATCTCAGCACAGGGATCCAATCTTGAAGCTAATAATATAACTATAGCTAAAATGCAAAACAAAATGGAGGACTTGGAAAACCGCGCCAGGCGCAATAATATTCGCATTATAGGGGTCCCTGAGGGGGGGCCGCTAGAAGATTTAAATACATTCATTCCTGAGATTTTAACCCAGCTTCTTAAGATTCCTCCCCATTATCCATTGATAGTAGTTGAGAGAATACATAGACTAGGGAGACAAACAACAAATAGACAGGGAGATAATAGACCCAGACCTATAATTGCGAAACTGCTTAATTTTCAAGATAAGGTTACATTACTCCAACATTTTCGCAAAAATCAGCCAATTATTTTTAAAGAAAAAAAAATCCTGCTATTCCAAGATTACTCAATGGAAACATCCATTAAAAGAAGAAACCTAGCCCCAATTTGTTCAAAATTTATTCAGCAAGGCTTTCAAGCCTTAATAATTTACCCTTCTAAATTAAAAATCATTGTGAAAGGAGAGGTTCACTTCTTTGATAACCCACAAGAGGCAGAAAAATTATTGCAACAACTAAATACGCAGGAAAAATAAGAAGTTCTTCTTGATAAGAATATAACGCTAAAAGTTAGAGTTCAATGAATGGACAGTATTTATCTGTTCAATTCCCTTTTTCCTTTCCTTTTTTTTTTTTTTTTTTTTTTTTCTTCTCTTCTCTCTCCTTCTCCTCCTTTCTCTCTCCCTCCCTCTTCCTCTCTTTCTCTCCCTCACTTTCTCCCCCCCCCCTCCTTAGGTAAATGTCGGGCTTAGTTACAAATCTGAAATTAATCTCCTGGAATGTAGGGGGAATTTCTACTCCCATCAAAAGAAAAGCAATCTCAACCCATGCAAGGCGACTAGATTCCGATATTGTTCTTTTACAGGAGACCCACCTTTCTCAGGTGGAAGTCCTGAAGCTTAAAAAGGGATGGGTTAAGGAAGTATATGCCTCAACCGGCTCTGGCAGGAGGAGGGGGGTAGCTATATTGATGGGGAAAAGGCTTAAGGCAGAAGTTTTACAAGTCTTGACTGATCCAGAAGGGAGATATTTACTACTAAAAATGAAAATTGAAAAGGTTACTTTTTCGCTTTGTAATATATATGCACCTAATATTATAGATCCAGAATTCTGGAATCAGTTACAGGCTAAAATCCTTTCCTTTAAGGAAGGTTATTTAATCCTTGGAGGGGACTTTAACATGGCCCCTCATTGCCCTTTGGACAGAATGAGGGAAAATAGGGACCATAAAAAGAACAAAAAAGATAATTTAGAATCTAAATTATTGTCGAAAATCAAACAAAATTTAAATGTTAGAGACATTTGGAGGATTCAGAATCCTGATGTCCAGGAATATACTTGTCTATCTAAAGCACACAAGACTATGTCAAGAATTGACCTTTTTTTGATTGATGAAAGGCTATGTACAGCTAAAGTAAACGCAAAAATATTACCGATTTTTTTGTCAGACCACGGACCAATTTCTCTAAATTTTCAATCTGCAGTTTTCCAGCCGGGCTCTGTACGGTTTCATTTCCCCTCCTTCTTGGTAACAGATATGAAATTTAAAGCTCACTTGAGGATTAAATTTGAGGAATATATTCAATGTAACAGGGAATATTGGGAACGCCCATTAATTCTCTGGGAAGCGGCTAAAGCAGTCATTAGAGGTGAGATTATCTCTTATAGTGCAATGATCAGTAAAAATCTAAGAGCTAGAGAAAAAGAATTAAATAATGCCTTGATCAATTCATATAATCGCTTACTTCTGACTAAAAATCCAGCTAATTGGGCAAGCTATATCCGAGAAAAAAATGAGAAAGATACATTTGCAATATATAGAGAAACCCAGTCTGATTTGAAACTACATTCCAAACTGTATAGGTATGGAAATAAATCTGGAAAACTACTAGCAAACTTGGTCAGGAATGATAGAAAGTCACCACTTATTGAAAATCTTCTTGTAGATGGGAAACTCCTTACAAAGAGTTCAGATATACATGAAGAAATGGCTAGATATTACCAAGAGATATACTCTCTAAGAAAATCTGACTCAATACAAGCGGAAGATTTTTGGAGCAAAATAATCTGCCCTAAGCTTTCCGCAGAAGTATTGGAAACTCTTAATGCCCCGATCAGGGTCGAGGAAGTAGAGAAAGTGATTCTCGAACTAGCTACAAATAAGGCCTCAGGGCCGGATGGCCTACCAAGTGAGTTCTATAAGATTTTGACATCGGAGATTGCTCCCCATCTTAATCAAGCATATAACGCCATGTATATCAAAGGAGAACTGGTACCGAAAGCTTTCTCAGCATCTTTCACTACTCTTATCCTTAAAGGTGGAAAAGATCCAGTATATAGGGAGTCATATAGACCGATTGCTCTATTAAATGTAGACTATAAGATCTTTATGTCTATCTTGGCCAAAAGATTGCAGGGGATCTTATCCGATATCATACATAAAGATCAAGCGGGTTTTTTGAACTCGCGAAATTCTTCAGCTAAAATTAGAGAAGTGCTATTGGTTTCGGAATATTTTTACAATACTGGAGGGAGGGAGAGTGAGGAAGGAGATTACATCCCAGATCTAGCTATTGTGGCAATCGACGCAGAAAAGGCGTTTGACTCAATACAACATGATCATCTTTTTACCTCGCTGGATCAGTTTGGGTTTAAAGGGAACTTCCTTAAGTTTATACAAAATTTATACAGTCTTCCATCCACTAGCATAATTGTCAATAATATTGTTTCTTCTCAAATTTTGCTTAATAGAGGAACTAGGCAGGGATGCCCCCTCTCTCCTCTCCTTTTTAACCTAGCTATCGAGCCATTGGCCATAAAGATCAGATCACAGCTGGAAGGTATTTTGATTGGCAGACAGGAGATGAAACTGGCATTATATGCAGATGACATCCTTGTCTATTTGTCAAATTCTCAGATTAACATTCCCAAGCTGTTACAAATTATTAATCAATTTGGTTTATTTTCTGGATACAAAACAAATGTCTCTAAATCCGAGATTTACTGGCTTCGAAAGAATAAAGATTCATTTCTGAAGAGTCCTTTTAAAACAGTCAAAGATTCATTTAAGTATTTAGGTATAGTAATACCCACGAATCCACATGACCTTTACAATCTTAATATCCCCCCAATATTAACAGCACTTAAAGACAAACTTAGATCATGGGAAAACCTACCCCTTTCTATATCAGGACGGATAGCCCTCTTCAAGATGGTCCTCCTTCCTAAACTACTGTACATACTACAGAATACAGCATTAATACTATTTGACAAGGACATCCGAAGTCTTAATAGCTGGCTTAGAAGTTTTATATGGCAGAAAAGGAAACCTAGGATATCCCTGAATAAATTAACACATGCCAAGTTATTTACAGGATTTGCATTACCTAATTTGCGGCTTTATAATCTTGCTTTTTTAGCACGTATAGCTGCCGACTGGATTTCAGGCAATAATTATGTCCTGAACAATGCATTAGAAGAGAACATATGCGATCCATATCTCCCCTGTGCTCTACTTCACTGTGCGTTGAAAGACATGCCACCTAGAATTAAGAAAATTAAATCAATTATTAATCCATTAAAGGCGTGGTGGAAGATAGGGAAACTCCTGTCCTTCAATTGTAAGGTCTCCAAATATCTCCCCTTAAGAGGGAACCCTTTATTTCAAGCTGGCATTGACTCCGCAGTTTTTAAAAATTGGCAATCAATAGGACTAAAAACGATAATACAATTTGTTGATAAGGATAACAAGTGCTTTAAAACATTTGAAGAAATCAAGAACAACTTCAACCTCTCCAATAAGGAGTTCTTTGCATTTCTTCAGGTGAGACATTTTGTGTCTGGATTAATGAGGGAGGGGGAATGGAACTGGGAGCTCGGTAAAATAGAGGACTGGCTAACACTAGTTAAAAATGGCCGTATGTCCATTTCATACTGTTACTATTTATTGGGAGCTGAAGAAGGGAAACGCACTCTGGAGAAAGTGGCTCAAGACTGGAGATTAATCCTGGAACAAGAGTATATAAATTGTAAATTTATTCAAAAATCCATTCATATGGTGGCACAGACCACTCTCTCAACAACATGGAGAGAATCACATCTTAAATTGCTGCATAGATTTCATTATACACCAGAAAAAGGTCATAAATTCCAGAACCCTAATTTTTATAAATGTCCTAAATGCTCCCTAGATGCTGCAGATATTATACATATGATGTTTAAATGTCCCCTGATTAGACAATTCTGGTGCAAACTGGAATATTGGTTTAATACCTCCCTAAAGATTTCCCCTTTTGAACTTTCGGCGACATTTGTCATATTCTGCTGCGACAATCTAGTAGAACAACAAATGAACAAAAAGATAATTAAAGTTTCTATCCTAGCAGCCAGATATTTAATATTTAAAAAATGGAAGACGAAAGAAATTCCCACGGTAATTGAAGTAAAAAATTATCTTAAAAAACAATGTATTATAGAGCAACGTGATACGAATATTAATAACGAAACAGATATCAGAAAATTCTTTGATAAATGGGCACCATTTATTAAGTCCCTCCCAACAACAGAGATCGATTATATTATTTTTCCCTTTCAGAATACAGAGATGGTTTTATTAGGGATATGGTAATTGCATAAGGTCTGGAGATATGGGGTGGGGGGGGGGAGGAGGAGGGTCTGAGGCAAAATCTTTTCTCCCCCCTTTTTTTTTTTTTTTTCTCTTTTTGTTGTTTTGTTTGTTGTTGTTGCTGTCGCTATGTCTGTTTGTTTGTTTTGTTGGTATTATTATTTTCACCAACTGGTGTATGGAATTGAGATATTATGGGAAAAGTGAACAAAATAATTTAACAGGAACCCTGAGATATAAGACTTAATAGAGTATAATTATTATTTTGGTTACTAAGGTCAGGAAGACTGAGGAATTGTTTGAATTTATTTTTTTTGATGTTCTCTTTCTCATTTCCCTTTTTTTTGAAAATTATGTAATTGTATATATATGTTGAAATATATATAATAAAAATGAATTTAAAAAAAAAAAAAAATGTCATGCTCTATCTGAATCACGAAAGAAAAAAATTGGGTTCAGTGTCCCTTTAAGTTAACACTGTTAATGTTTCCACAATTTTAAACAACTTTCCAGTTTACTTCTAGTATTAAATTTGCTTCATTCTATGTTTTTGAAAGAGCAGCAATGCACTACTTGTTGCTAACTGAACACATGGGTAAGCCAATGACAATAGGTATATATGTATAGAGCCACCAATCAGCAGCTAGAACCCAGGTGGTTTACTGCTCCTGAGCTTACCTAGATGAAACCCTTCAACAAAGGATAACAAGAGAATGAAGCAAATGAAATAATAGAAAAAGTTGTTTAAAATTGTATTCTCTATCTGAATCATGAAGGTCTAATTATGACTTTACTGTCCCTTTCATTTTGCAAATACAGCTTGTATGTTGAAAGTACAAATGTTAGAAAATCTAATCAATAAACAATTAACCAATAATAATCCATGTGTTTGATTACATGCTTGATAAGTAAATTATTAAAGGGGTAGTCTAGTCAATTATATAAGTAAAAAGAATAAAGTATTAAGTATTAAAGCTATAAATTATCAAACATATGGCAATAAAGCAATAGTTTATTAAAGGAATAGTCTAGTTAAAATTTAACTCTCATGATTCAGATAGAGCATGCAATTTTAAGCAACTTTCTAATTTACTTCTATTATCAAATTTTCTTCCTTCTCTTGGTATCTTTAGTTGAATGAAAGCTTAGAAGCCTGCCCATTTTAGGTTCAGCCCCTGGGTAATGCTTGCTGATTGGTGGCTCCATTTAGACACCAATCAGAAAGCGCTAACCAGGCGCCGAACCAAATATGAGTCATTTTCTATGCTTAGATTCTTGCTTTTTCAAATAAGGATACCAAGAGAACGACGAAAAAATGTATAATAGGAGTCAATTAGAAAGGTGCTTAAAATTGCATGCTCTATCTGAATCATGAGTTTAATTTTGACTAGACTATTCCTTTAATAATTTATGTATCAAGCATGTAATTAAACACATGGATTATTATTGGTTAAATATTTAATGATTATATTTTCTAACATTTGTACTTTCAACATAATAAACTTATAGCTTTAATCCTTTAATACTTTATACTTTTAATTATATAATTGAGCTATGTGCTTTATTTTAAGAGTAAAAACCACAGCCACTTATTTAATATACTTGACCAAGCAGATGAAAATTTCTACTAGGACTGAAATTAATTATAGATTTAGATACATTTTAAAATAAATAAAAAAAAACCATGGAGATTTACACAACTTGCACTTTCCATTAGTTATTATGAAGAAAGTTAGGCACTTAAGAAAATGCATGAGTTAACATGCTATGTGCAATCTGTAAAAAAAAAAAAAAAAAAAACCATGAAAAATATATTTTTTTATTGACCAGGATTTTGGGAGAAATCTTCTAAAGCTTAAGCAGTCACAGATCTGTTTTCTAAAAGTATTGGCTAAAACTGTTTCTCCTTAAAAAATAGGTCACTACCTGTTTCTGATTTCTTTCAATCTTTGTTGAAACTGGATTTTATGACTAAAAGCGAGAGCTGTATCAAAATGTTCTCTAGATCTGGTGGGCAGTCTTTTATTTATGAACATTTGTACACCTTCAAAATAGAATGCAATTTATTTGAGCCTTACAGTGTTTCATGATAAATGTTAGCTATTAAATACAACATGTACAAAAATTATATTTTCTCCATGAAGTAAAAATATAGGGCTAGATTATGAGTGGAGCATTAACTGTTACACGCGAGCGAAAATAAGTTTATCGTGACGTAGTAAGAAGCATGTGTATTTCGAGTTGAAAGTAAGCGACTTTCCTCAAGCATCGGGATAGTGCAAATTCAGAGCTCTGGTTAACTGTTATGGTTGACTAAAAAGTTGCACAAAACACATCAAAATTATATTTAAAAGTACAGTTACATTCATTATAACACTATCTAATAATCACTATTAAAAATATAATTGCATAAAGATATGAGGACTGCAAAGAGATACATACAGTATATATACATATCTAAATATATATGCTGTGTATATATATATATATATATATATATATATATACAGTATATATATATATATATATATATATATATATATATATATATATATATATATATATATATATATATATGTTTATATGTGTGTACATATGTATTTATGTATTTATATGTGTATATATGTGTTTACAGATATATATATACATATATAAACACATAAATAAACATGTACATACTGTATATATATATATATATATGTTTATATGTGTGCACATATGTATTTATGTATTTATATGTGTTTACATATATATATATATATATATATATATATATATATATATATATATATATATATACATACAGTATATAAACACATAAATACATATGTATACATATAAACATATGTATAAGTGCATTGTAGCCCTTAGCAGTTAAGTAGCTGAAAACATGTAAAATCATATTTCTGCAATATTTATATTTAATAGTGTACTGTAAATATTTAACATTGCAATGCTCTTCACATAGGGTAATATGGTATAAGTATGTTTAAACAGATATTATTATATATATCTGTACTTAGCTATATATATATACTATATATCTATCTATATAGATATACAGTATATATATTTTTTTCAGAACCCTGGATAGCGCTTGCTGATTGGTGGCTACATTTAGCCATCCAATCAGCAAGCACAACCCAGGTGCTGAGCATAAAATGGGCCGGCTCCAAAGCTTTTATTCCTGTTTTTTTCAAATAAAGCTACCAAGAGAACAAAGAAAAATAATAATAGGAGTAAATTAGGAAGTTGATTAAAATTGCATGCTCTAGCCGAATCATGAAAGAAAATATTTGGGTTTAGTATCCCTTTAACCGTCAATTAGTATTTGTCCAGAAGGTATATAACTTACTTCAGGGTGTTGATTACTGAGTTAAAATACACCTGGTACCTTTCCAGTAATAGTAGAATGGACGTAGGAATAGATTAGTAAGTACCCAATCCATACAAAGGCAGAGATCTGAATACACCAATTGGTTATCAGCAACACCATATGTGGGCAAGAGTCTCAGGAAAGCAATCCATAAGAACATAATAGAAGAACCTAACTGGGTTGGACAAAAGGCCCAGGATGGTTAGAAGGATTAAAATAAAATCCCGAACTGGGGCTTATTACAACAGCTGCAGAAATAAACACAGTGAAGAGTCAACTGCAGCAAGGAAGCAAAGCAAAATTATGAGATAGCTGAATGATCAGATAAGCCAGTGTCACAGTCTTCTCTCCCAAGTACAGGCACAGAGGCTAGGACGAAGGGAATCAATGCCAGAGCACGGAACTTTGGTGGTATGTCTCTAAATACTAAGAGAAGGGAATACACCTGAGGGATAAGATATGTACCAGCAGTCAAGATAATTTAATTTATTTAAAATAATGCAGCATTAACTATTGCTAATTTTAGAGTGCTGAATGGTGCAAATCAAGATTGCAACATTTGTAAATTTTACAAGTATAGTTGTTTATTTAAAGGGATACTAAATCCAATTTTTTTTCATGATACAGATAGAACATGCAATTTTAACCAACCTTCTTATTTTCTCCTATTATCAGTTTTTCTTCGTTATCTTGCTATCTTTATTTAAAAAGCAGGAATTTAAAGCTTTGGAACCAGCCCATTTTAGGTTCAGTACTGTGGAAAGCACTTGCATATTGGTGGCTACACACCTGCTTTTTTAAATAAAGATAGCAATACAACGAAGAACAATGTATAATAGGAGTAAATTAGAAAGTTGCTTTTAAAATTCCATGCTCTCTCTGAATCATTAACCCTTTCCGGTCATATGTCGGAATATATCCGACAAAGGGTTTTCCCAATTGCGGTCCAATGTCGGATATATTCCGACATGACTTGTTCAGACCGGAAGTGTGGCCACATAGCGATCGGCTACTTTCAGCACATATTGCTCCCACATACACAGGAGCCATTCAAACTTAGAGCCGTAGGGGACGGGAGAATGATGTATGTCCCATGCTCTGTCTGCTGCCTGCGGCCTGCCCTGTAGTTTATAGCCTCTAACAAAAGGGGGAGGGAGGCAGGAGCTGAGCTTCCTGGAGGCTACCCACACAAGATAGAAGCTGAGACTCCTGCGCTCTAAACTTGGATTGCATTAAAAACATATATATATAAATATAGATAGATAGATAGATAGATAGATATCCCACAAAGCAAATGCACTCAGAGGTCTTTGGTTGAAATTGGTTCAAATTTAATGAAAGGTCTTCGAGGACAACTTCCCCTTCATCAGTTGTCCCCAAAAAAGTTTCATTAAATTTGAACGTATTTCAACCAAAGACCTGTGAGTGCATTTGCTTTGTGGGGTACTCATACATTTTTGCATCTGGCAGATGTCCATAGGAGGGAATTTGAGGCCGGGAATAAGGTCAAGAGTCGGGTGGCGGGAAAACAGGGGCCCATAAAAACGTGGAGACGGCTAAAAAGGGGAATAGGAGGGTCACAGGGCACAACTGTTAGGAAAGGGGGAGAGGAAAGGGAGCTTGGAAGGCTGGGAATAAGGCCGAGTGAGGACAGTGTGAGCGCGAGGGGCCCATGAGGTCGGGAGCGGGCCTCGTGGCACGCAACAAAATCAGGAACAGTCAGGCGACAGGGTGCAGGTCAGGCCTAGGGGGAGGGGCCCTATAGTAATTCTGGGGGTGAGGCGAAGCTGATGCTGGGAGAGTAGGGGGTGGGAAGCAAAGGGGGCAGTTCAGTGGTAGGCTGTGGGGGGAGGAGGAAAGCAAAAAAAAAAGAAGGGGGGGAAATTATTAGCTATCAGGGCGCAGGTCATTATAAGTCAGGGCCTTTCAACGGGACTTACGGGCTGTGGGTTGGAAATCACAGGGGAAGGGAAAGGGGGGTTGGCTGGGAGGAGAAGGGAGATGGGAATTGGTGCATGATGTAATTATGGTATTTTGTAGGGTGCACTGTGGTGGAACGAAAGGGTGAGGAGGCTGAGAACGCTAGGAGGGTGGAGCTTGTGGAGCAACAGGAGCTGTTTACGGAGCCACCACTAGAGCTGGAGGCCAGCAGTGACTTTGGGGACGAAGAGGAGGACCCTTTGGAGGGAACGTCATCAGGAACGGGACGGCTGGCCAGGTAGGAAATCTGTCAGCACTGGCGCAGATCTTACAGTTGTTGTCTCCTCAATGGAGAGAAGGGGGCACGGGACTGAGGGTACCAGATAGGGGGAGGGGTGGAGCAGAAGGTAGAGGGGGTTTGAGGGGGAGGGATCTCAATGTTGTCTCTCCCTCACAGGCAACAGAGGTGGAAAACAGGAGGGATGATCATCCCCTGCCAAGCGGAGCGACAATCTATGGTGGACGCCGGAGATCGAGGTCGCCATTACGACGGGCGAGAGGGGGCGAGAGGGGGTTGGCCCCCTACTTCCCAAACATGGGCACGAGTGGAGAGGGACTCTGACAGGAGCAGATACGGCAGGGGGCAGTCCCCCACCAGGAGAGACAATGTGAGGAGAAGATTGGTCAGCAGCAGAGGACATGAGAATGGCGACAGAGACAGTGTTCATAGGAGGGATACAAGACCAGACAGGTCGGATGGACTGGTAACGGTGCAGCAGCCTGCAGGTGAGGTGGCAGCTAGTGGGGCACCCGGTATGATTGGCTCGATGAATGGTGAGAGGGAAGCATTAGTGGCAGGTTTGAAGGGCTTGCTGACGGTTTTAGAGAGGCCTGGCAGGAATGGGAACTCGTTAGCGGCGGCATGGCTAGCGCCGGGGCCGAACACGGCGGCGGGAGGTTCACAAGCTAGGGTAGTGGTAGGTGGTACAGGGGGGGGTGACAGCGCCTGTGGCAAGTGGGGGGGGTGAAGTCGTGCGGGGGCCCGCTGGGGATACACCTGACTAGTGAATTGAGGGATAAGGTAGGGAAAAGAGAATTTGTGGATATTTGTATTTTGTTGCTATTAGAGCATGTGTTAGAAGTTAAAGATAATGAGAAGGAGAAGGGTAAGAAAGAGGAGAAGGAGAGGAAAAAATGGTGGAGGAAGCTGTTAAAGACGTTTGGGAACTGGTCCCGGGCCTTTTGTATTATGACCAGTGTTATATGTGAAAAATCGCCGGAACAGGGAGCCCCGCTGTTCTGTTATTATGATGAGATAGCTAGTGCATATAGGACATATGGGGGAATGGCATTGTGGCGTTATGATGAGGGGTTTAGGCAGCTTATGGCGGTACGACCGGAGATGAGATGAAACGATAGGGACATGGGGATTTGGCTGGAAAAGATGACCCCCTTAAGGGGGAGTTATTCATTTTGAGCCTACGGGCAAGTGAGTGGGGGCAGAAACGTGGGCAGCAGGCCAGGAATGGCCATTAGAGAAGGCTTGTGTTTCCAGTTCAACGAAGGGCAGTGTAGGTTTAGGGCATCGTGTAAATACAGGGAGTGCAGAATTATTAGGCAAATTAGTATTTTTACTACATCATCCTCTTTATGCATGTTGTCTTACTCCAAGCTGTATAGGCTCGAAAGCCTACTACCAATTAAGCATATTAGGTGATGTGCATCTCTGTAATGAGAAGGGGTGTGGTCTAATGACATCAACACCCTATATCAGGTGTGCATAATTATTAGGCAACTTCCTTTCCTTTGGCAAAATGGGTCAAAAGAAGGACTTGACAGGCTCAGAAAAGTCAAAAATAGTGAGATATCTTGCAGAGGGATGCAGCACTCTTAAAATTGCAAAGCTTCTGAAGCGTGATCATCGAACAATCAAGCGTTTCATTCAAAAAAGTCAACAGGGCCACAAGAAGCGTGTGGAAAAACCAAGGCGCAAAATAACTGCCCATGAACTGAGAAAAGTCAAGCGTGCAGCTGCCAAGATGCCACTTCCCACCAGTTTGGCCATATTTCAGAGCTGCAACATCAATGGAGTGCCCAAAAGCACAAGGTGTGCAATACTCAGAGACATGGCCAAGGTAAGAAAGGCTGAAAGACGACCACCACTGAACAAGACACACAAGCTGAAACGTCAAGACTGGGCCAAGAAATATCTCAAGACTGATTTTTCTAAGGTTTTATGGACTGATGAAATGAGAGTGAGTCTTGATGGGCCAGATCGATGGGCCCGTGGCTGGATTGGTAAAGGGCAGAGAGCTCCAGTCCGACTCAGACGCCAGCAAGGTGGAGGTGGAGTACTGGTTTGGGCTGGTATCATCAAAGGTTGAGGATGGAGTCAAGCTCAACTCCCAGTCCTACTGCCAGTTTCTGGAAGACACCTTCTTCAAGCAGTGGTACAGGAAGAAGTCTGCATCCTTCAAGAAAAACATGATTTTCATGCAGGACAATGCTCCATCACACGCGTCCAAGTACTCCACAGCATGGCTGGCAAGAAAGGGTATAAAAGAAGAAAATCTAATGACATGGCCTCCTTGTTCACCTGATCTGAACCCCATTGAGAACCTGTGGTCCATCATCAAATGTGAGATTTACAAGGAGGGAAAACAGTACACCTCTCTGAACAGTGTCTGGGAGGCTGTGGTTGCTGCTGCACGCAATGTTGATGGTGAACAGATCAAAACACTGACAGAATCCATGGATGGCAGGCTTTTGAGTGTCCTTGCAAAGAAAGGTGGCTATATTGGTCACTGATTTGTTTTTGTTTTGTTTTTGAATGTCAGAAATGTATATTTGTGAATGTTGAGATGTTATATTGGTTTCACTGGTAAAAATAAATAATTGAAATGGGTATATATTTGTTTTTTGTTAAGTTGCCTAATAATTATGCACAGTAATAATCACCTGCACACACAGATATCCCCCTAAAATAGCTAAAACTAAAAATAAACTAAAAACTACTTCCAAAACTATTCAGCTATGATATTAATGAGTTTTTTTGGGTTCATTGAGAACATGGTTGTTGTTCAATAATAAAATTAATCCTCAAAAATACAACTTGCCTAATAATTCTGCACTCCCTGTTCAAGCATGAGTGTTCCGGATGTGGATGGATCCATGCCTTTAGTAAGTGTTTCAAAAAAGTTAGACAAGGGGCACAGCCAGTGGACATGGGTGCAACGGGCACGGACACCAGTGAGGGTAGAAAGGATGGTGCCGTGGCTAGAAGCGTATGCCCATAAACGGGGGCACGCAGGGGACGCAGAGACGATTTTCACAGGGTTCAGTATGGGTTTCATAATTCCGTACAGGGAACAGGAGGCACAGGGTTTTACGGGAAATTTAAAATCGGCTAGGGAACATCCAGAGGTAGTGATGAAAAAATTGTGGAAGGAGGTGAGTTTGGGTAGAATGGTGGGCCCTTTTAGGGACCCGCCTTTGCCTAACTTGAGAGTATCCCCGTTGGGGGTGGTCCCCAAGAAGACGGCGGCACAATTCCAGATGATACATCATTTGTCCCACCCAAAAGGTTTATCGGTGAATGATGGTATTGACCTGGAATTGGTATCAGTAATATATGCTTCCTTTGACAACGCAGTGGTGCTGGTGAGAACAGCGGGCAGGGGAGCATTGTTGGCAAAGGTGGACTTCGAGGATGCATTCCGCTTGTTGCCGGTGCACCCAAAATGCCATCACCTACTGGGCTGTAAGCTGGAGGAATCCTTCTTTGTGGACCTCTGTCTCCCGATGGGCTGCTCAATTTCATGCACCTATTTTGAGAGGTTCAGTTCGTTTGTGGAGTGGGTCATGAAGCAAAGGTCCAGGAGGTCGTCAGTGGTCCATTACTTGGATCACTTTCTTTTTGTGGGCCCGGCTGGGTCGGAGGTCTGCGAGTCATTGGTTAGGATTTTTGGAGAGTTGGCCCGGGAATTTGGTATACCGGTGGCGGAGGAAAAATCTGAAGGGCCAGCCACTTCTTTGAGGTTTTTTGGGCATACAGTTGGACTCGGTAAGGATGGAATGCAGGCTCCCGGAAGACAAAGTCTGGGATCTGCAGAACGTGATTGGCAGCATCTTGGGGAGTAAGAAGGTTACGCTCAAGGAGGTGCAGTCGCTGTTGGGCAAGCTAAATTTTGCGGGGAGGATTATACCCATTGGTTGGGTTTTTTGTAGATGGTTGGCTCTGGTGACAGTAGGGGTGTCAAGCCTGAAGCACCATATTCAGTTGTCAAGGGAGGTGAAGGAGGACTTGAAGGTGTGGCAAATATTTCTTGAGAGCTTTAATGGGAAGTTGATGATGCAGGAAATGGGGTGGCCGGACAATCAGCTGTGTTTGTACACTGACTCTTTAGGGACCCATGGTTTTGGGGCATATTTGAAGGGGCAGTGGTGTGCAGGGGTATGGCCGCAGTCATGGGTAGGGATGGGGTTAACCAAAAATTTGACTTTCCTGGAATTGTTCCCACTGGTGGTGGCTCTGATGGTATGGCATGAGCATTTGAATAACAAGAGGGTGTGCTTCCATTCAGACAACCTGGGTGTGGTATTGGCAATCAACCGTTTGACAGTGAATTCGCCAGCGGTGATAAGACTTCTAAGAGTGTTTGTGCTGGAATGCTTGCGTTGCAATATCTCTTTCCGGGCAGTGCATGTCCCAGGGCGATTGAATGTGATTGCTGACTCTTTGTCCCGTTTTCAGTGGGAACGGTTCCGAGAGGTGGCACCGGAGGCAGAATGGGACGGAATCGAAGTGCCAGAGGAGCTGTGGCAGCAGGGCTGCCAGGAGTGCTGAACTTGATGAAAGGGGCGCTGGCCCCTAGCACATGGAGAGCGTACGCCCGAGTGTGGCAGCTGTGGTGGAGTAGAGCTGGGGGTGTGCAATTGCAGGAGGATAGAGATGGTTGCTTAAAAGAGTTATTGGAATGGGTTGGGAGTTGGGAAGAGGGCAGGCTATCGCCCGCTGAGATTCGGAAAAGGATAGCGGCATTGGCTTTCCTTTTTCATATGTTGGGTTGTGAGGATCTGACCAAGGTCTTTGTAGTGCGGAAGGCGGTCAGGGGTCTGTGTAGAGGTGGTTCAAGGACAGATGGACACAGGCCAGTGACGTTTGCCATCTTGCAAAGTTTGGTGACGCTTTTGGGAGATATATGTTCAACAGGGTATGATGTATTGTTATTCAGAGCGGCATTTGTTCTGGCTTTCTTTGGGGCCTTTCAGGTATCTGAATTGATGGGAAGGAACCGGCAAATAGCAGTGGGTTGGGGAGGCAGGACGTTGTCCTAAAAGAGGGGGTAATGGAGCTATGGGTTAGAAAGTCCAAAACAGATCAGAGTGGAAAAGGGTTGGTGGTAGTATTGAGAGAGATCGGGGGGGGGGCTGCTGCCCAGTGGGTACGATAAAGGAGTTCCTCAGGGTAGCGCAGCATAGTTCGGGCCCCTTGCTGGTGCATGTGGATGGGTCGAGCTTATCTAGGTTCCAGTTTATATCGGTCATGAGGAAAGCTCTGGGTGCAATGGGCCTGAAGGGGTCGGAGTTTGGGTCGCATTCGTTCAGAATTGGGGCGGCAACTGAGGTGGCAAGCTGGGGACTGGAACCAGCAGTGATTAGGAAGATTGGGCGATGGAGGTCTGAGAGGTTTCAGGGGTATGTGAGACCGGGCTTGGTGTCGTGACAGGGGTAGCTGATGGGTTTCACAATTTTCATTTGACAGATCCAGTGAGATGTTGGATAGTTGAACACGCGTATGTGTTTTGGGTGAGAAAAGCAGCTGCAGTAAAGGAAGATGGGGCTCAGATGGGTTTTCCTAGAGAACAAGTAGTAGTTACATGGTTTGGGGTTAGGGGTATGAAGTGGGAGCAGGTAGTGGGAAAACAGAATTTATGCTTACCTGATAAATTACTTTCTCCAACGGTGTGTCCGGTCCATGGCGTCATCCTTACTTGTGGGATATTCTCTTCCCCAACAGGAAATGGCAAAGAGTCCCAGCAAAGCTGGTCACATGATCCCTCCTAGGCTCCGCCCACCCCAGTCATTCGACCGACGGACAGGAGGAAATATATATAGGAGAAACCATATGATACCGTGGTGACTGTAGTTAGAGAAAATAATTCATCAGACCTGATTAAAAAACCAGGGCGGGCCGTGGACCGGACACACCGTTGGAGAAAGTAATTTATCAGGTAAGCATAAATTCTGTTTTCTCCAACATTGGTGTGTCCGGTCCATGGCGTCATCCTTACTTGTGGGAACCAATACCAAAGCTTTAGGACACGGATGAAGGGAGGGAGCAAATCAGGTCACCTAAATGGAAGGCACCACAGCTTGCAAAACCTTTCTCCCAAAAATAGCCTCCGAAGAAGCAAAAGTATCAAATTTGTAAAATTTGACAAAAGTGTGCAGTGAAGACCAAGTCGCTGCCTTACATATCTGGTCAACAGAAGCCTCGTTCTTGAAGGCCCATGTGGAAGCCACAGCCCTAGTGGAGTGAGCTGTGATTCTTTCAGGAGGCTGCCGTCCGGCAGTCTCATAAGCCAATCGGATAATGCTTTTAAGCCAAAAGGAAAGAGAGGTAGAAGTCGCTTTTTGACCCCTCCTTTTACCAGAATAAACAACAAACAAGGAAGATGTTTGTCTGAAATCTTTAGTAGCCTCTAAATAGAATTTTAGAGCACGGACTACGTCCAAATTGTGTAACAAACGTTCCTTCTTTGAAACTGGATTCGGACACAAAGAAGGTACAACTATCTCCTGGTTAATATTTTTGTTGGAAACAACTTTCGGAAGAAAACCAGGCTTAGTACGCAAAACCACCTTATCTGCATGGAACAACAGAAAAGGCGGAGAACACTGCAGAGCGGATAACTCTGAAACTCTTCTAGCAGAAGAAATTCCAACTAAAAACAAAACTTTCCAAGATAGTAACTTAATATCTATGGAATGTAAAGGTTCAAACGGAACCCCTTGAAGAACTGAAAGAACTAGATTTAGACTCCAGGGAGGAGTCAAAGGTCTGTAAACAGGCTTGATCCTAACCAGAGCCTGAACAAATGCTTGAACATCTGGCACGGCTGCCAGTCTTTTGTGAAGTAAAACAGATAAAGCAGATATCTGTCCCTTTAGAGAACTTGCAGATAATCCTTTCTCCAAACCTTCTTGTAGAAAGGATAGAATCTTAGGAATTTTTATCTTGTTCCATGGGAATCCTTTAGATTCACACCAACAGATATATTTTTTCCATATTTTATGGTAAATTTTTCTAGTTACAGGCTTTCTAGCCTGAATCAGAGTATCTATTACAGAATCTGAAAACCCACGCTTTGATAAAATCAAGCGTTCAATCTCCAAGCCGTCAGTTGGAGGGAAACCAGATTCGGATGTTCGAATGGACCCTGAACAAGAAGGTCCTGTCTCAAAGGTAGCTTCCATGGTGGAGCCGATGACATATTCACCAGGTCTGCATACCAAGTCCTGCGTGGCCACGCAGGAGCTATCAAGATCACTGAGGCCCTCTCCTGATTGATCCTGGCTACCAGCCTGGGGATGAGAGGAAACGGTGGGAATACATAAGCTAGGTTGAAGGTCCAAGGTGCTACTAGTGCATCTACTAGAGTCGCCTTGGGATCCCTGGATCTGGACCCGTAGCAAGGAACCTTGAAGTTCTGACGAGACGCCATCAGATCCATGTCTGGAATGCCCCATAATTGAGTTATTTGGGCAAAGATTTCCGGATGGAGTTCCCACTCCCCCGGATGGAATGTCTGACGACTCAGAAAATCCGCTTCCCAATTTTCCACTCCTGGGATGTGGATCGCAGACAAGTGGCAGGAGTGATCCTCCGCCCATTGAATTATCTTGGTCACTTCTTTCATCACCAGGGAACTCCTTGTTCCCCCCTGATGATTGATATATGCAACGGTCGTCATGTTGTCTGACTGAAACCTTATGGATTTGGCCTTTGCTAGTTGAGGCCAAGCTCTGAGAGCATTGAATATCGCTCTCAGTTCCAGAATGTTTATCGGGAGAAGAGACTCTTCCCGAGACCATAGACCCTGAGCTTTCAGGGATTCCCAGACCGCGCCCCAGCCCACTAGGCTGGCGTCGGTCGTGACAATGACCCACTCTGGTCTGCGGAAGCTCATTCCCTGTGACAGATTGTCCAGGGTCAGCCACCAACGGAGTGAATCTCTGGTCTTTTGATCTACTTGAATCGTCGGAGACAAGTCTGTATAATCCCCATTCCACTGTCTGAGCATGCACAGTTGTAATGGTCTTAGATGAATTCGTGCAAAAGGAACTATGTCCATTGTTGCAACCATCAATCCTATTACTTCCATGCACTGCGCTATGGAAGGACAAGGAACAGAATGAAGTACTTGACAAGAGCTTAGAAGTTTTGATTTTCTGACCTCTGTCAGAAAAATCCTCATTTCTAAGGAATCTATTATTGTTCCCAAGAAGGGAACTCTTGTTGACGGGGACAGAGAACTTTTTTCTTTGTTCACCTTCCATCCGTGAGATCTGAGAAAGGCTAGGACGATGTCCGTATGAGCCTTTGCTTTTGACAGAGACGACGCTTGAATCAGGATGTCGTCCAAGTAAGGTACTACTGCAATGCCCCTTGGTCTTAGAACCGCTAGAAGGGACCCTAGTACCTTTGTGAAAATCCTTGGAGCAGTGGCTAATCCGAATGGAAGTGCCACAAACTGGTAATGCTTGTCCAGAAAAGCGAACCTTAGGAACTGATGATGTTCCTTGTG
This sequence comes from Bombina bombina, assembly GCF_027579735.1. NCBI lineage: Eukaryota > Metazoa > Chordata > Amphibia > Anura > Bombinatoridae > Bombina > Bombina bombina. Next base: position 143,004,652 of record NC_069509.1, on the reverse strand, counting down.
GATAGGAATATGTAGGTACGCATCCTTTAAATCCACGGTAGTCATAAATTGATTTTCCTGGATAGTAGGTAGGATCGTTCGAATAGTTTCCATTTTGAACGATGGTACCCTGAGAAATTTGTTTAGTATCTTTAGATCCAAAATTGGTCTGAATGTTCCCTCTTTTTTGGGAACTATGAACAGATTGGAATAAAATCCCATCCCTTGTTCTCTTATTGGAACTGGATGTATCACTCCCATCTTTAACAGGTCTTCTACACAATGTAAGAATGCCTGTCTCTTTATTTGGTTTGAAGATAATTGAGACCTGTGGAACCTTCCCCTTGGGGGTAGTTCCTTGAATTCCAGGAGATAACCTTGAGAAACTATTTCTAGCGCCCAAGGATCCTGAACATCTCTTGCCCAAGCCTGAGCAAAGAGAGAAAGTCTGCCCCCCACTAGATCCGGTCCCGGATCGGGGGCTATCTCTTCATGCTGTTTTGGTAGCAGTGGTAGGCTTCTTGGCCTGCTTACCCTTGTTCCAGCCTTGCATTGGTTTCCAGGCTGGTTTGGGTTGCGAAGTATTACCCTCTTGCTTAGAGGATGCAGAATTAGAGGCTGGTCCGTTTCTGCGAAAGGGACGAAAATTAGGCTTATTTTTAGCCTTAAAAGATCTATCCTGTGGGAGGGCGTGGCCCTTTCCCCCAGTGATGTCTGAAATAATCTCTTTCAAATCAGGTCCAAATAATGTTTTACCTTTGAAAGGAATGTTAAGCAATTTTGTCTTGGAAGACACATCCGCTGACCAAGACTTTAGCCAAAGCACTCTGCGCACCACGATAGCAAACCCTGAATTTTTCGCCGCTAATCTAGCTAATTGCAAAGCGGCATCTAAAACAAAAGAGTTAGCCAATTTAAGTGCTTGAACTCTGTCCATAACCTCCTCATACGAAGATTCTTTATTGAGCGACTTTTCTAGTTCCTCGAACCAGAAACACGCTGCCGTAGTGACAGGAACAATGCATGAAATTGGTTGTAGAAGGTAACCTTGCTGTACAAAAATCTTTTTAAGCAAACCCTCTAATTTTTTATCCATAGGATCTTTGAAAGCACAACTATCTTCGATAGGAATAGTAGTGCATTTGTTTAGAGTAGAAACCGCCCCCTCGACCTTGGGGACTGTCTGCCATAAGTCCTTTCTGGGGTCGACTATAGGAAATAATTTCTTAAATATAGGGGGGGGAACAAAAGGTATGCCGGGCCTTTCCCACTCTTTATTTACTATGTCCGCCACCCGCTTGGGTATAGGAAAAGCGTCGGGGGGGCACCGGAACCTCTAGGAACTTGTCCATCTTACATAACTTCTCTGGAATGACCAAATTGTCACAATCATCCAGAGTAGATAACACCTCCTTAAGCAGTGCGCGGAGATGTTCTAATTTAAATTTAAATGTCACAACATCAGGTTCAGCTTGATGAGAAATTTTTCCTGAATCTGAGATTTCTCCATCAGACAAAACCTCCCTCATGGCCCCTTGAGATTGGTGTGAGGGTATGTCAGAACAGTTATCATCAGCGTCCTCTTGCTCTTCAGTGTTTAAAACAGAGCAATCGCGCTTTCTCTGATAAGTAGGCATTTTGGATAAAAGATTTGCTATGGAGTTATCCATTACAGCCGTTAATTGTTGCATGGTAATAAGTATTGGCGCACTAGATGTACTAGGGGCCTCTTGTGTGGGCATAACTGGTGTAGACACAGTAGGGGATGATGTAGTATCATGTTTACTCCCCTCATTTGAGGAATCATCTTGGGCAATATCATTATCTGTGGCATTACTGTCCTTACTTTGTTTGGACACTATGGCACAATTATCACATAAATTTAAATGGGGAGACACATTGGCTTTCTTACATATAGAACATAGCTTATCTGACGGTACAGACATGTTAAACAGGCTTAAACTTGTCAACAAAGCACAAAAAACGTTTTAAAATAAAACCGTTACTGTCACTTTAAATTTCAAACTGAAAACACTTTTTTACTGAATATGTGAAAAAGTATGAAGGAATTGTTCAAAATTCACCAAAATTTCACCACAGTGTCTTAAAGCATTAAAAGTATTGCACACCAAATTTCAGAGCTTTAACCCTTAAATTAACGGAACCGGAGCCGTTTTCAAATTTAACCCCTATACAGTCCCAGCTATATGCTTTGCTGAGACCCAACCAAGCCCAGAGTGGAATACGATACCAAATGACGCCTTCTAGAAGCTTTTTTAGTGATTCTTAGATCCTCACACATGCATCTGCATGCCTTGCTCTCCAAAAACAACTGCGCAGTAATGGCGCGAAAATGAGGCTCAGTCTATAACTAGAAAGGCCCCCAGACTAAAAAAGGTGTCCAACACAGTGCCTGACGTTTTTTAAACGTTCCCCAAGATTATAATACCAATTATTAGCTAGAATCTGCATAATATGCCCCAATAAAGCAATCGTTTTAGCCCATAAAAATGTCTACCAGTTTTTAAGCCCTTTTTTAAGCCCTTTATTCTTTTATATTTGACTAAGAAAATGGCTTACCGGTCCCCATGAGGGGAAATGACAGCCTTCCAGCATTACATGGTCTTGTTAGAAATATGGCTAGTCATACCTTAAGCAGAAAAGTCTGCTAACTGTTTCCCCCAACTGAAGTTACTTCATCTCAACAGTCCTGTGTGGAAACAGCAATCGATTTTAGTTACTGTCTGCTAAAATCATCTTCCTCTTACAAACAGAAATCTTCATCCTTTTCTGTTTCAGAGTAAATAGTACATACCAGCACTATTTTAAAATAACAAACACTTGATAGAAGAATAAAAACTACATTTAAACACCAAAAAACTCTTAACCATCTCCGTGGAGATGTTGCCTGTGCAACGGCAAAGAGAATGACTGGGGTGGGCGGAGCCTAGGAGGGATCATGTGACCAGCTTTGCTGGGACTCTTTGCCATTTCCTGTTGGGGAAGAGAATATCCCACAAGTAAGGATGACGCCGTGGACCGGACACACCAATGTTGGAGAAAGGTGGTTGAGTATGCAAGGTTGTTTCCTCCCCCGAAGGTGTTGGTTATTCATGCAAGAGGGAATGACCTGGGGTTCTTGCCCCAGAAGGACCTGGTTGAGGATATAAAGAGGAGTTTTGATAGACTGGTCCCATTGTTTCCAGGGGTGGTTTTAGTTTGGTCAGAAATCGAGGGTAGGCAGACCTGGAGGTCTGCATGGGACTTCAAAAAGTTAGGGGCCTCCAGACGGAAGGTGAATATAATGGTGAGCGGGTATTTGAGGAGGTTGGGGGGTGTTGGTCTACGACATGTGGAGTTTGAGGGGGAATCCAGTAAATGTTTCTACCTAAAGGATGGGGTACACTTAAACAAGTTGGGGTTGCATCTTTTTAATTTTACTTTAAAAGAGGCGATCGAAAAGGCCTTAGCTTTAGGTGGCGGTACTCGCTGAGGAGGTGGCGGGGTGCTTGCTATGTTTCTGTTGAGGCTTACGCTTGGTGGATAATGGCTGGTACTTTTGGGGTGGATGATAATGGCTGGTACTTATTGGGGTGGACGAAATGAATGACTTAGGAATATGGGGTCAAGGCAAGGCCCGGATGGAGTGAAATTGAAGGAGGGCACATTTGACCCCACTTCATTGGAATGGCCCGTGATAAAAGGGGCGGAGCTTCGGGAAGGAGTTAAACCCCGGTGAGGAAGTGACGTCACAAGTTGGGACTGGAGCAGCACGGCAGGAGGTGTTGTTCCCGCCCTCCCTAAAGTTGAGGATTAGAAGTAAGGGTTGTCGCAGCAAAGACGGGGTGCTTGCTATGTTTCTGTTGAGGCTTACGCCTGATGGATAATGGCTGGTACTTTTGGAGGTGTGGCAAGAGGAAGAGTGATAGTGGATGCCCTTCCCTGTGAAGGGGTGTGGGCTTATAGTGTAAAAAGCAAGCACTGATGAGTTAAAAGGTGTTTTACAAAATGTTAAAAGTTAAAATGTTAACTTGTTATTTGATTGGGTTTTTAATAAATAAGCTGCGGCCTTTTCCCCATAATATGGTGGTCTTGTATTTATTGGGGTGGACAAAATGAATGACTTAGGAATGTGGGGTTAATGAATATCTGAACAAATGCACCCCTAAATCTAAAGAAAACAAAGAAATACTAACAAAATTCATTAATACAAAAATACTTAATTCCGGCTCGCTGGAGAGCCACTCTTAATCTTTAACCTTCTTCACAGAGTCTCTGGGGCATTCTAAAAGGAAGCTTAGCAAGGTGGATCCCAAGGCCTGCACTAAAGACGAAGGTACTTTCGCACAGGCCCTGGGTTCTGAGAAGAAGGGTTGGGATTAGCACAGATCTCCAGGGCTCTAAAGGTAAGTATGTTACGCTACAGTTGAAATAGTTTCACCTGTAGCAAAGGAACATTTACATTTGTTTAACAAAAATGAATGTAAATGTTCCACGAACATTCAGTATTTGTTTTGTTTTTTTAACTAAAATTAATAGAATAGCACGGCAGCCAAATATTTGGAAACTTAAATTTCTGAATATTCGGTCCGAAAGATTGCACATGTCTAACAAATACTAAAGTGCATTTCAGATTAAGGTCTAGGCTACAAATGGAGCACAATCAATAGCACAGGATAGATTGTCCTTTGCGTGACTTTGCGTTAAGAATAGCACACTATCTGGTATTACAAGTGGATGGTAAAGAAAGGTCCAACATGTATACTTTTAATGGATAGTGCTGGGTGCGCTAGAAGCACTAATGTTGTAACTTGCAAGTGATGAGTTAAAGAGACAGTTTACCCCAAAAATTTCTCCCCTTTAACTTGTTCCCAGCTATCCATTTTACCTGCTATTAAATTGTTTACAAGTAGCTTATTTACCCTTTTTTCTGCATTTAAAACAGTTGATTTAGCTTGTGGAATCCCAACATTCACTGAATGTTTCTATACTGGAGTCTAGGATATTGACAAGGCTAAGTAAACACAGTCAGCAGAAGAAATTACACTCCCAGTGGGGTGCAGGATAGTTAAAGGACCAGTCAACACAGTAGATTTGCATAATCAACATATGCCAGATAACAAGACAATGCAGTAGCACTTAGTCTGAACTTCAAATGAATGAATCAATTTTTTTTTGACAATTTTAAAAGTTATATCTATTTCCACTCCCCCTGTACCATGTGACAGCCAACAGCCAATCACAAATGAATACACGTACCATGTGACAGCCATCAGCCAATTACAAATGCTGGGTGCGCTAATTCTGTAAATTCTTGCACATGCTCAGAAGGAGCTGGTGACTCAAAAAGTGTAAATGTAAAAATACTGTGCACATTTTGTTAATAGAGGTAAATTGTTAAGTTGTTTAAAATTGCATGCTCTTTCTGAATAACGAAAGTTTAATTTTGACTTTAGTGTCCCTTTAAGTAATAAATTGTTTATTTTCCAGTGTTCTCTCTAAGGCCCCGATTCTAAAAAGATCCCTGGGCCTGTGTGATTAGTGCTCGCCAGCCATTCTATATTCCTGGTGGAATTCTATAAAGCCACTTTTTACCCTTAAAACAGGCTCACTAGGGGGTGTATACTGCATTTTACTATGGGAGATGCAAACATTACAAAAGTGCCCAGTAAAATTCATAATTGTAAAATTTTACTAAACAAATAATTAAACCATTTACACAAAAATATGCAGGATACTGCGGGGCCCATTTATCAAGCTCTGTATGGAGCTTGTGGGCCCGTGTTTCTGGCGAGTCTTCAGACTCGCCAGAAACACAAGTTATGAAGCACTGGTCTAAAGACCGCTGCTCCATAAATTGTCCGCCTGCTCTGAGCAGGTGGACAGACATCACCGGAATTCAACCCAATTGAGTACGATTGGGTTGATTGACACCCCCCTGCTGGCGGCCGATTGTGAGCTGCTGGTGCAATGCTGAATACAGAGAGCGTATTGCTCTCTGTATTCAGAGAGGTCTGGTGGACCTGATCCGCACTGTAAGATCAGGTACGGCAGACTTTGATAAATTGGGGCCATTGTATTGTTAAGGTGCATCACAATTTATAACTACATTGATTACCACAAAATGTATTTTATAAAAAAAAAAAAATGTAGGTAAATTACAAAGGAATAAATCGTATTAAGTGTAATTTCATGTTTTTTAAAACATGCCGGTTTCTTCCTCTATACTTTACTTTCCATTGAAAACTTTTATCTAGCTCAGAGCTCTCATTATTTGTATGGGAGACATCACACCACTCATGGGGTAAGACCCTTTTTTTAAAGAATTACAATACGGTTGTCCCTGAGAGTGTTGGAGTGGAAAACCAGATCTTGAATGGTGATTTTTTTAGAATTGGGGAATGAGTATTAAGCTTTGATTTACAAATAGATATAAGATAAGGAAGCAAATGTGTGTATACAGAGTGATAACATGATGAGATCTGATATTACCTGCACGCTCAACCCATTGTAATAGGCTGTGGTTTATAAGCACAAAAAACAGCTAATTCATGTACACAAATAAACCTGAAGGTGCAAGTTCTCATACATTCTATACTTTGCCGCTGGCATAACAAGGCATTGAAAATAAATTAATATAAAAACAATTTTACAGTGTCAAATACAAAAATAAGCAGCGCTAAATAGCAAACAGCCTGTTCTTGGAGATGGATAGAAACCTTCCAGAGCCAAAATAAAGGCTGAATCAAGCCGAATGGTTGCAACTGTACAAAGATTTGTGGGTTTCTCCTCCACAGACAGATAGACAGATAACTGTAAGATAGAAAGGGAAATAGCGCAGTCCTCGATTCAAGGTAGTATTTATTCGATAAAATGCACAGCACGCTAGTAATATTGCACTTACTAAATGGATAAAACAAAAAGCCCCACATCACAGATCCTAAGGTAAAAGGAGATAGTCCGTTTCTGGTCAATCAGTGTCCGTGCTCAGAAAAAGCCTAACAGTTCTGTTTGAAGCTCCCGGCTTGCGGCACATGTGATCCAGCTGACGTAAGTCCAAACACTCTCCTATGGATGCTCGTCAGGGCCAATAGACTCAATGTGTTTCACCTGTAGAACGCCACGGCTTTCTCAAGAGTTAATTTTTTCATAAATATATATATGTATGTGTGTGTATATATATTTATATATACTATATGTGTGTGTATATATATATATATATATATATATATATATATATATGTATACAGGTAGCCCTCAGTTTATGCTGGGGTTAGGTTCCAGGAGGAATTGTTGTAAATCGAAACCATTGTAAATTGAAACCCAGTTTATAATGTAAGTCAATGGGAAGTGAAGGAGTTAGGTTCCAGGCCCCTCTCAAAACTGATATAAGTAACACCTAATACATTATTTTTAAAGCTTTGAAATGAAGACCTTAAATGCTAAACAGCATTATAAACCTAATAATATAGATTGTATCATCATCAAACTAAGCTTAATGAACAAAAACATTTGCTAACAGCAATTAATAAAATAATCACACAACAGCTTGCATCATCATCAAACTAAGTTTAATGAACAAAAACGTTTTTTTACTTGCATTTTTCTGCAATCAGTTCTCTGCATTGTTAGCATGTTAGATAATATTGGGTCTGCACCTATTCTATGCATTTCAATCTGCAGTGATTAATAGGCAGTTAGGCACCTTCACCTCAAGCAGCAGGACAGGAATATAATAGGGAAGTGGCTGCTCGATAGCTAATGTCTGCTCTGTGTACACAGATCAATTTCAGACCTGTTAAGTTGCATAACTTTGCTGCAAAACAAGCGGACAGATCCACCTACTGGCTATTTTAATTACTGCACATGACTGAAAAAAAAGGTTGTTGTTCTGAAACGGCGCAAATTGAACCTGTATATATATACATTACACACATACAAATATACACATACAAATATACACACCTTTGAGCCCCTCCCATTAAACCACTTTTAATACATTTATTTGTATAATGTTTAGTGTGGCTGTGCTATAGAAAGGAAGTCATACTAAAGAAATATCAGCATAGCTGAACATTCGCTGGTTATTCATTTTTACCATGTATTTGTAATACCAGATTGTGCTAATCTTAGCATGTTCATGCGATATTGATAGTGTACCCCGCTCTATCAATAGCACTCTACTTGTAATCTGGGCTATAATGTGTATGAATGTGTATATGTGTGGACATATATATGTGTATTTATGCATGTGTGAAGTGGTTGTAACTTATATTTCAATTGAAAACCATAGTATAAAAGTAAGTAGAACGTTAGCCAACGTGTTTTTCAGCGTGACCTCATAAACGTTTTTTATGTGAGGGATTTAGCACAGCCGTACTATCTGACATGCAGATGTTAGTGAACCCTGGACTTTTGTTTGAGTGCTAAAATATTACTTTCAACTTGTAATATGGGCATAATAACATTAATATTATTTGTGCTCCATTTTAATCTAGCCCTAAGTGTATATGCACTCATTAATTAAGCACATTTTCCTTTTTAGATCATTGTATTATATCTATAGAGTCCTTTGGGTGACACATAAATAAAAAATAAACAAGAAGCTATTTCAAAACCTTTGTAGGGGTTTTGCAAGATGTGGTATCACTAATGGGGCTACTAGGGGCTATAGCTCCAAACCTGGGGCAGTAAAGCCCTGATGTACTAGTTGGTTTGGCAGGAGACAATGATAGGAACCCTGCTAAAGTTATCTTCCTTTGCAAATATGGCAGCCACCTACAAGATAACCAACTCTAGATAATGGTAATGCTACTCATGTGGGGTAGTGACAAAAATGTTTAATAGACTTTTGCCTATTGGTGGGTAGTGACTGTATTAGAAAGGTCTCTAAAAAATGTATGAAAGAAGGAATATGGCATAAATTGACATGAAGTTTTAATACAGATATGGAGAACAAATAAGCAATAGCAGAAATGCCCACCTATATACAGAAACAAAGAAAGAAAATATGTATACTTCTGGAGGATAAATGGGTACCATAACTTATTTGTTTGTGATACTTGTGCAAAGGGATTAAGTATCTGCTCTCTATTAGAGATGTGCATTAGTTTTAACAAATTTAATATCCCAGGCATCTGTCTGTGCGCCCTACTGATTTCTATTGTGTCTGCAGCTAGCATATATAAATCGAGTAACTAGACACTGACATACACACCCAGACATATTGGTTAAATGAAAACCTTAAAAACTGCTTTTTTGGATGGTGGACAATAACTTATTCACTGTAGAAAAAGTGATCTAATTAGAATGAGAACCTCTGCTATATTCAATACCATGAACATCTTTTGAAGTATAAACTGCTTATGGATTTTAATGTTAGATAGCAAAAAAATCAGCAATTGGTGGCTTATTAAATCGAGTCCATACCTTTGAGTTTTGCTTGAAAATATTTAGTCAAATGATTTGTAACACTCTAAATATACTGGCCTGCCAAGGGCACACTGACCAGCCTTAAAATTGAATATCCTTGAAATATTATGTTAAGGACATTTACTTTTATCACTGACATTCTTTATTGCCAGTTCCATTCTCCTGAAAACTGGAAACCGAAAATTTTAATTTTAGTTGCTTCTTTTTCTGCTGAAACGTGTCACATATGCTTCAGATCAATGTTGCAGCTATCCTGGTATTGTTTTACAATTTTATGAACATCATTTCACATGCTCTAAAAATTCGCCATTTAAGTTGCAGTTGAGAAATTTTTATTGCATGGATTGATAGGTAAAATTACAGCAGCTGTTTGCTTGTATACATTCTCTACCCATTACTATTCTTCCCTTGGTAATTATATTGGGAGCGTGTTGAATAATAACCAGCTGTTTCAATTACCAAGTAGTAAACACAGTTATTTCATCTGTGAAGTAGCATAGAATCCAACGCTAGAAGGAAAAAGCTGTTGAACATGTAAAATTCAGAGCAGCTTTTTAGCTATAGCACTTTATTGGGATTAACACGTCAAGGCATATAAGGACATTTGTCAACGGGGCAGGCAGTTACAAGAGGGGTTAATAGGGGCTTAAGCCCCAGGTATTTTCCAGTAGAGACCTGAGTTTGTAGAGGTATCATGCTCCGAAAATTAAATATGTGTTAGATCACAAAGAAAAAAATAATAATTCTCCAAAGACTTTAATTTAGACAAGATGTCTAGGTGGAAAATAAACTTCACACCATTGTTAATACTTGCTCATTAATTGTAACTGCAGTCCTGTGTGGCTGCAGTTTGTATAGCTATTATGTATATATATTAAATTACGTAGTATACAATGGGAAGGCATATTTTTTATATTCAGTTGAAAAAAGAATTCTAACAAATTTTCTTGTTTTTCACTCATTTATAGAACAAACAAAATTAAAAAGTATTGAATTGTTCATTTATTTGTTATTTGCATGTGGGCATTTTACATCTATTATTTAATTTGCTTTGTTCTTTATTATCCTTTGTTTAAAGCCTACCTAGGTAGGCTCAGAAACTGGTACTTAGTTGCTGAGTGTTGGCTGCCCATATATACCTCTTATCATTGTCTTACCGAAGTGTGTAGCTAGCTCCCAGTTGTTCATTTGTTTTGCTTCACTAAAGCATTACAAGAGAATAAATCAAAATCGATAACAGAAGTTACGTAATTGAAAAGTTGTTTAAAATTGTATATTCTATCTGAATCATGACAAAATTATAGGGTTCAGGTCCCCTTAAAGGGACACTGAACCCAATTTTTTTATTTTGTAATTCAGAAAGAGCATGCAATTTTAAGCAACTTTCTAATTTACTCCTATTATCATTTTTTCTTCGTTCTCTTGCTATCATTATTTGAAAAAGAAGGCATCTAAGCTTTTTTTTGGTTTCAGTACTCTGGACAGCACTTTTTTATTGGTGGATGAATTTATCCACCAATCAGCAAGGACAACCAAGGTTGTTCACCAAAAATGGGCCGGCATCTAAACTTACATTCTTGCATTTCAAATAAAGATATCAAGAGAATGAAGAAAATTTGATAATAGGAGTAAATTAGAAAGTTGCTTAAAATTTCATGCTCAATCTGAATCACGAAAGAAATTTTTTGGGTACAGTGTCCCTTTAAAGAAGTTAGAGGTTTAGTAAAACATAGAACCATTCCTACAGATTGGATTACTTGATGTATAGTTTATCTCTATATATTGTTTTATAGACAATTTCTCAATGGGATAAAATCTAGCACCTAGATTTAGAGTTTTGCGGCCAAAGGGGTGCGTTAGCTACTCGTGCTTTTTTCTGGCCGCACCTTTTAAATACCTCTGGTATTGAGAGTTCACAGAATGGCTGCGTTAGGCTCCAAAAAAGGAGCGTAGAGCATATTTAACGCAACTTCAACTTTTTTTTTTTTTAAATATTTTTATTGAGGTTTAAAGGCAAGGCATACATGAAACATAAAACCAAGCATGTAATAACATATAAACTTCATATGGTACAAATAGAGAGATACAATACATATTGCAAAAGGACACTATGGTTGTATAGTATATAAATAAAATGCCTAAAAATCTGAAGCGCCTCCCAGATGGAATTAGAGGCCGCTCTTGGACCTCAGACATGTGTATATATAAATGTATGGAAGACAATTGTTGACAAAGGAAACCACTTTTGGGTCTCCAGACAAGAACCTCAGTTTTCAATTTTATGGGTCTCAAATAGCAATGTAGAATGATAACCAACAAAAAGGTGAGGAAGGATTACACAACAATAGAATAGAATGGACACCCTCATTTACAAAAATCTAAGCTGCAGATGAATATACTATTAGAGGCTTATATGGTTTATATGGTTTTTGCTCTATACTACTAGGAGAGAGCAGATATAGTATTTTATGGGACATGGGGGATACACTAGAATGGTCTTGAAATAACCCAGGCCAAAGTAAAACTAAGTTTTAGCCTCTTAGATAGAAGTGGAGGTGTGGATGGGGTAGGGGTCTAGGTATTTTGCAGGGAAATAAGTACATTGATTATTTAGCACATAAACATAGCGCCATACAAATAGGTGTACTCGCAAGATAAGAAGTCAGCAGTAAGTATTCAACATGAACAACATATGAATATTTTAGTACTTATGATAGAATGCACAAACTAAGCATGAGCAGGTTTGGACTCCCTAACTTTATACTTAAAATCTTATAACCCTCAAAGCTAATAAGGGTCTGAAGTAATGTGGGAACCTGAAAACATAGGGCTGGGTGTTAGATTGCTAACTATGGCTTCCACCTCGGCTGCTGGCAGGAGCACAACAACAATTTTCACCAGCCACACTACCGCTCTATAAGGGAGGCATATGATTGACTAACATTAAATGAGCTTAGCAGTCTTAACTCCTAAAGGCAATCAAACATCTGGTATTATACATGCGTTTAGCTATGTTGCCTAAATAATAGAAACAGCTGAAAAAAGCTTAACCTAGGCTATAAGACTATATTAAATATGTTAAACACACGTTCCAGGGTAACCCCCCTATGCAATACATTATACACATTCAACTATCATAACATGGTTACAAGGATCAAATATATTAGCTAACCCCTGAGAAAATTTGCTGATATCCCCATGTCCACAGCACCAGAGCAAACTGGGAATGCAATATCAGTCCCGTGCTGGGGCAATGTTTACCCAATTCCAGATTTCTCCTGAGAGATATGAGGCATGTCAGGAGCGCAACGGGTGAGGGCTTCATGTAATGGACTAATTAACTGCCCATTCTGTGTCCTTTCAGTTATTTGTATTGGCACTAGGGATGGGGCTATTACCAAGATACATTTAGGCTGTGGAGGGACAAGTCCTGAGAACGTTAACGGTGGTGCCGATTTGGCTCTAACATTTTTCAAAGAGACTCCAGCAGCGGTGTCTGTATAGGAAGGCAGCGTGGCATCTTTTGGCAGCGTGGATGGGGAACGGTCTGCATATGCAATGTTGCTTGCGCTCGCTACCGACATCCAATGTCCTATATCAGTGTTCACATCCTCTGCCGCCGTCCCGCCATACAATGCCTCCGGTTCCTCCAGACCAGCAACAGGAGCCGTCAAGGGTTCATTGCAAGTGGGAGGTGGGCACTCGGGCCCTAAAGCGCCCCCCTTCCCCTCACAAAGAATAGTTAGCTCCGATGCGGTAGACTGTTTTGTGTCACGATCACCGTCGCCATTAGCCCCTCCATGCAGAGTCTCATCAAAAGCAACTAGGTACGTTGCTAACAGGCTGCGCAGATCTTCAAGGATGACTTTAGCTAGCTCCATAGTGAGCTTTTGAGGGTGATGTACAGCTGGTAGAGTTGTGTAATCCTAATTAAAGGAAGGTCTTGCGGTGCATCAAACTTTAGTTGTAGTCAGTTGCTTCGAGTTTAGCATTACATGCTACTTAACGACAAGGCCTATGCGCACCTCGCTGGGGGGTAAGTGAAAGGCCTCAGCCTAAAAAACTGCTCCGGGTGCTCCAGGTCTCAGTCCTTAAAGAGATAGTGGGCTCATCTAATGCAGGATCTTTAGTTGAACAATGAGCAAGCTGTGTAACAGATAGATGAGCTGTCTAAGATGGTATATTGAAAGAAAATACTGCAAGGGCTGGAGCAGAGTGGTGAGGTGCGACCTATCATGGCCGCCTCCAGGAAGTTCCCCCACGCAACTTCAACTTTTGATACCAGCGGTGCTTACGGACGCGGCCAGCTTCAAAAACGTGCTCGTGCACGATTCCCCCATAGGAAACAATGGGGCTGTTTGAGCTGAAAAAAAACCTAACACCTGTAAAAAAGCCGCGTTCAGCTCCTAACGCAGCCCCATTGTTTGCTATGGGGAAACACTTCCTACGTCTGCACCTAACACTCTAACATGAACCCCGAGTCTAAACACCCCTAACCTTACACTTATTAACCCCTATTCTGCCGCCACCGCTATCGCTGAACCCTGCATATTATTATTAACCCCTAATCTGCCGCTCCGTAAACCGCCGCTACTTACATTATCCCTATGTACCCCTAATCTGCTGCCCCTAACACCGCCGACCCCTATATTATATTTATTAACCCTAAATCTGCCCCCCACAACATCGCCTCCACCTGCCTACACTTATTAACCCCTAATCTGCTGAGCGGACCGCACCGCTATTATAATAAAGTTATTAACCCCTAATCCGCCTCACTAACCCTATAATAAATAGTATTAACCCCTAATCTGCCCTCCCTAACATCGCCGACACCTAACTTCAAACATTAACCCCTAATCTGCCGACTGGAGTTAATAAATGTATTAACCCCTAAAGCTAAGTCTAACCCTAACACTAACACCCCCCTAAATTAAATATAATTTAAATCTAATGAAATTAATTAACTCTTATTAAATAAATTATTCCTATTTAAAGCTAAATACTTACCTGTAAAATAAATCCTAATATAGCTACAAGATAAATTATATTTATATTATAGCTATTTTAGGATTTATATTTATTTTACAGGTAACTTTGTATTTATTTTAACCAGGTACAATAGCTACTAAATAGTTAAGAACTATTTAATAGCTAAAATAGTTAAAATAATTACAAAATTACCTGTAAAATAAATCCTAACCTAAGTTACAATTAAACCTAACACTACACTATCAATAAATTAATTAAATAAAATATCTATAATTACCTACAATTAAACCTAACACTACACTATCAATAAATTAATTAAATACAATATCTACAAATAACTACAATGAAATAAACTAACTAAAGTGCAAAAAATAAAAAAGAACTAAGTTACAAAAAATAAAAAAATATTTACAAACATCAGAAAAATATTACAACAATTTTAAACTAATTACACCTACTCTAAGCCCCCTAATAAAATAACAAAGACCCCCAACATAAAAAAATGCCCTACCCTATTCTAAATTACTAAAGTTCAAAGCTCTTTTACCTTACCAGCCCTGAACAGGGCCCTTTGGGGGGCATGCCCCAAAGAATTCAGATCTTTTGCCTTTAAAAAAAACACATACAATACCCCCCCCAACATTACAACCCACCACCCACATACCCCTAATCTAACCCAAACCCCTCTTAAATAAACCTAACACTAAGCCCCTGAAGATCTTCCTACCTTATCTTCACCATACCAGGTTCACCGATCTATCCAGAAGAGCTCTTCCGATGTCTTTATCCAAGCCCAAGTGGGGGGCTGAAGATGTCCATGATCCGGCTGAAGTCTTTATCCAAGCGGGAGCTGAAGAGGTCCATGATCCGGCTGAAGTCTTCCTCCAAGCGGGAGCTGAAGAGGTCCATGATCCGGCTGAAGTCTTCTATCAACGGCATCTTCAATCTTCTTTCTTCCGGATCCATGTAGTTCATCATGCCGACGCGGAACATCCATCTTCACCGACGCGGAACATCCATCTTCACCGACGACTTCCCGATGAATGACGGTTCCTTTAACGGACGTCATCCAAGATGGCGTCCCTCGAATTCCGATTGGCTGATAGGATTCTATCAGCCAATCGGAATTAAGGTAGGAAAATTCTGATTGAATCAGCCAATCGGATTGAACTTGATTCTGATTGGCTGATTCCATCAGCCAATCAGAATTTTCCTACCTTAATTCCGATTGGCTGATAGAATCCTATCAGCCAATCGGATTTCGAGGGACGCCATCTTGGATGACGTCCCTTAAAGGAACCGTCATTCATCGGGAAGTCGTCGGTGAAGATGGATGTTGTCAGGGATTCATCTCTGTTCATGCTATACCTTTAAGAAAGTGAACTCATTAGCCCTATTTAAGGCACCTCCCAACAGAACTCATTGCTTGGTAATTTGTTGCTCAGTGACAAGCTGCTTCTGAAGAGACCTTGCCGTTTATACAACTTTGTATTTCATTACATTGCTCTCTAAACTCCCCCTGAGTTTCTGCCTGCTTGAATCTACCTCCTTGTGCTCTTTTGCGTCTGGAGATTTTCACCGTTTATTTCAGTCAGAGACCTCTCTGTCTCTCCTGTATTGAAGTTACTCCCTGCAGCGTGTGACGTCACGCCCGACATTCTCCCGCCGCGGCTCTGACTCAGGCTCACTGTGGTACCGCTGGGACTGTTTGCTGTCTGGTAACAGCATTACTCTGCTCATTGCCATCTCCTGTAATACTGGTCTGTATATTTTGCATTATACGAACTGTGTGTACTACTGCAACTCCATTTATCTGCAAGTTTGCCATATTATCTGTGTAACGCACACCTGCTGGAGAATCATATATGCTACAGATGACAAATATGCATTAATCTATTTTCTCTACTTACTAACTTGCATACAAACAACTGTGACAAAGTTATATATTGCTACCATTCTTTCATAAATAGACTTCCTAAGCATACATTGGTCTTAGTCACAGTTTACCCTCATATCTGTTCGCAAATGACTGTTTGTATAACTTCAACTTTATCTGTTTCAAATGACCAACACAGCTACTTATGCTTTCATTGAACAAGCTTGGATATAACTAACATTCATTATCAAATTATGGATTTTATAATGCTCTCAGCTTGATTAGTTCATTCAGATAACAAAGTGCTGTGTGATTGTAGGTGTGTTTGTTAAAGCTTGCTGTATAATCTTTATGTTCACTGCTTGTGTGAGTGAATCAAAGCACCTGCAGTAATTAACTCTTTCACTACTGTTGAAGTTGCTTTCCCTTATGAATTACTCTCCTTTCTGCTGCTAGCAGTCATTGTTGCGTGAAGGTTCCGTATTCACTCAGCTACCCTGCTGTAGTGACCCTCAGATCAATAAGCATATCAGGGTTCCCTTAAGTTCAATCTGTGGGAATCCGAGGTAAGGTGTGAGACTGAGTGGTCCTACATTGGCAGTAAGCTGTTGTAGTAGTGTTTTCTATGATAACTTAGCAAATCCTTACAGATGTTCCGCGTCGGCGGGTTCCGGAAGAAAGAAGATTGAAGATGCCGTTGATAGAAGACTTCAGCCGGATCATGGACCTCTTCAGCAACCCACCATCCACATACCCCTAATCTAACCCAAACCCCCCTTAAATAAACCTAACACTAAGCCCCTGAAGATCTTCCTACCTTATCTTCACCATACCAGGTTCACCGATCGATCCAGAAGAGCTCCTCCGATGTCTTTATCCAAGCCCAAGCGGGGGGCTGAAGATGTCCATGATCGGAACAGCCAATAGAATGCGAGCTCAATCTGATTGGCTGATTGAATCAGCCAATCGGATTGAACTTGATTCTGATTGGCTGATTCCATCAGCCAATCAGAATTTTCCTACCTTAATTCCGATTGGTTGATAGAATCCTATCAGCCAATCGGAATTCGAGGGACGCCATCTTGGATGACATCCCTTAAAGGAACCGTCATTCGTCAGGAAGTCGTCGGTGAAGATGGATGTTCCGCGTCGGCGGGATGAACTACATGGATCCGGAAGAAAGAAGATTGAAGATGCCGTTGATAGAAGACTTCAGCCGGATCATGGACCTCTTCAGCTCCCGCTTGGATGAAGACTTCAGCCAGATCATGGACCTCTTCAGCTCCTGCTTGGATGAAGACTTCAGCCGGATCATGGACATCTTCAGCCCCCCGCTTGGGCTTGGATAAAGACATCGGAGGAGCTCTTCTGGATCGATCGGTGAACCTGGTATGGTGAAGATAAGGTAGGAAGATCTTCAGGGGCTTAGTGTTAGGTTTATTTAAGGGGGGTTTGGGTTAGATTAGGGGTATGTGGGTGGTGGGTTGTAATGTTGGGGGGGGTATTGTATGTGTTTTTTTTACAGGCAAAAGAGCTGAATTCTTTGGGGCATGCCCCGCAAAGGGCCCTGTTCAGGGCTGGTAAGGTAAAAGAGCTTTGAACTTTAGTAATTTAGAATAGGGTAGGGCATTTTTTTTATTTTGGGGGTCTTTGTTATTTTATTAGGGGGCTTAGAGTAGGTGTAATTAGTTTAAAATTGTTGTAATATTTTTCTGATGTTTGTAAATATTTTTTTATTTTTTGTAACTTAGTTCTTTTTTATTTTTTGTACTTTAGTTAGTTTATTTCATTGTAGTTATTTGTAGATATTGTATTTAATTAATTTATTGATAGTGTAGTGTTAGGTTTAATTGTAACTTAGGTTAGGATTTATTTTACAGGTAATTTTGTAATTATTTTAACTATTTTAGCTATTAAATAGTTCTTAACTATTTAATAGCTATTGTACCTGGTTAAAATAATTACAAAGTTACCTGTAAAATAAATATAAATGCTAAACTAGCTATAATATAATTATAATTTATATTGTAGCTATATTAGGATTTATTTTACAGGTAAGTATTTAGCTTTAAATAGGAATAATTTATTTAATAAGAGTTAATTTATTTCGTTAGATTTAAATTATATTTAATTTAGGGGGGTGTTAGTGTTAGGGTTAGACTTAGCTTTAGGGGTTAATCCATTTATTAGAATAGCGGGGAGATTCGGTCGGCAGATTAGGGGTTAATAATTGAAGTTAGGTGTCGGCAGATTAGGGGTTAGGGAGGGCAGATTAGGGGTTAATACTATTTATTATAGGGTTATTGAGGCGGGAGTGAGGCGGATTAGGGGTTAATAACTTTATTATAGTAGCGGGGAGATTCACTCAGCAGATTAGGGGTTAATAAGTGTAGGCAGGTGGAGGCGACATTGAGGGGGGCAGGTTAGGGGTTAATAAATATAATATAGGGGTCGGCGGTGTTAGGGGCAGCAGATTAGGGGTACATAGCTACAATGTAGCTGGCGGCGGCGTGCGGACGGCAGATTAGGGGTTAATAAGTGTAGGTAGCTGGCGGCGACGTTGAGGGGGGCAGGTTAGGGGTTAATAAATATAATACAGGGGTCGGCGGTGTTAGGGGCAGCAGATTAGGGGTACATAAGGATAACGTAGGTGGCGGTCGGCAGATTAGGGGTTAAAAAAAATTAATAGAGTGGCAGCGATGTGGGGGGACCTCGGTTTAGGGGTACATAGGTAGTTTATGGGTGTTAGTGTACTTTAGAGCACAGTAGTTAAGAGCTTTATAAACCGGCGTTAGCCCAGCAAGCTCTTAACTACTGACTTTTTTCTGCGGCTGGAGTTTTGTCGTTAGATTTCTAACGCTCACTTCAGCCACGACTCTAAATACCGGAGTGAGAAAGATCCCATTGAAAAGATAGTATACGCAATTGACGTAAGTGGATCTGCGGTATGGAAAAGTCGCGGCTGGAAAGTGAGCGTTAGACCCTTTCCTGACTGACTCCAAATACCGGCGGTAGCCTAAAACCAGCGTTAGGAGCCTCTAACGCTGGTTTTGACGGCTACCGCCAAACTCTAAATCTAGGCCTAGGAAAATAGAAGATGGAGGAAAACCATTCCTAAGGGCTGCAGAGTTATTTATTGGGATTCAGCATACCAAGCTGATACATAAAATATATATTTTTTTTAATCTAATCTGCTCAGTTAGCATTGACTACAACTTAATGATCAGTGCAAGTATTAACAATATTATGTTTACATTTTTTACTGAAACATTTTTAATAAAATATATAATATTAATCATTATACAAAAAGTGTAAATGTTAATAAGTACATTGTAAAACTTGCAATCATGTTATTGACTCTTTTCTCTTTTTTTTGTCCTTTTTCCTTTTTTGTTTGTGCTATCTGGAATCAAAGCATCAAGTCTTTTCTTTGGGAAATCTATGAGTCCATTCCTGGTTTTCTTTACATATTGTTTGACATTAACCTATAGGGGATGGTAAAAACAAACACCCAGATTACGAGTTTTGCGCTAAACAGGGTACAAAACTAACACCAAAAAAGTTGCGTTATTTTACCCTCCGTAGAGCTACCATTACGAGTTACTGAAAAACCTCCTTGTGCGTGCGATATGGTGGCGTTAAGCTCCATTCCACACAAAATCCAAGGGCTGCTTTGATGTGCTTGTGCACGCTTTCCCCCATAGACATCAATGTGGAGAGAGTGTTAGAAAAAAACCTAACACCTGAAGTACGGAATGAAAAATCTCCATAACGCAACCCCATTGATGTCTAGGGGGAAAAAAAAGTTACTTTTAAACCTAACACCTTAACATAAACCCCAAGTCTAAACACCCCTAATCTGCTGCCCCTGACATCACCGACACCTAAATAAAGTTATTAACCCCTAATCTGCTGTTCCCAACATTGCTGACACCTAAATAAAGTTATTGACCCCTAATCTGCCGCTCCCGACATCGTCAACACTAATAAAAAATTTTAACCTCTATTCCGCCGCTCCCGGACATTACCGCCACTATAACAAAGTTATTAACCCCTAAACCTCTTGCCTCCTACATCTCCGCAGCTAAATAAACCTATTAACCCCTAAACCTCCGGCCTCCCATTTCTCCATAACTAAATAAACCTATTAATCCCTAAACCTCTGGCCTCCCACATCTCCGCCACTAAATAAACCTATTAACCCCTAAACCGCTGGCCCCCCACATCGCAAAACACTGAATTAAACTAAATAACCCCTAAACCTAACACCCCTCTAACTTTAAATTCTAATTACAATATTACTATTTTAAATAAATAAAAACTTACCTGTGAAATAAAAATAACCCTAACATTAAACTATAAATTAACCTAACCTTACTATTCTAATAAAAAAAAAATACTACCAATTAAAAAATAAAAATTTAAAATTTAAAAAAACCTAATACTACGACAAAAATGTAAAAAAAAATCTAAAATTACAATAACTAATAAACACTAAATTACGAAAAATAAAAAAACACTAAGATTACAAAGGATAATAAACAAAATTATCAAAAATAAAAACAATTACACCTAATCTAATAGCCCTATAAAAATAAAAAAGCCACCCAAAATAAAAACACCCCCTAGCCTACAATAAACTACCAATAGCCCGTAAAAGGGCCTTTTGTAGGGCATTGCCTTAAGCAATTAACAGCATTTTTACCTGTAAAAAAATACAAAGTCCCCCCAACAGTAAAACCCACCACCCAACCAACCCCCAAAATAAAAAACCTAACTCTAAAAAAAACCTAAGCTACCCATTGCCCCTAAAGAGGCATTTGTATGGGCATTGTCCTTAAAAGGGGATTTCAGCTCTTTTTCATTGCCCTTAAAAGGGTAATTTTTTTAAAAGCCCAAACCCTAATCTGAAAAAAAATCCACCTAAAAATATACAAAAATACCTAACACTAACCCCAGAATATCTACTCATGGTTGCTGAAGTCCGGACATCCAGACGCCGAGAAGTCTTCTTCCAGACGGCAACATCTTCATCCATCGCTGGGACATCTTCAATCTTCATCCCGGCGGATCCCGGCGCGGAACCTCCTCTTTATACGACCCTCGTCGTACACTGAAGCTTCAATGCAAGATAGCCATTTCAAAATGGCATACCCTGCATTCCTATTGGCTGATTTGATTATTCAAATTCAAATCAGCCAATAGGATGAGAGCTTCTAAAATCCTATTAGCTGTTCAAAGGTTTATTTAGTTGTGGAGATGTGGGAGGCCGGAGGTTTAGCGGTTAATAATTTAATTATAGTGTCGGCGATGTCGGGGAGCGGCGGAATAGGGGTTAATAGCTTTATTATAGTGGCGGTGATGTCAGGGAGAGGCGGAATAGGGGTTAATAATTTTTATTAGTATGTCGGGAGAGGCAGATTAGGGGTTTATACATTTATTTAATAGTCGCAATGTTGGTGGGTGGCAGATTAGGGATTAATAGGTTTAATATAGTGTTTGCGATGCAGGAGGGTGGCGGTTTAGAGATTAATAGGTAGTTTATGGGTGTTAGTGTACTTTGTAACACTTTAGTTATGAGTTTTCTGAAACATTTTTGTGGCGCAAAACTCACAACTACTGCTCTCAGATGGCGGTATGGATTGTGACGTATAGGCTATAACGCAAGCTTTTTAGTCTTAATGCACAACCTGTAATACTGGCGCTATGAAAATCCCAAACTAAAACTTCATTTTTTTGAGTGCAGAATTGCGTTACAGACTAAAATGCTTGCGGTATAGCTATACCGACATGACTCGCGATATATATAGCTATACCGACATGATGGCTGCGTTACTGCCATTATGCTTAAATTGCCATTTGTTCAGCGTTGATAGCTGTAACGCAAAACTCGTAATCTACCTGATTGTTAATTATAAAAAAACATTTTTAAACTCAAACTTAAACTGAGTGCCAAGGACCACATTGAATATAACAATTGTCTTATGAGTTACTTTAGGAGCTCTCTAATAATTAGCGAATAGGTGTGTGATATATTGTCTGTTTATTATACACAATTTCATTCATTATAATTTGAACCATTTCTCAGGTTCCAATTAAACCACACTTCATCATTTGTTTCTTTTAGACCTAATGTCCACGCTGCCAAGTCATACATTGTGTAGGTGTATTGAATCTTGTTATGTATTTCGGACCATGAGGGAGTACCAACCTTTCAATATCTTGCAATAGATGTCCTTGTAACTGTACACAGAATTTTAATACAATTAATGATGGGCCTATTAAATTCTCGTATATTTTCATGAAGTAATGCGTAATAGTAAGTTGTAGGTTTTCATCAAATAAATAACTTAGCATAGAAATTGTCTGTACTTCTCTACAGTCCCACCACATGCGTTTGTATGTTCCTATTTTGTTGCAACCCCTATAGCATAGCCTGGATTTATTGTGTCATGTGTGAAGTTCTCAGGGGAGTCAGATACAATCTAAACATTGTTTTTAAAGTATTGTCTATTAGATCTGTGTTCAATAGACCTCTAGTTGCTGAGTTATATATTTTGTCCCACATCTCCTTGTCTAGGGATATCTCCCATTTGGTCATTACTGAATGTTTGGAAATTTTCACAGTTTGTTGTGTGACTAAGTAGTTTGGTTATAGTTTGTTTTGGTCTGCATCATGAGGTGCATATGTTTTCTAGTGTGGTATTAGTGCTGTTAGTGTGTGTCAAGAGGATTTTATGTATGGAGGAGGCTATTTAAAGATATAAATACTAGTGAATCTTGATTGGAGACAACTTCTCCTGTAGTTGAGAGAACGTTACCAATTTATTTTGTATCAAGAGGTCTGCTACCCGATAAAGGCCTTTAATTTCCCATTTGCTTATATGAGTTCTAAACTCCTCTGTTAATATGTATCTAATTGGCATTAGTGTATATCATTCTGGCTATAACCCCCATTTAGTGCAACTTCAGACCATATAAGCCTTGTTGTTTCTGTCGTGGGTGGGCTGTAGCCCCTCATGAACATTTTAGAGGTTTTGTTATCCCAAAAGATTTCATCAGGAACTTACAATCCCCCCCAAGTTCGCTTCTAGCTTTATCCATATTGCTTCTTTTACAGATCTGTGTATTAAGGTGTCTTGTGCTAGTCTAGCAGTTCTATAGTAATCTATGAGGTTTGGAAACCCCAAACCCCCCAGATTTTTTTTTTTTTTTAAATCAAATTTTTTTTATTGAGGTGTTACAACAAAATACAATTAGTGAGCAAAGTACATATTTTGTCGGTTCATAACATGTCTTAATAAGTACAATATCATTTTACCACATGAAATGAAACCGACATCTCAAATAAAATTCTTACCTTATTTGTCATACAAAAAGAAAACTAAAGATATCTCAAAAGGACACAAGGTGTTTGAGTTATACACCATATTCACCTCTTTTACATTTTGTTTCCTATGTTAAGACACAACAAACTTTATGTTAATTAAACAACCATGAAAATCTATACCTCTTATAGAATGAAACTTTGTATACAGTAAAAATGTATTCAGTATCAGATGCTTTACATAATAGAGAAAGTCAGAACAAGCAGCCTCCATTGAAAATATATTGATCTAGGACAAATCAACATGTTTTATGGTTTTTCTCAACCCACAGACAGGTGGGGGGGGGGGATGGGGAACAAAAAAAAAAAAAGTAGGAGAAGGAGAGAAGAAAGAGAGAAAGGAGAAAATATGTATGCAGATGGGGGTGGAGGGAAAACAGAGGTAGAGATGTGGTCATAATAGTGGATCTCCCTGATTAGTGGGAACATTGCAAGAGTGTCTACACCCTATTGCCCCCTATCGTCTAATTAACTATTGTTCCCCATACAGTAGTGACCAACTTTCCCAGACCTTATCATGAAGATCAGCCTTCCCTGTTAGGTTATAGACGTATTGTTCCATTTGTTTCATATACGAGAGTTGCTCTATTACGTGTTGAATGGAAGGAGGTGAGACCTGTTTCCACTTTCTAGCAATTGTTAATTTGGTGGCCGTAAAGAAGTATATTAAAAAAATCTTTCTCGGTAAAGACATTCTAGGGAGATTCAAATGTAATAGACTGAGCGAAGGAGAGGAGGAGATATTGTAATGTAAGTCTCCAAATAATTTCAAACAAGTACGCCAAAAAGGCCTGATCTGCGGGCACTCCCACCACACATGCATCCAGGTTCCTCTCTGCCCGCAATTTCTCCAACATACTGGAGAGGAGGTGGGATAAAACTGATGCAAGCGCACAGGCACTAAGTGCCATCTCCAAACTATTTTATAATGAATTTCCCATAAAGTTGAGCAATGTAAGTATTTTCTAGCAAACATCATTGCCTTATACCAGTGTTTCAAGTCAAAAGTCTCATGTAAGTCCCCCTCCCAAGCTAGTTGGGTTGGGGTTTTAATTAATGTCTGCTCTTCAATCAATAAAGAGTAAAGAAAAGACATCATGCCCTTAGGTTTAAGTTTTGATGCCCAACATGATTCCCATTTGGTTTTCTCTCTCCACTTACTATTTTGTAAGCCCCAACTTTTCAAGAAACTAAGTAGCCTAAATGTCTCAAAACTGCATTTACCGGGGATATGATATTTGGTCATAAAGGAGTCTAGTGTGAAGCTATCTATACCGTCATGTATATCTCCCACCAACATGTCTCTATGCTCTAACCATATATTCATATGCAATTCCTGTAAACACCATGCCACACTCACAACAGGGTGAATAGGTGAAGGGTGTGGGGCCAATTGACCTCTGTGTCTATTTTTATCCCAGAATCTAAGGGCGTCCAGTATAATTGGTTGGGTAATTCCGAGTTTATCCCGACAATGTGCAGGGATCCAAATTAAATCAGCTAGAGTCATGTTCAGTGGCAGCATGTTGCTTTCGACATCCTGCCACCTGAGCCTGGAGTCTGCAGTACTCCAACCCATGATATGAGATCTAGCTGCATCATGATATGCTAGTATACTTGGCAATGATAGACCCCCTTGTCTAATGGTTCTTTGTAAACTTCCGCTGGAAATCCTTGGCTTCCTACCCCCCCAGATATATACAGATATCATGCTTTGCAATCTATTAATTATCGATCTTGGTATTTGTATGGGAATACAACGAAAGAGATACGTAATTTTCGGGAGAAAAGACATTTTGATGGAGGCAATTCTACCTGTCCAAGATATTTCTGAGTACTCCCATGACTCTAATATCTTTTTAAACTCCGGCATTCTATCTGTAAAATTCCTGTCTACCATTGTGGTCATATCGGGGCCCAGATACACTCCTAAATGTTTTATGCTATTTTCAGTCCATTTAAAATTATATCTGTGTTTGATATCTGACACTACATCATCTGGAATCCCTATCGGCAATGCTTCAGTTTTAGCTAAATTTAGCTTATAAAAGCTGAGCTCTCCAAATCGCTGGATAACATCCATAAGCGCGGGCACCGAGGTTTTGGGAGAGGTCAACAGGAGGGTGACATCGTCCGCGAAGAGAGCAATTTTATGGGGAGAATTTCTAAATGTAATACCTTCTATTCTAACATCTCTCCTAATGGTTTGGGCTAGTGGCTCTATAGCGAGCGCAAACAATAGGGGCGACAGGGGACATCCCTGCCTCGTTCCATTAGACACCTGAAATTTTTCAGATTGGAAACCAACTCCCCTAACTGTCGCCGTGGGGCAAGAATATAAGGCCTTTACTGCTTTTATAAATTGTGGCGGGAAACTAAATCTCTCCAATACTTTCCAAAGGTAATCCCACCTCACCCTGTCAAACGCTTTTTCTGCGTCTAGAGACAGGGCGAGGAGGGGGATCCTTCTTCTCTGCGCTTCTGACAATATATGGGCCAGTCTTCTAGTATTATCGGGGCCCTCCCGGCCAGGGATGAACCCCACTTGGTCCCCGTGTATCAAGGTTAGTTAGGCGATTAGCTAAGATTTTAGAATACAGCTTGGTGTCAACATTTATCGATGATATTGGTCTGTAGCTTCCGCATTCAACTGGGTCTTTATCGGGTTTTAACAGTGTGACTATGTTTACTTCTAAGAACTCAGATGCTACTATCCCCTGTTGCATGATCTCATTAAAGAATTTATATAGAACAGGAATGACCAGCTGGGAGAATGACTTATAAAACTTCCCTGTGTACCCATCTGGGCCGGGTGCTTTTCCTATCTTAAGTTGTTTAATTGCCAATTTTATCTCTTCGATCGAAATTTGAACTCCCAAGGTTTTTATATGGTCATCTGACAGAGTGGGAAGATCTAGGGACTTTAAATGGGAACTGATTTCATCATTCATTATGTCTTGTTTGTCCTGTGGTGACTGAATGTTGTAGAGGGATTTGTAAAATTTTCCAAAGGCTAGTCCAATTTCTTATGGAGAGGACACTAAAGTGTCTCCTCTGTTAATGGCTACAATTCGTTTCTGAGCAATTCGATTGCGTAATTTATTTGCTAGGAATGTGGTGGGCTTATTGTTACAGTAATAAAATCTCTGTTTGAACTTATATAGCGTTCTCTGAACTCTCAAAAGTTCTAAGTGTTTAATCTGTTTTTTAATCATTTGTAAATGCTCATTAACTTCTATGGAATATGTTCTAGAAATCTTAATCTGACAATCTCTTAGTTTACATGTTAATTCGGCTAATGTGCCCCCTCTTTCCTTTTTGGCTTTTACTGCTACCTTGATAAAGTAACCTCTCATGTACGCTTTGAGTGTAGCCCATAGGGTTTGATAGCTTGTCTGGCCATCATCATTGAACTTCAGGTATTCCTTCAGAACCTCATTAGCATGTTGTATATCTGTCGGGGACTTGATTAACCAATCTGCTAACTTCCATGTGAGTCCCTCACTAGGAATAACCGGGCCAATCTCAAGGGTCACTGAATGGTGATCTGACCACGAGATTGGGAGAATCTTGGAGTCTTCTAACTTATCTAGCAGTTTGGCCGTGACAAAGAAAGTATCTATCCTGGAAAACGATCCATGAGGATTTGAGTAAAAAGTATAATCTCTAACTGATGGATTATGGGCTCACCAAGCATCGTATAGTTGGAAATGAAACATAACTTTCCTAAACGCATTTGCCTTGGATTGTGCAGACCTATCTTTTTTAAATGTGGAAGGTGCCAATATATCTATGTCGGTGTCCCACACAAGGTTGAAATCCCCACCTACACATAATTTTCCTTGCCTAATGGGAATTACCCTCCCCATTATTCTTTTAAGGAATCTTGTCTGTTTTACATTGGGGGCATAAACATTTACAAGGGTGAAAAGCATATTATTAAGTTTGCATACTAGAAAGATATATCGCGCTAGTGGGTCATATTCACTATATATTTCTTCAAAACTAACTGAGTCTTTAATCATAATAGCTACTCCTCTAGATTTAGTGTGGTGGGAGGCTCTATAAACATGTGAATAATTGCGGAAATTGAAACTTCTCACCTCTCTGTGGTATCCAATGTGTTTCCTGGACAAATGCTACGTCAATTTTATTTCGCTTGAGTTGGTTGAGGAGTAAGCTTCTCTTAGTCGGGGAGTTTAAACCCTGCGTATTATGGGAGAGAAACCTTAGACCAGACATTTTCTATTATAGATATGTTGGAAAAAAGGCAATGACATATATAAATAGTGGTTGAAAGAGGGAAGGAAGAAGGAAAGGAGAAAGAAAGAAAAAAAAAAAAAAAAAGGGGGGGGGGGGAGGAAGACTTTGTTTATGAGTTATTCGATGTCCAATAGCACTGTTCTCATTTTCCTTAGATAGGGAAATATGGAAGCCACTTATAACGGTAATATATGAGTAGTGGATAAACACCGCCTAATTGTCCACCTATAAAGGAGTGAACACTATATGTGAAGTTAAACCTGATTCAACTTATTCAAACTATAACTGCAAACAACTTCTTGAAAGAAAGGATAGGAGGGCGGGGGGGGGGAGGGAGCTAAATCACTGGTAGCGTTTGGAAGTAGTGTATGTCCTTCTCTAGAGTTATCTCATTAAACAATGAAGTTCAATGGCATAGTCTAACTAATGCTACTAATGCAATTTAGTCAAAATATGATTTTAATTATGAATAAAGTCAGCTTCTAAGGAATGAAAAGGGAGGGGGAGGAAGAGAAAGGAATGGGGAGGGGGGGCAGGAGCAAATATCTCAGGAAGTGCCTAGGTATATAGTATTTCTGTTTCAATAGTCTATCTCAGTAGAGATTGAAACTTAATATCATGTGCTGACTGGCACTATTAAGGCTGTATATATAGGATGTGATTTTTGAAAGAGTCTATAGTTCACCCCTGAGGTAAGCCTGATGTAAAGGTGAGAGAAGGAGCAGAATATGTATGGGAGGGGGGAGAGTACAACTGGAGAAACATTCTACGACTGAGTTGAAGCGAGAATAACAAAAGAAATACTATTGCAAAAGAACAAGGGAAAGGGAGATAATTTATATATATATACTACATCATTACATCCTCCCTTATATATAACTACATTCTCGTCTTAAATATAGTGATGAAAAAGGAGCATTAAGACATAACCAACTTTAGTATTATTCATTTCGAGTTTCATTGATCCTTAGGGACTACTAATCATTAAGCTAAATTCCGTAAACATTCTTATCTTATCTATAAAGAATAAAAATTAAAAAACATAACATCTCTTAACATTTGCAATACATTCCAAATAGTGTAATTGACCTACAGATACAAATTATCTGCCTTTATCAACCACACCCTTAACTAGATAGTTGGATATCTAGTTCTAGTATAGGGAGTCTTCAGATAGTCTCAATTAATATTTTAAGTGACACTCGTAACTTCCATTGAAATTGTTGAGGCTCTATCTTGCTGTTTGTTTGGCCTTTTAGATAGAGGTTGCCATTCTACTGCTGATGGCCTTAATTTCTTTTGGAGAGCTGGGACAGGATCTGATATTTCTGTCTGCTGCACCAGACCCAGAGTTGTTAAAAGTTTCAAACCCTGTTCCAAAGAAGAAACAACATAGCTCTTGTTATCATGTTGAAAGAAAAGTCTCACTGGGAAGCCCCATCTATACTTGATCCCAGCTTTCCTCAGGCCCAATGTGATAGGTGCAAATGATCTCCTTTTTGCCAGGGTGAAAGATGAAAGATCTGGGAACAATTGTACCCCTGGGTATTTTTCATTAAGCATTTTATTGGAGAATGAGGCTCTCATCAATCTTTCTTTAAAGGTGAAGTAGTGGAGACGGACGATGACATCTCTTGGTAGCTCTGAAGCCATTGTTCTCAGTTTAATAGCTCTGTGAGCTCTGTCGATCAGTGCCTCTGTATCTTTGAGCGGGCCCAGAAGAACTTGAAAAAGGGCAAGCAGATAGTCAGGCAGCTCAGAGGGACTAATATCTTCTTTGATACCTCTAATCCTGACATTATTCCTTCTGGACCTATCTTCGATATCCGCTAACTTGGATTCAAGGTCACTGATAATTTCAGCTAAAGATTGGGCATATGAGAGCAGATTAGCCTGATCGACGGCCATGTCTTCTTGTTTTCTTTCCAAATTTTCCGATCTTTCATTTTGTATATTTAAGTCTCTACGTAATTCTGCTACAGAACTCCTAATTTCCGACCTAAGTGAAGTGTAATGGGTGTCTATCTTCGAGGACAATGCATTTATCGAGTCCAAGATCTTTGAGTCAGAATGAGCCATTTTTCCTTTTGAGAGAGATTCTGGATCAGGAGTCCCCTTATATGAGGGAAGCGAGTCTCTTGATTCGTCATCTGAACCTTCCCTATCTGAAAGCATTCTATTAGAAAAATGGTCAGCTACTGTGCGTTTAGGTCCATCACCCAATCTTTGTTGATGTTTTTTCTTGTTTGAATGTACCATTTTAAACTAATAGCAGCGGGAGTCACTTCCACAGGGACCAAAAGCAATAAAGGATACAGCTTTAGAGATGAAACTTTTTTGGACTGTTGTTTAAGTAGGAGTTTCTATAGGTAGCAGGAACCTCTGTATCGGATGTTTGAGCTAGCTCCTAGTAATGTGTCAGTCGCCTAGTCTCTCCATCTCCCCCCCAGCAAGGGATCTAGTGAGCGGGCATAATTCGGGTTAATCTCTTTGTAAACTTTTGTATTTTGTCTGCATCAAAGTGAAAAAGAGTAACTCCCGCAGTGGTTAATGATAGACTTTTGACAAATAGATCCTATTTAGCACAGCACCTCAGGGATAGTGTCCTCACTTGACCAGGTCGGGAAAAGGAAAGAGGTTATGACCCACTGCAACCCAGTACAGCAGGAAAGGAGGAGGTGTGTGTTATATCAGAACTAAGTTACAATATAGGAGGTAACTGGTACTATTGATCAAATGTCAAAGTGGTCACAGATGATGAGGCAAGGAGAAAAGTAAAAAAAAAAAAAAAAGCCAATAGCTTCAATAGGATCTTATATTTTCCTTCAGTGTCACTGAACATGAGGCTTAGAGTGCTATTACCTCTATCACATTTAAGCAATTTGCAATACTTTCTATCTGCCAGGAAAATAAACAAACAGCGTGACTAATTGGTTAAAGTGAGGGTTCCTTTCTTTTTTCTCTCTCCTCTCTCTCCTTTATAAATCAATTTATGATACTTAGATCCAGAGCAGCAGATCAAATAATACAAGTCTTATGGTCATATAATATTTTCCAGGGGACAGGACGCCTCCCTTAGTGAGAGAAGCATCTATCTGCTGAGGAATAAAGATTTTCAGTCTAGAGTGACCAAAAGTTAACTTGCAGTGTTGTATAAATATGAACAAACAGTTGCTCCCAGACCGGATGGTCCACTATATATAGCTGAGGTTACTTGGGTATTTTTTATTAAGTAGTGCTATGTCTTTACCCTCCGGTGTGTAGTAACATGGAACTGCGCAATAGAGTAGTTAAAATGGCGTATTTTCGCGCCAAATCTTGTGTGATGCGCTATAATGACCCCACAATGTCTTATGTTATAAATAACATACTTGTCAACCTCAGGATTCAAACTTAGAAACTTCTCTATATTAATTCAAGAGAGTACAGTATATCATTAGTGCCTGTCTTGTAGCCGTTTTCAATAAGGAGCACAATCTCATATGACAGTCAGGACCCGGTATGCTTCAGGCCAATATCAGTTACTTTCCCCGTGTACAGTCTATCCTACCGCCTGAGTACCGTGGGTTCCAAGACCCCCTCTCTGTCTCACCTGAGTCTCTCACAAATGTTCCTCTCAAAACCGGAGCAGGTGACTTGTCCTCCGAGTTCTCTACTTTGCTCTTAATGGCGGCTCCGTGTAAATGTCCTCCGGGTCTAACTGGCGTCTGTCGTTATTCACTGCTATCTAAGCGTGAACTATCTCCTCTGCTGTGATGATGTCTTCTAATGTCCTCCGGAGCAGAGCCCCGACCCTCCGGAGGTGATGAGATAGCAGGTTTTAGATAGGCGCTCTATTGAAACGTTAGCCCGGTGCCTACAGCAGCAGTCAGGATAACAGGGTTCAGAGTCCATAAATTTATCTGCAGCCGGCTCAAGTCACAATCAGTCAACCTCTCACTTGCAATGAACTTCTTAGAAAGTTAGTTTAGGTCACTTAATACAATTTTAACCCTGATTTTGACTCTGAAGCCACAGGAGCTACACAGATCCACAGCCTCTTCATACAGCGGTTAGCTCCGCCCCCCCAACCCCCCAGATTTTTGTGTTTCATTAGAATTACATTAGATATTCTAGCTGCTTTTTTACCTCTAATTAAAGCAAGTATTTCCGAAAGTAGTGGTGCTAGGTCCGTGTATATGATTTTTATAAGTATGGCCCTAAAAATGTATAAAATACGAGGTAGGATATTAATTTTGACTGCAGACATCCGTCCCAGCCAGGAAAAGTTATGGTTTCTCCATTTTTGTAAATCCTTTCTTATGGCTTTGTAGAGTGGAATATAATTAAATGTATATATTTGTTGGGATTGGGTCATTAGGTGCACTTCTAAATATTTTAGGGAATGTTTAGCTTGCTGCAATTCAAAATTGATTTCTATTGCTTTTTTGTGTGGGGAGGGATTTCTATAGGTATCATTTAGGATTTATCTAAATTTATTCTGTAACCTGAAATTGAAGAGAATTTGTTTAGCACATCATATAGGGTAGGGAGAGAGATAAGTGGCTTGGTAATTGTGAGCAAAATGTCATCTGCAAAGAGGGTCAATTTATATTCAGCTTTTTGTATTTTAACACCTGAGATATTTCTGTTAGATTGAATATTTGCTGCTAGAGGTTCAATACAAAGCGCAAACAAAAGGGAAGATAGTGGGCAGCCATGTCTCTTATCATTCAATATTGGGAATACTTTAGATTTATAACCTGCCGACGATACTTGTGCTGTTGGGGATGTGTATATCGCCTTCAGAGCTGTAATAAATGGGCCGTCAAAGTTCATATGGGACAGTGTTGTCAACATATACTACTAATCTACTCTTTCAAATGCCTTCTCTGCATCCAATGAGAGAAGCAGAGAAGACATTCTCGTCTCTTTTAAATAATGTATAATGTTTATCAGGCATTTAATATTATATGGGCTTCCCTGTCTTTGATAAAGACTACTTAGTCCAAATGGATCAGACCAGACAGTGCATGTTTGAGTCTATTGGCTAGAATTTAAGCAAATATTTTCATGTCCTGATTAAAAAGGGAGATTTGGTGATAATTAGAGCATTTTTGGGCATCTTTTCCTGGTTAAGGTATAATCACAATTTTGGCTTGGAGTAAATCAGGAGGAATCGGCTGTCCCTCCATGATATAATTACAAAATTTGGTCAGGTGAGAGATGAGGCTAGTTTTGAACAATTTATAGAACTCCCCCAGGAAACCATCCGGACCAGCAGCTTTCCCTGGTTTAAGATTCTTAATGGCAAGTATCACTTCTAGTTTTGTTATGGGGGCATTAAGGTTATTTTTGTCTTCTTCAGATATAGTTAACAATAGGGTCGTTCTCAAAAACTCTATTGTAGTATTTTCTATTTCAGAAGTATAATTTACCTTTTTCCCATCATATAGTTTCCCATAATATTCTGCAAGAGTGTCTAATATTGCTTGTGGGTGGGATGTAAGGGAACCATCTGCTGTCTCAATGCATGGGGTAGCTGAAGCTCTGCATCTCTCTCTAATTTTATGGGCTAAAAATGTATCAGGGTTTATTAGCATAAATAAAGTATTGGGATTTTAGCTTTAATATGGTTCTACTAGATTATGAATTCAGTAGTTTAGCTAATGCATTCTTTTTAGTGTGTAGTGTGTGTAGGGTTTAATTTTGTCAGGTAAGTCTATGTTGTCATTCTAGATTGTCTATTTTTTTATATAGTTGGGTCAGTTGATCTCATGACTGCCTTATGCGCTGCCCATGTATGTATTGGATTGTTGGTAGAGTCCACATTAATGTTCCAGTATTCCATTAGTTGTTGTAATGTCTTGTTATAACTCAGAGGTTTTTTTGGGGGGTATTGGGTCGTTTGTACATGATCTAGTTCTGTTGAAATCACATATTCCCTTCAGATGGAGAGAGATTATAGAATGATCTGACCATACACATGTATGGATGGAGGATGAATTGAGGATTGGCTGTAGAATTTGACAAGAGTATATATAGTCCAGTCTTATGTGGAGAGTAGTATGTTGTGTCTGTTGTAATACTGTTTATTGTGGTCCAGGTGTCTATCAAAAAGAGGGATGAAAGGGAATCTTGGATTGATTTTATCAATCGTTTATGTCTTTGGGCTTTATTGGAGAGAGTTTGTTTTTTTATTGCTTTTATCAGGGAAATAGTTATATTAAAGTCTCCAGCCATAATGATTTTGGTTTGTGACCATTGAGTTAACAGTTGTGCAATATGCTCGAAAAATGTGTGTTGGTTTTCATTGGGTGCATAAACATTACAGAAGGTTATGTCTGCACTGTCTAGTTCTTCCCGTACTATGAGATATCTTCCCTCCATGTCCGCTATTGTGGTTTCATGTGTGAATTGACTGATGAGTGGATGAGGATAGAGACACCCCTTTTTTAGTGCTTGCTGTTGCATGGTAATTTTTAGTGAATTGTCTGGCCCAATAATTAGGTATTTGTGCTTTAACAAAATTGGTTTCCTGGAGAAATAAACGGTTTGCCTTGAGTGTTGAGTATTATGTCATAGCTGTTCTGTGTAAGACATCTGTATTTAGCCCCCTAACATTATGAGAAATTATGTGTATGTTAGAAGTAATTTCTGTTGTTAGGTGAAATTATCGAGTAGTTCATGTATATGGCTTAGTATGACGAAACTGTGTGTCAATGTGGAGTAATTTATCGCTATAATTTAGCAATGAGTATCCTTAAGTCGTGGCAACATTGCACATAATATATAATGTACATAACAACTTATCTTGTGAACTAAACAAATAGGAAAAACTAAAAACCCAAGTTTTGGGGTTTTTATTTAACAGTTTAGCAAAAATCTGCAGGTTAGAGGGTGCCGTTACAGCAACACATAGCCATAAATTCTATAGATGGCTGTTACTATGGGAAAAACTATGCAGTAGTAGGTTGAGAGTAATGAAACTTAGGCTATCACCACGATGATTAGCCAACACAAGGTTGTATTGAATGAATTAGTAAATAGAATAAATATAGGATAATACAATATTACAATCTCAAAACAGTAAAAGGATACCAGTAATGACTTTGAGACTACCAGGTTAGTCTCACTCGATAGTTGCTGGATCATAGGTAACAATAGCAAGATTGTCATATACACTACATATATCAAGGTTCTCAGGTCTTTTGTCTCTTGTGATTAACCCTGGTCCATTTAGTGGCTGTAGATTGTGGGGTCTGTTTTGGAGGATAGAGAGTACTTGATGCAGAGGCTGATAGTGATAGTATTGGTGCTTCCAAACCTAATATTTTACATATCTCAGTTATATCTTCTGGTTCTCTAATGGTTATGGTTTTGGAGTCTGTGTTGATGTAAAGAGCAAATGGAAAGCCCCATTTATACTGTATTTGATGTTTTCGTAGTAGCATCATTAGAGGTCTTAAAGAGCTTCTGTGTTGTAAGGTTCTGAGGCTGAGATCCTGAAAAAAACTGAATGACGTTGCCTTGAAAATTAAGTGTAGGATTGTTTCTTGCAGCTTGGAGAATTTTTTCTTTATCCTGAAAAAGCAGCATTTTAATTATTATATCTCTAGGAGGCAAGCCCTCCCTGGGTTTATGCTTGAGAGCTCTATGCACCCTTTCGATCCCCATGGTGTTGTTGCCTGCTTCTTCTGTCATGTGATGGAATAGTTATGCTACATAGCAGATTAGGTGTTTATTGGAGATCGACTATGGTACTCCTTTCAGTCTAAAGTTGTTCCTCCTGCTCCTATTCTCTAAGTCTTCAAGTTTCTCTTGCATCTCTCTTAGTATTTGTTGTTGTGAGACAACTGTTTGAGAGACTTCTTTAAGATCTTCTGTAAAGGTGTCATTATGCTCTTCCAAGGAGTCAATTCTTCCTCCCAAATCAGCAATTTCTGTTTGATTTCAGATAGACTGTTGGTTACAGCTGTATGCATATTATCTATTTTGTTGCACAACTTTTCAAAGTTGGCTGTGATGTCCTGCTTGAGAAGTTTTAAAGATAGTGTTCATGTAAGTCATCTTGGAGGACTTGTCTCTTTTTATAGATTTTCTAGAGGACATTTTTAATCAAGTCCTGTATGTATATAGTTTACAGTCCTGTAAAGAGCTATAAAGAATATAGCTTGTGTTCAGTTTATGAAAACTGAGTTTCAAAGCTATCTTAATCTTTCTTTAAGGCTTCTGTGTTCTTCTGGATATATAGTTAGACTAACCACCTTGAACAACCTCAGATCCCTGAGTGTATGGTTTCTCCTGGTCAGCCTTATTAAGGGGTTGTGAACATAGCTTGGGAAGGTTCAGCGCTATTTAGCGTCTATGTCTCTTATTAGTGCCTTTAGTTGCTTTCTAAGTGTTAAATCGCTTTCACACTAGCTGTTCCCTGTCATCTAGCACTTATTGTACAATTCCTCAAGATCTTTTTTGTTATTGATAAATTAGGCAGTTATCAACTTTTATTAATATATATATATATATATATATATATATATATATATATATATATATATATATATATATATATTGTCCTCTGAGATTTATTTTGAAGCTAGGTATATATGGGATTATTGGGGGATTACCATTTTTTTTCTCTAGCCAGCGCCATTTTGACTGCGAGTGATGCTGCAATTGCGGCCTACCTTGTCTCCGAGAGAGGTGGTGTCACTTGTGCAAACCCCGACTTGCTCTATTTCTCATACCTTGTATTCCTTAGCAGAAGGATTCGGTTGTTGGACTTGCCGAAACTGTGAGTTTCTTATGATTAAAGCCAGGTAGGCCTTCAGCGTCTGTGGGGCATTGAACAATCTTCCGGTAACTGTGCTTCAAATCTTTTCCGGTTCATTTTTTCTTTTACTGGTCTCGGTATTTTAGTTGCAGGAATGATCCCCTTGTTAGTCTGCCTATAAATGAAGCATTAGGAGAGGGTAAGATCAAATTTTTGCTGTGGTGCTGCACGGAGATCAGGATCAAAGCTGCCATGTCTGAGCTTGGTCAGGCCACGCCCCCGTATTAACAATGTTAAAGAGACATGAAACCCCAAATTTTTCTCTCATGATTCAGATAGAGCATACAGTTTTAAACAACTATCTAATTTGCTTCTATATCTCATTTTCTTCATTCACGTGGTATCCTTTGTTGAAGGAGCAGCAATGCACTATTGGTAGCTAAATGAAAGCCAATGATAAGAGGCAAATATGTACAGCCACCAACCAGCAGCCTGTGAGCCTACCTGGTATACTTTTCAACAAAGTATACAAAGAGAATGTAAGTAAAAACTCAACACTTGATTTGTAAAATAATCAAATCAAATTGAGTTTGGCACACACTTTCATTATTTAAATAGAAGTCTAACATGTTTCTAATGCTAGATTCACCTCTTTCTCTTGTATCCTTTGATTAAACTTGACTCTTTTTCATGACAAAACACTGAGGCAGACTTAGGAGCATCCATGTGTCACAATGCACAAATTCTATAACATTGTTACAAAAATTGAGGTTGATTCCAATTTTTCTGAAACCTATTGAGATGCAGGGCCTTAAAGGAAAAGGGTACTGTAACATTTTCTTCCCTTTAATTTGTTTCCAGTTATCCATTTTACCTGCTGCAGTGTATTCAATTGTTTATAAATATCTCATCTATTTTAATATTTAAAATAGCTGCTTTTGCCTGTGGTATACCCACCTATACTGAAAATCCCAATATTTAGTATTAGGTGTACAGAAGCTGTGTAAACATAACAAGCAGAAATAATTACACTCCAAGTGGGGGATAGGAAAGTAAGTAATAAAATGTTAATATTCAATTGTTCTCTCTAAGTGCCTGATGATCTAAAGCTCTCCACTCCGGCACGATGATCTAAGAAGTCTCACCAGAAAGACCAAATAATTTCTGAAACAGAAACTTTAGCTTAAGAATTGTTTATCTCACTATACAGGGTCCTGGGTGTGAAGGTGGAACTCCCTTCATTACAATATAAGGTCTATATAAATTCCAAAGATTTTACGCATTTCTCCCCATGACAGCTAGTTTTTGATCTTTTGGACCTAAGTCCCTGATGATAAAAGCATCATCAGAACCATGAAAATTAGATTTTTTGGCTTTACCAGTCTTGCAATCTGAGAGCCTGGCAATATATTTGAAGAAAGTGCAAACCCTCCCTGTTCTCATGAGTTTTAGCAAAAGTCTAACAACATTGCAACTCATCTTGGATCTCGGAGGGGTAGGAGGGCTGTATTTGAAGCGTGTGGTTACACAATATAGACTGTGCATTTGCTAAAACAAAAAATGTTGTTTGTTAGACTTGTGCATTCATTTTGGAATAAAAGCATTTTCATTCCAAAAAAGGGATATTCATTTAGTTTTAATGAAACAAATATCCGAAAGGTAGCACAGAGAAAATTGACGAAAACAAAAAGAATATTGTTGAATTTGACAATAATCCTTTGTTTTTTTAAAAGATGCTAAAAAACTTACTTATATGCACTGAAGAGCTTGCTAACCCCCTCCTATTCACTCTAGAGCCTGGTTTGCACTTTTTCTTTTTAAACATTTACATTTGTTTAATGAAAATTAATGTAAACATTTAACTAAAATTTAATATTCGTCTTATTTTAAACTAAATTAATACTGAATAGTGCAGCCAGCACATTTTTGTAAAATGGATTTCCCCAAATATTTGTTACTAAATTTTTTGTGTAGTAAAACTTCAAATAATGCCTCTATAAACTAAGTTTCATTGTACATTCTCTAGATTTCTTACACTGGAAATTCTCATTACTTAAAAGCTGGCAAGACTAATGTGGCTAGAAAGGTGCATATAACATGGATATAGCCTTTAGGATCTGTGGGTATACATGTATATACAATCATTTATTTATATGTAATTTATTGTATAATGCTATCATATGTATTGTGTTTTTTTGGTTTATTTTTAGAAAGATTTCTTTTTCATGCTATTAAGATGCCAACAAAGACAGTATTAGTGACTTTCTAGTTTTACATAACTGCATTTTTTAATAACATTGCAAAGTTAAAGAAATGCAGTTATGTAAAACTAGAAAGTCGCAGATACTGTTTTCGATGACATAATATCAGAACTCTTCTTCCATAAAAATACATGCAAAAAGAAAACATTTTTAAAATCACAAAAATTCTTAAAATACATATTATTGCATTATACAATAAAATACACATAAATAACTCATTGTATATACATACATAGATACATATATAGTTGCTACTTCTCTAAAGCTCCTAAAGGTGTATTATTAATTTCCTACTTTCACTATTAACCCCCAAAGCCTCATAACCCAAACCACAAACTAACCCCTACACGATTAACCCCTAAAGCACCATTAGGCCCACCACAACCTTACCCAACTAAGCTATAAATCCCTAAAAACCCTTAACCCTCAATGCAACCTAGGCACACTACACTATTAACCCCAAAAACACCATTAGGCCCATCACAGCCTAACCCCACTAAACTATAAACCCCTAAAGCACCATAATCCATAAAAGTAAACTACAACATATCACAAAAAACATCAAACAAAACCCCACAACAGTAAACAAGAAAACACAAACAATACAAAAACAATGGTAAAGTACAACAAAGCAAACAATACATTAACCAAAACCCAACAATAGTAAACTAAAAATACTTTATTCTAAACCTAACATTAGACAACAACAAAGCAAACAATATATAAATCTAAAATCAGTAAACATCAACAACAGATATTTATTACTCACCATCTGAAGGAATATTTTCTTTTCTTCATCAGATGTAATCCACCACGAGAAAAAAAATCCAGGAGGAAAAAAAAATTATAAAAAAAACCATGATAAAAAAGACAAGGGTTCCTCTTCTTTTCTTCATCAGATATAATTCACCATGAGAAATAACAAATCCAGAGGAATAAAAACATTAAAAAAATCCAAGATGTCTTCTTTTCTTTATCAGATGTAATCCACCACAAGAAAAAATCCAGTAAAAAATAAACACAAAAAATCCACGATGGAAAAACAATCCAAGGGGTCCTCTTCTTTTCTTCATCAGATGTAACAAGGGGCCCAATGGCAGCAACGCCTTGGCGGTGACTCCTCTGCAACTTCTCAATCAATCAGCCAATAGAATTTTTTTCCTATTGGCTAATTAAAAAAATGAAAATCCTTTTATTGGCTGATTTCAATTTTTTGTTTAAAATCAGACAATAGATCTGCCTGGACACCCCTATAAAATGGGAAAGCTGACAGCAAAAAATGAGTGTGCTGCGGGACAGCATGAAGAGCAGACATAAGTAAAAAAGGAGCCACTGCCACCATTGTGGATTTGCTGAAGAGCTTTTGCCGAGGAGTCGCCATCGCCTAAGCGCTGCCACCACTGGACCCCTTGTGGATTACATCTGATGAAGAAAAGAGAAGGACCCCTCAAATTATTTATTTTCAGGATGGAATATTTTTGTGTTTTTACTTGGATTTTATTTTCTCCTTGTGTTTTACATCCAACGAATATAAGAAGAAAATATATTTGTTGTTGATGTTTATTGATGTTAGCTTTTTGTTTTATGTATTGTTTGCTTTGTTGTTTACTGATGTTGGGTTTTGGTTAATGTATTGTTTGCATAGTTGCTTACTGTTAGTATTTAAATGTATTTTATTGAGGTTACACAAAAGATACATGTCAAAAAAAGAAAAAAAAGAAAAAAAATTAAATATCCACATACATCATTAGATTCGTAATGATTCAACAATATTATAACAATTAATGTAGCTAACATCAATAGTGCACCTCTTATCATTTTGAATTATCACTAAGAAAGTATTTAATGCCAAGTGCTAATAATATATAATAACAAAAGAGCAGCAGAATTATAACAGAAAAAAACAAACAAAAAGCCTCTAAAAGAAGAGTTTACAATAATATGGTGAAGATACTCCCCTTTTCTTGGACCGCTGCCATCTCACAGTTTCTCCCCAAGTCCATCAAACTTATGTATTCTAATATGAGAGGCACTGGACCCAGGGGTACATCAGATTTTAAGATCTCCTTCTGGCACTATTCAATCCCACTCCTGTGTCTCAAGAGGCACAAAAGGAGATTCACAATAGTGTAATATGCCATTGAAAGGATAGCCGCAAAGGAAAGTACTCACAAGATATGTAGATGGCATTTCTCAAGAGCTTCAACGTTTGCATAAAAAAGCTATAATATACATCATATTGTTCTATGATAGCCCGTTTCTGAATTTCTTTATAAATTGTGTAATACTCGGTTCTCTTTTATTTTTCAATCTTTTAAGAATTAAATGCCTACTCCCTAGGATGACTGTGTTAATGAATTGTTCCTTATCTTGAATACTATTTTCTACATATTAAAAAAACTATCACCTAGATAGATTATGAGTTTTGCACTAAATAGGGTGCAAAACAAATGTATTATTTCACCCCCCATAGCGCTGCCAGTATAAGTTTCTAAAAAACGGCCTCCTTGTGAGGACGATATGGTGGCCTTAAGCTCCATACCGCACAAAAGCCAAGGGCTAAGAATACGTGCTCGTGCATGCTTTCCCCCATAGACATCAGTGGGGAGAGAGTGTTAGAAAGAAAACCTAACACCTGAAGTGTGTACGCAACCTCATTGATGTCTATGGGGAAAAAAGTTACATTTAAACCTAACACCCTAACATAAACCCCAAGTCTACACACCCCTAATCTGCTGCCCCCGACATCGCCAACACCTAAATAAAGTTATTAACCCTTAATCTGCCGCTCCCAGCATCGCTGTCACTAATAAAAGTTATTTACCCCTATTCCCCAGCACCCCGACATTGCCGCCGTTATAATAAAGTTATTAACTCCTATTCCCCCACACCTCAACATCGCCACCACTATAATAAAGCTATTAAACCCTATTCCGCCTCTCTCCAACATCGCCGCCACTAAATAAAGTTATTAACCCCTAAACCTCCGTCCTCCTACATTTCCGCCACTAAAAAAAACTCTGGGCCCCCCCATATCGCAAAACACTAAGATAAACTATTTACCCTAATCCTAACACCCCCTAACATTAAATTAAAATTACAATATAACTCTATTTAAATAAATAAAAACTTACCTGTGAAATAAAAAAAAACTAACATTAAACTATAAATTAACCTTACCTTACTATTCTAATAAAATAAAAAAAATAATACCAATTAAATAAAATTAAATTACAAATTTAAAAAAAACCTAACACTACGAAAAAAATAAAATAATCTATACTACAACCAAAAAAAAACAAATCCTACGAAAAAATTTAAAAATCTAAGTGTACCAAAAATAATTAAAACTAAAATCACAAAAAATAAAAAACAATAAGATAACAACAAAAAATAAATGAAATCCTCAAAAATAAAATCTATTACACCTAATCTAATAGCCCTATAAAAATAAAAAAGCCCCCCATAATAAAAACACCCCCTAGCCTACAATAAACTACCAATAGCCCTTAAAAGGGCCTTTTGTAGGGGATTGCTTTAAAGAAATCAGTTCTTTTACCTGTAAAAAAAGTTCAAAGTCCCCCTACCAGTAAAACCCACCACCCAACCAACCCCCTAAAATAAAAAACCTAACTCTAAAAAAGTCTAAGCTATCCATTGCCCCTAAAGGGACATTTGTATGGACATTGTCCTTAAAAGGGCATTCAGCTCTTTTCCAAGTGCCCATCCCTAATCTAAGAAAAACCCACCCAAAAAAAAAACAAAAAACTAACACTAACCCCAGAAGATCTACTCACGGTTTCTGAAGTCCGGACATCCATTTTCATCCAAGCGGCGAGGACTTCATCCAGGCTGCGAGGTCTTCATCCATCCCGGGGGCGTCTTCTATCTTCATCCTGGCGGCACAGACTGGAGCCATCCTGGAAGCTGATCCCATCCTGCGTGGAGCGTCCTCTTCATACGGTCGCCGCAGTACACTGAAGTTGAATTGCAAAGTAGCCATTTCAAAATAGCGTCCCTTGCATTCCTATTGGCTGATTTGTTTCTTCAAATTCAAATCAGCTAATAGGATGAGAGCTTCTGAAATCCTATTTGCTGTTTTAAGGGATATTGGTAGTTTATTATAGGCTAGGGGGTGTTTTTATTTGGGGGGGGGGGGCTTTTTTTATTTTTATAGGGCTATTAGATTAAAAATGGAGCCGTAAGCTACTGAAGCGGCCAACAGCTAAAAGTAATTTATGGCTACAGTTTAGTACCAGGTTTCCATTGAAAGCATAGCGTGTTGCGTGCAGTCGCTATTTTCGACAGTACGTAAGTTTGCGCTGCCAACCGATTTTGGATTTGACGAAAAGCACGCCATAACATGTTCATTGCCATGGTAACCCAACCTCTTTCTAAAAGAATAATGGTTTGCGCCTGCGCTTTTTACCTGTGATCGCCTCTAGAGGGAAAGAAATGGGAGCTAGTTGCGCTGGTAGGAGTTTAGTGGTTTGATTAGTTATTGTGAGTTAGTAAAGAGTTGGAGATTTTTGTTTGATATATTCATATATTTGTAGGCTCATATTATATATTAGGAACACACACACACATATCCATACATTAGTTAATAAACACACATTAGCTTATACACACAAACATACAAACACTATACACACATTTTTATTTTCATTTCATTAACCCCCCCATATCCCCATCTTCCATTTTTACCCCTTTCATTACCCCCTATCCCACTTCCCATCCCCCTTTACCTACCCTTCCCTTAACTACTACATATTTTTATTTTCCTTTTGTTCATTTATCCATTTCTCCCATCCCTTTTTTGTTTTATATCCCATATTATTTTTCTCTGATTTTTTTTATAATCTCATATATATTATTTTTTTTATTATTATTTAGCCCATCCTTTTTTCTTTTACATCCCTTTGTTTAATTTCACCCCCACATTTTTATTTTTATTTGCAGGGATATAGATTAGATATAGTTAGGTAGTTAGTTTTGGGGATATTTAATTTAGGGTTTAATTAGGTGAATTTGTGTAGGTAGGTAAGTTAGGGACATTAGTGTTAGGTTAGAGTTAGAGAGAAAGGAAAAGGGATGGATAGGCCTAGTGGAGTTGTGAATGCGGTGGCTAGGGGGAGGGCAGTGGAGAGGGGGGTAGATGGAGGGGGAAGTAGGGAGTATTATGGGCAGGTCTAGGAGCCGAGCTTTAGGTGGAGGATTTGTCCTTCCTCAAACCCTGGCAGAAGAGGGAAGGAGAGAGGGTGGAAGAGGAGTGGAGGTGTGAAGAGTGAGGAGGAGTCAGCCTCAACTAGGCATACAGTGAAAAGGTAGAGTAGGGCAGATTGTGGCAAGTGAGGTGGGGCTGGTGGTAGCCTTTCACAGCCTGCAGGGACAGAGGAGGGAGAGAGGACTGGTCCCCAGTCACAGGAGGGAGAGTCTGAGTCTGCTGGCCCTTCAGGTATGAAGGGCAGGCTAAGAGAGGAGAGGTAC
Source organism: Bombina bombina (assembly GCF_027579735.1). Lineage (NCBI taxonomy): Eukaryota > Metazoa > Chordata > Amphibia > Anura > Bombinatoridae > Bombina > Bombina bombina. The sequence goes on along the minus strand of NC_069509.1, from coordinate 142,960,220 downwards.
TCCGAGGAGGAGAAGGAGGCTCTTGTTGAGGCCTACTTGTATAGGGCACCTCAGCTGGAGACCCCTAACCTGAGGGCGAGTCTCAGGAATAAGCAGTCAGCTGCTTAGGAAGCAGTCATTCTACTGCCAGCATAAAACACAGATATCATGACTGCAGGGAAACAAAGGCAAATATGCCACAGCAGGCTAAATATGCATGTGGGACAAGTGGTGGTCCTAGTAAGAGGATCCTAAAGTCATGGGAGGAGATGATGTCCAACGTCATCCCAGGTGAAGCTGTCCTAGGATGTAAGGGGACAATGGACACCTCTGTGCCACCTGAAGAGGTGTATGAAGTTGAATATTCTATATTAAATATAAACAAATATATGATGTATATATGTTGTAGATCATAAATATCCATCTGTGTTTAGCTACAAATGTCAATTTACATAGTTGTATTTAATATGTTCAGCAAGCACTCTGTATAGTATATCTGCTCCAACAAGCAAGGATATTGATAATATAATATCCAATAATATCAAACATTTCATATAAATCTGTCATTAACAATGTTCCTTTAAGACACAGACTATAAAGATTCATCAGTTATGGTCATATATGCTTGGATTTCATATCAAACACACTATATGTATGTATGTATGTATGTATGTATGTGTGTGTATGTATGTGTGTGTGTGTGTGTATGTGTGTACATATACTGTATATACACAAAAGTATTGAATATAATCAGTTTTATTGTTATGCTACAAAGTAATATATTCTATTAGAGAGATAATGTATACATCTATTTATTTGTAGAATACGAACAGGCGGAGTATGAAGCTGCACCAACACCAGGGCAGCATGTTCATGCATTCATTGGGGAGGATGAGGATGTCTATGGCGACACTACCTCCTATATCAGCCTCCTAGAAGGCATCATCTGCTGTGGTGGGTGCATAATCTGCTGCAGTGGGTGCAGCTGTGGGGGGGGGGTGCTATTTGTTACTGCGGAGGATGCATGAACTGCCAGTGTTGAGGAAGATGAGTCTGCTGGGGTTCAGAACCCATAACATGGTATGTCGTCTCAGAGGTAGATGGAGAAGGGCCTGATACATCCTCCACCTCATATGCCCTGGGCTGCTGCGTATCACCTTCTAGGAGTCTGATATAGGAGGTAGTGTCGCCATAGACATCCTCATCCTTCCCAGTGAATGCATGAATATTCTGCTGTGGGGTTGGTGCAGCATCATACTCCTCCTGTTCTGACTCTCCACATACATTTCCTGTGCCTGCACACTGCCAAAATAAAAAACCCTTACTAAGGCCTAGATTTAGAGTTTGGCGGTAGCCGTGAAAACCAGCGTTAAAGGCTCCTAACGCTGGTTTTAGGCTACCGCCGGTATTTGGAGTCAGTCAGGAAAGGGTCCAACGCTCACTTTTCAGCAGCAACTTTTCCATACCGCAGATCCCCTTACGTCAATTGCGTATCCTATCTTTTTAATGGGATCTTTCTAACTCCGGTATTTAAAGTCGTGTCTGAAGTGAGCGCTAGAAATCTAACGACAAAACTCCATCCGCAGAAAAAAGTCAGTAGTTAAGAGCTTTCTGGGCTGACGCCGGTTTATAAAGCTCTTAACTACTGTGCTCTAAAGTACACCAACACCCATAAACTACCTATGTACCCCTAAACCGAGGTCCCCCCACATCGCTGCCACTCGATTACATTTTTTTAACCCCTAATCTGCCGACCGCCACCTACGTTATCCTTATGTACCCCTAATCTGCTGCCCCTAACACCGCCGACCCCTGTATTATATTTATTAACCCCTAACCTGCCCCCCACAACGTCGCCTCCAGCTACCTACAATAATTAACCCCTAATCTGCCGACCGCAAATCGACGCTACTTACGTTATCCTTATGTACCCCTAATCTGCTGCCCCTATCACCGCCGACCCCTATATTATATTTATTAACCCCAAATCTGCCCCCCACAACGTCGCCTCCACCTGCCTACACTTATTAACCCCTAATCTGCCGAGCGGACCGCACCGCTATTATAATAAAGTTATTAACCCCTAATCCGCCTCACTAACCCTATAATAAATAGTATTAACCCCTAATCTGCCCTCCCTAACATCGCCGACACCTAACTTCAAACATTAACCCCTAATCTGCCGACTGGAGCTCACCGCTATTCTAATAAATTTATTAACCCCTAAAGCTAAGTCTAACCCTAACACTAACATCCCCCTAAATTAAATATAATTTAAATCTAACAAAATAAATTAACTCTTATTAAATAAATGATTCCTATTTAAAGCTAAATACTTACCTGTAAAATAAATCCTAATATAGCTACAATATAAATTATATTTATATTATAGCTATTTTAGGATTTATATTTATTTTATAGGTAACTTTGTATTTATTTTAACCAGGTACAATAGCTAAAATAGTTAAAATAATTACAAAATTACCTGTAAAATAAATCCTAGCCTAAGTTACAATTAAACCTAACACTACACTATCAATTAATTCATTAAATAAAATACCTACAATTACCTACAATTAAACCTAACACTACACTATCAATAAATTAATTAAATACAATATCTACAAATAAATACAATGAAATAAACTAACTAAAGTACAAAAAATAAAAAAGAACTAAGTTACAAAAAATAAAAAAATATTTACAAACATCAGAAAAATATTACAACAATTTTAAACTAATTACACCTACTCTAAGCCCCCTAATAAAATAACAAAGACCCCCAAAATAAAAAAATGCCCTACCCTATTCTAAATTACTAAAGTTCAAAGCTCTTTTACCTTACCAGCCCTTAAAAGGGCCCTTTGCGGGGCATGCCCCAAAGAATTCAGCTCTTTTGCCTGTAAAAAAAACACATACAATACCCCCCCCAACATTACAACCCACCACCCACATACCCCTAATCTAACCCAAACCCCCCTTAAATAAACCTAACACTAAGCCCCTGAAGATTTTCCTACCTTATCTTCACCATACCAGGTTCACCGATCGATCAGATTGAGCTTGCATTCTATTGGCTGATCAGAACAGCCAATAGAATGCGAGCTCAATCTGATTGGCTGATCGGATCAGCCAATCGGATTGAACTTGATTCTGATTGGCTGATTCCATCAGCCAATCAGAATTTTCCTACCTTAATTCCTATTGGCTGATAGAATCCTATCAGCCAATCGGAATTCGAGGGACGCCATCTTGGATGACGTCCCTTAAAGGAGCCTTCATTCGTCGGTAGTCCGTCGGGCCAGCAGGATGTTCCGCGTCGGAGGTCTACAAGATGGATCCGGAAGAAAGAAGTTTGAAGATGCCGTTGATAGAAGACTTCAGCCGGATCATGGACATCTTCAGCTCCCGCTTGGATGATGACTTCAGCCGGATCATGGACCTCTTCAGCTCCCGCTTGGATGAAGGCTTCAGCCGGATCATGGACATCTTCAGCCCCCTGCTTGGGCTTGGATCAGGACATCGGAGGAGCTCTTCTGGATCGATCGGTGAACCTGGTATGGTGAAGATAAGGTAGGAAGATCTTCAGGGGCTTAGTGTTAGGTTTATTTAAGAGGGGTTTGGGTTAGATTAGGGGTATGTGGGTGGTGGGTTGTAATGTTGGGGGGGGGGTTTGTATGTGGTTTTTTTACAGGCAAAAGAGCTGAATTCTTTGGGGTATGCCCCGCAAAGGGCCCTGTTCAGGGCTGGTAAGGTAAAAGAGCTTTGAACTTTAGTAATTTAGAATAGGGTAGGGCATTTTTTTATTTTGGGGGTCTTTGTTATTTTATTAGGGGGCTTAGAGTAGGTGTAACTAGTTTAAAATTGTTGTAATATTTTTTTTATTTTTGTAACTTAGTTCTTTTTTATTTTTTTTACTTTAGTTAGTTTATTTCATTGTATTTATTTGTAGATATTGTATTTAATTAATGTATTGATAGTGTAGTGTTAGGTTTAAGTGTAGGTAATTGTAGGTATTTTATTTAATTAATTTATTGATAGTGTAGTGTTAGGTTTAATTGTAACTTAGGTTAGGATTTATTTTACAGGTAATTTTGTAATTATTTTAACTATTTTAGCTATTGTACCTGGTTAAAATAAATACAAAGTTACCTGTAAAATAAATATAAATCCTAAAATAGCTATAATAAAATTATAATTTATATTGTAGCTATATTAGGATTTATTTTACAGGTAAGTATTTAGCTTTAAATAGGAATAATTTATTTAATAAGAGTTAATTTATTTCGTTAGATTTAAATTATATTTAACTTAGGGGGGTGTTAGTGTTAGGGTTAGACTTAGCTTTAGGGGTTAATAAATTTATTAGAATAGCGGTGAGCTCCAGTCGGCAGATTAGGGGTTAATGTTTGAAGTTAGGTGTCGGCGATGTTAGGGAGGGCAGATTAGGGGTTAATACTATTTATTATAGGGTTAGTGAGGCGGATTAGGGGTTAATAACTTTATTATAATAGCGGTGCGGTCCGCTCAGCAGATTAGGGGTTAATAAGTGTAGGCAGGTGGAGGTGACGTTGTGGGGGGCAGATTAGGGGTTAATAAATATAATATAGGGGTCGGCGGTGTTAGGGGCAGCAGATTAGGGGTACATAAGTATAATGTAGGTGGCGGTCGGCAGATTAGGGGTTAATTATTGTAGGTAGCTGGCGGCGACGTTGTGGGGGGCAAGTTAGGGGTTAATAAATATAATATAGGGGTTGGCGGTGTTAGGGGCAGCAAATTAGGGGTACATAAGTATAACGTAGGTGGCGGTCGGCAGATTAGGGGTTAAAAAAATTTAATCGAGTGGCGGCGATGTGGGGGGACCTCGGTTTAGGGGTACATAGGTAGTTTATGGGTGTTAGTGTACTTTAGAGCACAGTAGTTAAGAGCTTTATTAACCGGCGTTAGCCCAGAAAGCTCTTAACTACTGACTTTTTTTCTGCGGCTGGAGTTTTGTCGTTAGATTTCTAACGCTCACTTCAGCCATGACTCTAAATACCGGAGTATGAAAGATCCCATTGAAAAGATAGGATACGCAATTGACGTAAGGGGATCTGCGGTATGGAAAAGTCGCGGCTGAAAAGTGAGCGTTAGACCCTTTTTTGACTGACTCCAAATACCGGCGGTAGCCTAAAACCAGCGTTAGGAGCCTCTAACGCTGGTTTTCACGGCTACCGCCAAACTCCAAATCTAGGCCTTAATCTAGCCGTTAATGATTACACTATGACATTAAAGACTTGTTTATCTACCAGTTAGTAGTGGTAGTAGCTTTCATTTGTTTGTAAAATGTGACTATATTTTGTGTATGCCGATGTTTACTGGGGGTGATCACAATCCATTAGAAAAACATATCTATTGATTTTTAACAGAAAACTCAGAACATATGGAAATGATAAAGGTTGTACATGTCCCATAAGTTGTGAGTTAAAGATACAATAAAGTCAAAGGGGCCAACTTAGCAAGCAGCGGGCAGACATGACTCACACATAAAAGCCTCGTCATTGGTGCACCAGATGTGTTCAGCACCCAGTAGTGCATTGCTGCTCTTTCATCAAAGGATTCCAAGAAAATTAAGACTTTTGATAATAAAAGTAAAATGGAAAGTTGTTTAAAATAGAATTTTCTATCTGAATTTTAAAAGAGCAGTTTTGGGTTTAATGTCCCTTTAAGAACAATTATAATAAATTATATTCCTGGTTTTCTGTTTTGCATCAATGGAAACATTGGCATGTGCTACAGAGTGGACAGACACACGTTCAGATACTGTAATAAGAGCCTTAAGGGGATTTACAGAAAGCAAAACAGTCTTAAAAAAAACATCCTGGCCCCTAGTAATCTCAATACCAATAGAAAAAAAAAATCTATGAAATAAAAAAAGAATGTTATGAGCCTAGAATCTAACAGAATACAGGTTTTTTTTTTTTTTTACACTGTGAGTGCAAGTTACAATCAGGTCTGGACTGGCACCGAGGGCCACCGAGCCATTTGACAACAGCTGCTTGGGACCACAGCAGGGGGGCATTATCCAATGAGTGATGGTATGCACATCAGGTTGGTTGGTATTCCGGCCACTCTTTGCAATGAGTGGCCAGAGAGCTCTATCTTAAAGGTACACTGAGGAGAACCCTGAGAAGCTGCTCTATGCCTGGGGGTTTGTAATGTAAAGATAGAGGGCAGGACAGGACTTCTCATGTAAGTTTCTACCATTGTTTACTATATACACACACACACACATATATATATATATATATTTATATATATATAGTGCCCTCCACTAGTAAAGATGAGCAAAGAAGGCTGTGAACATTTGTCTTTATGGTTTAACCCTTTGATGTTTTGTTAAAAAAACTACACAAAAATACTCTGCTCTAATGGATATCAACTGCTTTTATTCAGAGACACTAAAAATCAACCTTATTGCAGTTTTTAGCTAAAGTCTATGACAATGTATATTTATACACACACACACATATATATATATACATACATACATATATAGGTAATAGAAGACAGCACTCACTGGTCTTGAGCAAAGCAAAAACATCTTTAATTAAGTAACGTTTCGGGGACAGCTCCCCTTCATCAGACCAAACAACAGGTTGGTCTGATGAAGGGAAGCTTTTCACAAAATGTTACTTAATTAAAGCTGTTTTTGCTTCGCTCAAGACCAGTGAGTGCTGTCTTCTATTACCTATATCATAACCTGTATTCAGCACCCTGGCAACAACACTTCTGTTCGTGAGAGTGCACCTATCTCTGCAAGTACATATATATGTTACGTGTAAAGTCAGAAATTGGGTAATTCTAGGATTACCCAGTAGCTCTGGGTAAAACCCAATGTAAGATCATATTTTAGGCTTTACCCAGGAAATCTTAAGATTACCCAAAGTCTTCTGGATAAAGCTAATAAAATCATACATTGGGCTATACCCGGGTAATGTTAGGAGGGTAATGCTAGGAAAACACACCAACAGTAAATTAAACATTTTTATTTTGGATTACACAAACACTTATGTTTTGTACAATGTTTTTGTTACAACAACAGGAAATTAAACATTTTTATATTTTAAAAGTGGATTTGTACCATGTTTTGCTATTTCATATGTGGATTTTTCATATGTTTTGTACCATGTTTTGTTACAAAAGGAAATTAAACATTTTTACAACAACAACATGAAACATTTTTATTCATGAAACATTTTTATTTTTTAAAAGTAAACATTTTTATTTTTCATTTGTGTATTTTTCACATGTCTTCTACCATGTTTTTTTTACAGGAGCATGAAATTACATGTTTTTGTGTTATTGTGTGCAGGGCTCGAGGCTCTGATTAGAACAGAACTCTCTGGAGCGTATATGAATGATCTGATTGGTCCGTGTCTCTGTGAGGTCATTAAATGCACAACCAATCAGATATGATCATGCATTAATGGCCGAGGGCAGATACGCTCCAGAGAGTTCTGTTCTAATCAGAGCCTCGGGCGCTGCAACCACCACTGGGAACCTAACTATGAGTGCCACAATGTGCTTTTAAAGGTTCTCGGACCAAACGTATTGTTATCCAACGGACATTTGTCTGTACAATTATTATATGTCACACATGCACTCTGTCTGAGAACCTTTAAAAGCACTTTAAGGGGGGTGGGATCCTGGTTAGGTTCCCAGAGACGATTGCAGTGCACGGTGCTCTGATTAGAACAGAACTCTCTGGAGCGTATCTGCCCTCGGCCATTAATCCATGATCTTATCTGATTGGTTGTGAATCCTGTGACCCCATGGAGACATGGACCAATCAGATCATGGATTAATGGTCAAGGGCAGATACCCTACAGAGAGTTCTGTTTTAATCAGAGCCTCGGGTGATGCAACTACCTCTGGTACACTAACCATGGCACCCACCCCCCCACGACATGCTTTTAAAGTTTATCGGACAGAATACATGTGCGACAGACAGTCTGGTCTTTCTAAGAACACAATAACACAAAAATGTTTTATTTTCTGTTGTTGTTAAAAAAACATGTTAGAAAACATGAAAAATCCACATATGAAAAAAAAAGTTTAATTTTTAAAAATAAAAATGTTTCATGAAAAAAAAGTTTTATGTTGTTGTTGTAAATATGTTTAATTTCCTGTTGTTGTAACAAAACATGGTACAAAACAAATGAAAAATCTACATATGAAATATAAAAAATGTTTAATATCCTGTTGTTGTAACAAAAACATTGTACAAAACATGTGTTTGTGTAATCCAAAATAAAAATGTTTAATTTACTGTTGGTGAATTTTCCTAGTATTACCCTTCGAGCATTATCCGGGTAAAGCCCAATGTATGATTTTATTAGCTTTATCCAGAAGCCTTTGTGTAATTCTAGGATTACCCGGTTAAAGCCCAAAATATGATCTTACATTGGGCTTTACCCAGAGCCACTGGGTAATCCTAGAATTACCCGGATAATCCTAGAATTACCCGGATTTCTGGCTTTACCCATAACAAATATATATATATATATATATATATATATATATATATATAAATATATATATACATACACACACTCACTTTATTAGGTACACCTGTTCAATTGATTGGTAGCTGCTAGACGGGCTGGTCTGAGTATTTAAAAAACTGCTGATCTACTGGGACAACTACTGGGTTTACAGAGATTGGTCCGAAAAAGAGAAAACATTAATTGAGCGGCAGTTGTGTGGATGACAATGCCTTGTTGATGTTAGAGGTTAGAGGAGAATGGGCAGACTGGTTCGAGATGATAGAACAGTAACTCAAATAACCACTCGTTACAACCAATGGTATGTCGAATACCATCTCTGAATGCACAACACGATGAACCTTGAAGAAGATGGGCTACAGCAGCAGAAGACCACACCGGGTGCCACTCCTGTCAGCTAAGAACAGGAAACTGAGGCTACAATTAGCAGAGACTCACCAAAATTGCACAATAAAAGATTGGAAAAAATGTTGGCTGCTCTGATGAGTCTCAATTTCAGCTGCAACATTCAGATGGTAGGGTCAGAATTTGGCGTAAACAACATGAAAGCATGTATCCATCCTGCCTTGTATCAACGGTTTAGGCTGGTGGTGGTGGTTTAATGGTGTGGAGGATATTTTTTTGGCACACTTTGGGCCCCTTAGCACCAATTAAGCATTTTTTAAATGTCATAGCTTACCTGAGTATTGTTGCTGACCATGTCCATCCCTTTATGACTACAGTGTACCCATCTTATGATGGCTACTTTCAGCAGGATAATGCACCATGTCACTAAGCTCAAATAATCTCAAACTTGTTTCTTGAACATGACAATGAGTTCACTGTACTCCAATGGCCTCCACAGTCACCAGATCTCAATCCAATAGAGCAATTTTTGGGATGTGGAGTAATGGGAGATTTGCATCATGGATGTGCAGGCGACAAATCTGCAGCAACTGCGTGATGCTATCATGTCAATATGGACCAAAATCTCGGAGGAATGTTTCCAACACCTTGTTGAACCTATGTCTCAAAAAATTAAGGCAGTTCTGAAGGCAAAAGGGGGACCTGGTACTACCAAGGTGTACCTAATAAAGTGGCAGGTAAGTGTACCCCTGAGGAAGGGGTGAATGCCCCAAAATGTCACGTATTAAAGGTTGCTGTGATTTAAACCCAGAGAGTGCAATTTTTTGGAGTCTTTATATGTAGCAGTTTTGCACCCTGGTACTTTACTCTTAAGCAAGTTGGAGTGCGCTTTTTCTCTTGTTTATATGTATATATATATGTATATATATATATATATATATATATATATATATATATATATATATATATATATATATATATATTTATACATACATATATATAAATAGATAGATATACATATATACATTTATGTTGGATAATGCTCAAAAGCTAAGCAGATGGTGTGCAAGTAGAGGAGTTCTTAAAAAGGGCCAGTAAATACAGTAGAATGTAGTAATTGGCAAATACACAATACAAAGACAATGCTATGGCACAATATGAAATGAGCAGTAGAATATTTTCTTGCTAATTTCAAAGTTAATCCAATTTTCCTTCCCACTATATATTGTTACAGCCATGCTTCAGACTTGATAAAGGAAGGAACTCTTCCGAAAGCTTGTCATCTTATAAATGTATAGTTAGTCCAATAAAAAAAGTATCAATGCTCAATGCAATACTCTTGTTATTTTGATATATATATATATATATATATATATATGTGTGTGTGTGTGTGTATATATACTGTATGTGCAAAGATATATGTATAAATTCTGGCATTAATAATCATCTAAAAAAGAAAAAATCATGAGATAGGCATATAATGATTTCTGAAAATACAAAGACACATTAATTTATGGCGATGAAAGAGAAAAAATCAAAGTACTTCTGCGCAGCTTCAAACAGGTATTACCCTTTAAAATCCAATCTAATAGAGAAATGATTTTATAGTCTGTGATATTGAGTCATTATGAACAATATATATATAAGAACGGTCAATGCTCTTAATTCATAAGCAGTAAATCCCAGGCAGAAAAAGTAGTATTACTGTCTTCTTATCGGAAGGTACCTCAATCATATGAGGTAATGAGTAGTCATATGGTATAGGTGTGGATCTGTGGTCCGCCGCTGTCTGTGCTTGTTCTTTTTGTGCAGCCTTGTGTATGGTAGTCCTGGGTTAGGAACTTCCTGTATCTTGTGCTTCGATGGTAGTGTTTTCGTCTCAGGGTATTTCCCAGTTGTTGTAAGCAATGAGAATAATGCCACAGCGCCCTCACATTAATTTATGTGAAAATATTATATATCAGATTTTTTGTATAACAAATAAATAAATTACTTTCTAAGAGATATTATTGTTTGTTCAGGTATAAATCTAGCTATTTCTTGGACATTGACAGATGAAAAATAAAAGATTAGCTTTAGAGAAATGTGCTTGTTCATGGACAGTAATAAAATGGTATAAATAAAGTTGGAAAAAACAGAATACCTGTGACATCGATGACACTTATTTATCAACAGTCCGATGCTCATCGCGCCGTACTTGACACGCGTGTTTTTGACAGACTTTTTAAAAAATAAGGCCGTTGTATGTAGATTTGTGGCAGCGATGTCTGGCGAGGAATAGGAATGTTCTCATAGGAATAAGAAAGTCAATTTTCTCAAGGCATTTAAATACTGGACGCCATGTGTGGTATTTACAGCCTTCATGTTTATCTTCCAGAGACACACAAGGAGTGGCAAGCAGTTAAATTAAACTTTTATTCATATACTGTAGCTAGAATTTCAAATGTTTTAGGGGCCATAGACTGTATGTTTTGTAACATTCTTAGACAGTCTTGACTCTATACAAAGTTTGAGCAGAAGGAGATGCCAAAGGGATGGCTAATAGATAGTTGTTCATTTACTTTATATATTAAGCACTCAAATTATGTTAGCTAATTTATAAAGACAAAAAAGAAACATGTTTAAGATGTGTATAAAAATCAAAATGCTATATTCTTTAAAATGGAAAACTTTTAATAAAACTTGAACATGTTTGAAATTACCTTCATGAATATATCTGTAGCTACTACGTTGACACTAACAATGCATAAATAAGGGGACAGTGGATATCCATACCATATTTGGTTGTTGATACCTATCAATAACCCAAGGACAGCAGCAGAATTGAAATATTATGATGCCCATCTTAGCACAATGAACTATATTGAACATTCTTTAGCATATTAAAGATTAGATTCTGGTGCCTTGACCACTCTGAAGGTATCCTTTAATATTCCCCAAAATAGGTGGCCAAAATCATGGTGAAAAAGATTTTGAATTCTCAATGGACACAGATGATGAGTATAGGTAAATAGTAAATAAATATTATTTAAAAACATTTGAGATTGTACAATTCATAGTCACTCCTTTCTAATGCAGGGAATAAATATAACCTTTCTTGTTTTGGAACCTGACATATGAAATGTGTGGTATTATTTACAATAATAAAAGTTAACCCTTGGTTCCATTGTGACTCAATCAAACACAGTTAACACAGAACTTGTAAAACAGAATGCAACTACTTGTAAAATAACTTACTTCTAACAATAGTTTAAAAACTAATATATATACTTACTTAACTATAATCAATCACCTACTTAACTACAATTAACTAATTAGCAAAACCTAAACAACTAACCCCTGCATTAATAAATTACAAAAACTATATAATAAACATTTAAATTATCTCAATTAAAAAATTAACTTTTAAACATAAAAACTAACTAAATGTAATCCTAAAATCTTATCAGTAGCTTTTATGTTTATACTAATCTATGTTAAATTATATACTAAATAAACTACAATAATAATTACAAAGCAAACCTTGTTAAATAAACAATATCTACTTAACAATTCCCCTTTTAAAAACAACATGTAGAGATCAACAAAATAAATATATTTACAAAAGTCAAATTTCACAGATATACCTTTATGTGAACACTATAATTACATAATAACTGTAATATTATAATACAGATAAACATTTTTTAAACTGTTACAAACGGAAAAAAGGAAAAACTACTAGGTGTCAAACCACCCAGACACCCACAATCTATTTTAAATTTAACACCACACAGTGATTGCTCTTCGCCCCCAATTGCCAGGAACTTTAATAAACAGACAATCAAATAAGAGACACTGTGGTATTCAACCTTTGGGCATATATGTCACTCAACTAAAACATTGTGCATGGTCATTTACATCGGATGACGCCACAATACAAGAGGATATACAAGTCACAAGTGAGGAAGTTCAAACAACAGAGGCAACACAAGGTCCATCTGGTGGAGCCTCTGGAAAACACACGTTAATCTGACTGTTACTAAGCATACATTTATATAAATGTCACCTTATCTTGAATTTGGTATTAGTGATCAAATTTAATTCTGAACTATATGTTAATTCCGGTCTTAAATATAGGTTATGATCCATATATACTACTCTTCCCATTTCAGGTGACGCAGAAATTAAAATCTCTTGTGAAAATGTCTATCAAAATTGTTAAACTAGAAATGACCTATAAGGACATCACTGACACCATGTGAAAATAATATAATTCCCACTACATTTTATAAAAAAAATATTAATTTATTAAAGAGTTGCTCAAACATAAGTTTAGATATTGTTATTATGATTATTATTATTATCTTCATGTTTTGTTTCCATTGGTGAACACCAAACAGTCAAATTGATTATAAATATATTTGCTGTCTAGGTAAATATATATATATATATATATATATATATATACACACACATTTTTTTATTATTATTTTTCTATTTATAACAGTAATAATAAATCAATTCTTATTTTAAAAGTGCAAACCCACAAAAAAATACACAACTATAAATAACACCAAAAAAGTGCAACATGACAATAAACCTTTAAAGGGACAGTCAACACCAGAATGTTTGCTGTTTTAAAAGATAGATAATCCCTTAATTACCCATTCCCCAGTTTTGCACAACCAACACAGTTATAATAATGCATGTTTTACCTCTGTGAGTACCTTGTATCTAAGCCTCTGCAGACTGCCCCCTTATTTCAGTTCTTTTGACAGACTTGCATTTTAGCCAATCAGTGCTCACTCCTCAGTAAATTCCCGTGCATGAGCTCAAAGTTATCTATATGAAACACATGAACTAACGGCCTCTAGTGGTGGAAAACTGTAAAACGCAGAGGCGGCCTTCAAGGTCTAAGAAATTAGCATATGAACCTCCAAAGTTTAGCTTTCAACTAATACCAAGAGAACAAAGCAAAATTGGTGATAAAAGTAAATTGGAAAGTTGTTTAAAATTGCATGCCCTATTTGAATCATGAATATTTTTTTTGGACTTGACTGTCCCTTTAAGGCAATATATACATTAATATTTAGTCTAATGACTCTTTGGTGGAGCTTCTTCTATATTTTGCCTACCCCTCTCCTTGAGTAGCAACAGAACGCTGTCTAATGCCCCTTGCAAGACTTGCAGTTGTTCTCTTGTTTGCATGTTCCCTATACATTTGCTGTTGCCACTCAAAATGCCTATTGTCCAGATCCATTGTTTGCCTGACAGAAATGGGGAACTCTTGAGATGTAGTTTTCATAACAGTTACAATCCTCCCCATTGTCTGTAGACAGCCACCAATGATTTGTATCATCTCCTGGTGATCTTCCTGGGATGCCTCTTTACATGGTCCTCTATCTCTAATAGCTGCAATATATATATTAGCAGCAAGTTCACCTAAAAAAACGTTAAAATCTTCATTGTATATACACATTTATAATCTATACATAAAAATAACAGTTTGTAATTATTTACCAGGGCCACAGCTGCTTGAGCACTCCTCGGGGGTGCTGATTCTTATGTCAGGCAGTGTGTCTGCAGAGGAGAGACTGTGTCCATGTTCATTGTTCATAGGCCATTTTTTCTGTTTGCTGGTAAAGGGCAGTGGAAGAGTAGGCCTTATTATTTAGCAGTGCCTCTGCAGTGGCAGTAGGTTGTAAAGGTCCAGGGACAGCGGATGTACTTCTTCTTTAAAAATAGTGAAAGTAACAAAAATTATTACATTTTACTTTATTTTACTTGAAACATGCATATAAGAAAATATCAAATTGTTATTCCTTTATATTTATTTTTATAAGTACGCACAAAACATTATATAGCACATTCCTACATTAGTATAGTAATTTTCTCTTGATTGATTTAATAAAGAGAAAGGATAATTAAGTACACGTAGAAGAAACAATGACCAATTACTTTATTAGAATTGAAAGTGAAGGCTATTGTCAGAAAGAAATGTGGATTTAGATCTAGACGCATGAACAGACAGAATTATAAAGTTCTAGACAGGGCGACGTGGTAGTCGTAATTGAAAAGTTAAATTTATAATGAGTCATTTTGGCTTTGTAGACAAGAGGCATATATAGCACATTATTACATTAGTAAAATATATTTTCAAGATTCCTTTAATAAAGAGAAAATACCATTAAGTACAATTAGAAGGCACAATTACCAGTTACTCTATTAGCATTGAAAGTGAAGGCCATTGTCAGAGAAATTTTGATTCAGATTTAGACATATAAATAGACAGAATTATAAAGTTCTAGACAGGATGACATGGTAATCACACCTTCTAAAAGAATTAGCGGATTGATTGTACAAATTTTCAAAATGAAAGAACAGTTAGAATAGCTTTATTGCAAATGGAATAGTGCCATAATATTTTAACATTTTAACTCTTTATCTTTAGGGAGCAAAGTACTGTACTGTAGGGGGATAATCAAACTATAAATAATCAAAACACAAGAGACAAATATGGGTTTTGTGTATTTAATCAGTGTACTTAGGTAACAAAGACAATGGGATTACAATCTTGTGAATAGAGCTACTTTGCATTTATGAGACAGACAGACATGTTAACCACACCTACCCAATCAAATAAAAACTAAATTTTATCAGTAAAATGTATTAGTATAACTTTAAAAAAAAAATCTCTACAATAGAATTTAAGAACACCAAAACAAATTATTTAACTGTTACTATAATGAATACAGTTTTTAATTAATAACTTACTGATATATATTTTTTTTAAAACAAGAGTTGACAAACTGCAGTTCTTTTAAAGGCTATATTAATTATATGCGTTTTTAAAAAAAAAAAAATAATAATAACCTTGAATCTTCACCGTAGACAGAGTGCATCCACCCCTTGCACTAACTCGGGTAGCAGTAGCTTCAACAAAACAGCAAAATGAACAGTCCGCACTAGCAGTGGTTAAAGCATAACCTAAAAGCAGCCTTAAAGCAGAGAAATCTTCAATGACCTAGCAAGTCAAATAATATATGGCACAGAAGGAAATAGTGAAAGTTCACTTACAGCAAATGGAAGTTCCGCATACCGGAGACGATTCACCTTGTCCAGGGAACCTACACTTTGCCCTTCTCCAGTCGGCTGTATCCTTGTTCTGTGCTCCACACTGCTAGACTCGGATCAGGCACTTCCGGGCAGTAGCTTCAAAATAGGGTGCTCATAGTAAATGAACTTCACAACATATTCTTGGCCTTCACTGGCAATGTGGGCAGACTTCTTTTTCCACACCAGCTTTGTCTTGATGATCCTCTTTATATCTGAAAAGCTTTTATGCTCCATGTCTTTAGGGTACATTCCTTGGACAGACTTTTACTGACATATGTTTTCCCATAACTTTTTTTCACTCACCCTGAGGTTTAGTTTGGTCATTTTCCAATGATAAAATCATAGTTTTGAAAAACTCAATCCACCAGGACAACTTTCTGTGGTAAAAAAAAAACAAAACAAAAAAAACTTCTTCCCCTTTTCTTGTGTCCATTCTATGTAGAAGCCATTTTTTATTTTAATGATAGCTCAATTGCCTTTCTTGATGAAAAAAAATAGAAGAATGATTACAAATACTTTTTCTTTTCCACAAATGTTGCACTGCATGCTGGTACTTCTTTCCCATGAGAATACTTTTTTATTAAAGGATTACTTTCTGTTATAATTTTTAAGCTAAACAACTAACATATTAAAGTTAATAAACATTAATTAAAACCTACTGACCTATTTTTTCTCCAAAACGAAGTTTCATAACGTTCTAAAAGTTATATCTTTTATTTGCCGATGATGTCACGTTATCCTGCCCACTATTTTCAGCACTGAGTGTTCAAAATACTTAAACCAATAACTTTGTGTTTAAAGCGCCATTTTGAAACCTAGGTATTGTAAACGGATTGGTACAGAGCAAAGGATACCCACGGAGTGGGTTTGGAAAACAATTAAATTTGCAGACAAGATTTCTGATATACGGTAGAGATATGTTAATGAAATGCTATTGATAAAAAGTGTATTTGGGGTAGTTAGTTAGTAACAGGCATAGAAAATATTTACTTACAGTGGCCCTTTAAGTAATTCAAAAATAGTTTCTAATAAGATAATAGCTAGATAAATATACAGTATATGTATTTGCATCTATATTAGTTTCTACCAATTTCTTTTTTTAAATTACTGCATCAGGCAGCTATTCTGGGCACTCAATGTGACATGAATCTGATCACTATGGTTCCCTTAAAATGATAAGGTTTTAATAAATGGGGGTCTATGAGTTTAATGTCCTTTTGCTCTTATGAATCTACTAAACAAGATTATTCTTTAAAACCATATTCAATTAACTTTACCAAAACTTTTCATTAACATAATTTAACACTAGTATTAGAGTCTACCAGAAAATATATTTTGAGCAGATTTTCATGGGATATATGAGTTCTGTATTTCAATAGCTATAAACTTTTGAGAACAATAAACAATCTAGGAATCCAAACAGGAAACCTGGAGGTGGCACACTAAACACATATCATGTGTAAAATAAAAAGTGGAAAATGTGCATACTATTGTCTGTCAGGGAATAGGTGAGTGACATTATGTAATATATAAATTTACATACATACATACATATATGATGTAGAGAAATAATTAATTTGCATGTGAAAATCTGGCTAATGTAAGTTGCATTCAATTCTGAAATCAAAATTTAACCCAAACCAGTTGCCATTTGAATATACATAGGTTAACTGAAAAACACAATAAAAAAGAAGACAGTTGTCTCAAATCAAATGAGGTCACTTTAAAGAAACTTTTCATCACTGCCTGAATAAATTGGTAATAAAATTACCAACATAACGACCTCCTGCAATGAGAAGGACGAAATTCTGCTGACTATCAGAAATCTCAGGAGGGTAATTGATTTATCACAGGGACAAAGAAGTCCTTTCAAGTCCCAATACAGACCTCGATTGGCTCAGAAGTAAACTTCCCAAATAGGCAGTCACCTCATGTTTTAAATTCAGGGAATTTCTACACCTCAGAAGAAGAGGCCAGCTATTATAGTGAGTCAGAGGGTGGAGCCAGCTACCCAGATAGCCCATATAATAATAATACACTTAAGGGGTCTCCCCATAGTACAAATAGGACAGATAGGGAGCACTCCAGCCCATACCATAAGGTCCCTAGGAGAACTAAAAATGTACCTAATAAGGTGTATGACACTCCTAAGATAGTAAAATTCTTAAGCAGTGCAGTACCTGTATTCTCCAAAAAGGGGACCACTTCTATAATTGATCACTTAGAGGCCTATGAAAGTGCTTTGTCTATACTAAATGTTAATAGTAAACAGTTGAAAATTAAATATCTGCCATGGGTATTTGATGCTAAACACCGGAAATTCTTTGCTTCACGAAAAGATATGAATATCAACTCTTGGAGTGAAACAAAGCAACAGTGTAAAAGGGAGTTTGGGCAGTATCACACCACCACCATTGCTAAATCGGCTGTATACAATTTAAAATGTGGCTCAAATCAAAGTCCGATCAAATACCTGTCTACGCTTAAAGGTGCTTACAGTATGGATGAAAACAATCCTTAATTTGAAAGCTCAGAATTTGTAAATTTATTTTATGAAGCATTACCCTCATACATCAAAGTAAATCTGGCTAGTGACTTTGATGATAACTGTTCACTGGATTTGATGATCAGAGAGAGTACAAAATTATACTCTATTCAGCAGTCCAGTGAACAGGGAGTTAAAATAGAGAAAAAGGCCCTACCCTAAAATCGTGGCAGAAACCAGGGTGTCACTGAGCCCCCTAAATTTTGAATCCAAAAAGAAAACTTATGTGAAAGTGGCCAGAGAAATCAGGCCTTCCCCACAAAGTTTTGAGTCTGCCCCTCCCCCACCAAGGGCTGAGGCACAGAATCCACAGGCTAATAGAAGGGAAAAATACTCAAAATGGGGGGAATATCCAAATAAATAGATATCCTCAAAGAGATGAATACCCACTAGGTACTCGGTATCCCCATAGAAGTAGATATCATAAGTGGCACAGATACTTTAAGGATAACCAGACACCCCAATTAAATAGTACACCCCAGGATATTAATGCCAGAAAAGTTGAACCCTAAAGACAACCGAGTCAAGATAGACAAAATAGCTATGATTCTGAGGAATACCAAGAATCCAGGAATCACTACCATGGGGTATCAAAAAAATTGGCCCATGGGTAGAAATAATTTGTACAATCAAGTGGGTCAACTTAGTACACAGTTAAATCAATTATGTGAACAATTTGCTAATATGAGTCAAGCTCTTATGGCTCAGCATAAGAGCTTGACTCTTATGGCACAAGCATAAATACTCAGATATTCTCTGGGGGGAGAGAAATACCAAAGGGTATAATGAATGTTAATAATGATACTAATCAATATCTCTCCCTACAGCCCAGCAAAGGAAGGCCTAACTGTGATGACAGGTGTCCCCAGTCTGGAAGTACTAATAATTCTTCTCTTTTGCAGTTCTCCCTAAGCTTTATTCCCACAGGTGGACGTGCAGCGCAATCCTCACCTGCAGAGGGGAGCCCTGACTGCAACACAATATGCATGAAACCTGTTATCCCTATTACAGACGAGATGGTGGGTAAAAATTATACCCTATCAGGTAATATGGCTGATTCAGGTAACTCGTGGTGAAGCCCACAAATGTGTAATCATACTAATTTTATGTGTGAAATGGTAGAAACTGAGGGGGATATTATGTATTAGCTGAGCTCCAAGATTCAGTTACCAACCCTATCATGGGATTAATTGATATTGGATCTCAGGCAACTTGTTTATCCCACAGGTAATACACACAGCTAATTGAGCTAACGCCCCACAAGCCTAAACTCAGGGAAACTGATGGTTCATTAATAGGTGTTGGGAGTGACTCTCTCAAAGTCTGGGGCACTGCATGGTTAAAACTAAAGCTGGGAAACAGGGTAATAAGACACCCTGTCATTATAGTGGAACTGCCCAATGATTGTTTAATAATTGGTATTGATCTTCTTAAGCATTTAAGTACCGTAATTGATTGCATAAATAATATTATTTGGTCACAAGTCAAAAGACCTATTAATTATGAGCAATCCAGCATACCTCACACAAGACATAACTGTCATGTGGTGGAAGAGGAGCCAGATGCTGTCGAAATTCATTTCAGGAATAGCTCTGTACCTGAAATAACTGTCCTACAAATAGATGATCAAACTCCCCTAAGTGGCTCTGATGGTCATACCCTTAAAATTTCGCCTGGGAAAATAGCCAATATTTTCCTAGACAGCGATTTACTAACTATATCTATCCACCAAGCTGATCCTATATCCCCTAAGTGTGGTGATCACTCTCAATTCCTCACAGAAATTTATAAAATTAAGGATGATCTATTTATCCCTATGCAAGTGCATGACCTTGGAAAAACCAAGTATGCCAAATTAAACTTAAAACAGGAAGCTAGCTATATAAGCGAAGGCTTATTGGCGCAGCTAGATGAACCTAAAGTAATATCTTTCTCCCCAAGATCACTGGATCCATGACCTATATGATAACTCTGAAAGCTATGGCACTATAGCTAAGTGTTTATTATCTATTTCCATAGGTAATAAAGCAGCGAAACACCTGTTTTTAGTTTTAAATAATCCCCATAATCAAACATATATTGGCAACGATCTCTTGCATAGATATGCCATACAAATAGATTTGATTAACCTTTACCTCTGGAGTAGGTAAAAAGGGGACCCTGAAGTATTTCAGGATGAAAATGCAGCCCTGCTATCAAACCATCAAATGCCATATGCTGTGAATATGCAGGTGTCTAATGATACTGTAATCCCTGCTGGGGCTGATAAATTTCTCTTACCCTTACAGGTAAGAAGGGGTCAGAAGTTAAAAACTTCTGAAGCACTAATTTGCATCTCCCAGAGAATGCAAAATAAGGATATAACAATGACCCATACTCTTATGGTAAATATTGGAAATATACCAATACATGTTATTGTGCATAACATGACCCTACAGGATATCACCTTATCCAAGAGAACTACCATAGGATATGCTCTGGAATCCAGTTATTACACTTTTGGATTCCAGAATAATGTAATTGGGCTTATACTTGAAAGGTACTTAACTGGAGGACAGTTAATAGAAGAAGCCTTCGCATCCATACCAGAAGGATTATTTACAATTCAATCTATTTACCCTTTCAGCTCAGAGGAAGGCATCTGTAAAATTGAAGAAGCTTCCCTGGTATTTGATCAACCGATCAAAGAACAAGAATACCCCAATATCCAGAGTCATGGGGGTAATGTGAATTATAATCGAGGGGACCTCACCTCTAGGCTTGAAGAAGCCTATGAGATAGGACAGTCTATAATCTTTCCTGGATTTCAGCAAATAGTCGAATAGCAAATTTCCTTAGCTAATGGCTGTTCCAGTGATGATGAACGCCAACAGCTACGAGAACTCCTGATGGAATACCAGGATATATTTGCTAGGGATTCTTATGACTGTGGGACTACAGATATACACATTACAAGAATCCAAACAGATCCCAATGCACTGCCTGTATTTGTTAAACAATACAGACTTCCCTTAGCGTCCTATGATTCTCTAGCAGAAATCATAAGAATCTTGGAAGAAAGGGGTATCATCAGACAGGTACATAGCTCTTATAATAATCCTAATCTAGGTATTCCTAAACCCAATGTACAATGGCGGTTGTGTGCTGACTTCAGTCAACTAAACAGACAGGTGTACATGTCTGGCTGGCCTGTACCATACATTGACCAGTGCCTAGCGCAGATGCAGGGATCTAAAATATTCACTGCCATTGACTGTGCGCAGGGATATTGGACCAAAAAGGTACATGAGGAAGACCAATATAAGATAGCGTTTACCTTCCAGAAGGTCCAATATGCATTCCAAAGACTTCCGTTTGGATACATACATTCAGGACATGAATTTGCTGTTTTCATGCATAAGGCTATACCTGATGCACTGGAAAGGGGGACGTTATCCTATGTTGACGATGTGTTAATCAAAAGTACAGACTTTGAAAAACACATCACAGAGCTTAAACCTGTCCTTAGCCAACTTAAAAGGGCAGGTGTCAAATTATCCCTACAAATAGCTCAATGGTGCCGTACTCGTGTCAACTTCCGTTACTTCTGAAGGGTTAAATCCTTTAGAAGAAAAAGGTTAAGCCAAAATAAATTCTAAGAAACCCACTAACTTAAAGGAATTAAGATAATTTTTGGGTACAATGAATTATTCTCCTCAAATTTATTGACAATTATGCAGAATTAGCTAAGCCACTACTACATCTTCTAAAGAAGGATGTAGTATGGCACTGGAGTGAGGCTCAAGAGACAGCCATAAGAGGGCTGAAGAGGAAACTCACTCAAGCACCTTTCTTAGCTTACCCTAAAGGCGTTAAACCTTTCTACCTAGAGACAGGTTATACAGATGTAAGCATGAGTGCTGTTTCATATCAATAACATGATAGTCTAAGCAAAGTTATTGCTTATGTGAGCAAAAAATTATCCCCAGTTAAAATTAAATTTAGTGATATTGAAACAGCCCTCTTATCTACTGTATGGGCTCTACAAAATTTCCGCAGCTATATACAGGATGAGAAAAATATTGTAGAAATGGGCCCACCAGTCTTTGCTATACCTGCAAAGTTAGAAAATAAGCAAGGGGAACATGTCAAATAGCCTCATAATAGCTTGGACTCTTTCCTTACAAGGCTGGCCTTTAGAAATTCGCTATAAGCAAAACAAAAAGAATCCAGTTGCACAGGGGCTTGCTGAGCTCCATGGCTGTACTGATAAAGGTCATGGGGAAGATTTAATATAATTTTTTTTCCTGGAGGAACAATTGCGTTCCCCATATAAAATACACAATGAGGACCACTGTCAAAGATTACCTTGAGTATATGTTGATGGTTGTTCTTACCATGCCACTATTGATAATGAGCACAGATTAGTCGCTGGCATTGGTGTAGCTTGGGCAAATGGATTCCCAAGTATTTCTGTAGGATTCAACATTGGAGGACCCAGATCCTGTCAAGTAGCAGAATTCACTGCTATTTTTAAAACCATTGAAAAAGGCTATTAAACAAGATATTCATGAATTTATGATCATTACTGACTGAAATTATGTGCGTGACAGTTTTGTTGAATACCTGCCAACTTGGAAAAGAAATTGCATGCAGAAAATTAACAACAAACAAGTCAAACATGGTAAAATGTTCTACGAGATTGATAAATTAGTGGTTTCCAATGGGTTAACCATACACTGGAAAAAGACGGTCATTCCAGATATCAAAGTCCTTATAAAGAAGGCAATGATCTTGCAGATTCATTAGCCAAACAAGGAGCCATCGCTTGAGAGCTCCTCAGTGTTGACCACTTAATGGGTGCAATTCAGGTAGAAGTTATTACCAGAAAACAGACTAAACAACAAAATGAGCCTAACATGGTACAATGGAGTTAGGATTCTCCTAGTTAGGACATGATCACTAGTCAAAAGAAGACCCCATTTTAGGTATTTTCTATAAAGATATAGAAAATCCTGAAAACAACCCCATCTCAAAAGATGACTATATTGGCAAGGAGGATCTTAGATTATTAATGAAGTCCAAATCACAATTCAAATTACAGGATGGTTTGTTAATAAGAACCTCCAAAACAGGTATCCAACAATGGGTGGTACCTATCCAGTTCAGGGGTCTCATGCTTCAACATGCCCATGATGCTCCCACATCTGGCCATCGTGGTGCCAAAATAGCATATGAAATATTGCGTGATTACGCTTTTTGCGTAATGGATGGATCAATCTACTGTCAAGGTTGTTTAAACTGTCCACAGTTCCAACCCACTGCGCCAACATATAGAGCGTCATTGCAGAAAAGGGGGATGGTAATGCCATGGTCAGGCATACTAATTGATTTTATTTTCCCAGTAACTAGGTCATCTAGAGGTAAAAAATACATGTTAACAGTAACATGTCTTTTCACTAACAGGTAGAATAAAAGTTTTGCGCTATGGAGGGTATTTAACGAACGCAACAGTTGCGTTATTTCACCCAACATAGCACTGCCATTACGAGTTTTAGAAAAGCTGCCTTGTGCGTGCAATATGGTTGCGTTGAGCTCCATACCGCACAAAATATAAGTGCTGCTTTGACGTGCTCATGCACACTTTCTCCATAGACATCAATGGGGAGAGAGTGCAAGAAAAAAACCTAACACCTGCGATCGCAGAATGAAAAGCTCCGTAACGCAGCCCCATTGATGTCTATGGGGAAAAAAAAGTTACGTTTAAACCTGACACCCTAACATAAACCCCATATCTAACATAACCCCTAATTTGCCACCCCCGACATCGCCGACACCTACATAATGTTATTAACCCCTAATCAGCCGCTCCTGATATCGCCGCCACTATACTAAAGTTATTAACCCCTATTTCCCCGCACCCCAACATCGCCCACACTATAATAAAGATATTAACCCCTATTCCGCCGCTCCCTGACATCGTTGTCACTAAATAAAGTTATTAATCCCTAAACCTCTGGCCTCCCACATCACTACCACTAAATAAACCTATTAACCCCTAAACCGCCAGCCCCCCACATTGCAACAACCTAAATTAAACTATATTAACCCCTAAACCTAACCCTAACAGTAACCCTAACCCTAAACCTAACCCTAAACCTAACACCCCCTAACTTTAACATAATTAAAATAGAGCTAAATTAAAGTTACAATTATTAACTAAATAATACCTATTTAAAACTAAATGCTTACCTGTGAAATAAAACCTAAGCTAGCTACAATATAACTAATAGTTATATTGTAGCTAGCTTAGGTTTTATTTTTATTTCACAGGTAAGTTTGTATTTATTTTAACTAGGTAGACTAGTTAGTAAATTGTTATTAACTATTTACTAACTATCTAGTTAATATAAATACAAACTTACCTGTGAAATAAAACCTAAGCTGCTTTACACTAAAACCTAACATTACAAAAAATAAAAAAAACTACTATTACAAAAAAGAACAAACGAAATTATCCAAAATAATAAAAATGATTCCTATTCTAATACCCTGTTAAAAAAAAAAGCACCCTAAAATAAAAAACCCTAATCTTTAATAAACTACCAAGGGCCCTTAAAAGGCCCTTTTGTAGAGCATTGCCCTAAAGAAATCAGCTCTTTTCCTAAAAACCTAATCTACCCATTGCCCAGAAAAGGGCATTTGTATGGGCATTGCCCTTAAAAAGTCATTCAGATCTTTTTCCTGCCCTTAAAAGGGCATTCAGCTCTTTTAAGAAATGCACAAACCCTAATCTAAAAAAAAAAAAATCACCCCAAAACGAAAAAATAATACACAAAATAACAAACGAATTATCCAAAATAATAAAATTTATTCCTATTCTAATACCCATTTAAAAAAAAAAGAAACCTAATCTATAATAAACTACCAATAGCCCTTAAAAGGGCCTTTTGTAGGGCATTGCCCTAAAGAAATCAGCTCTTTTTCTAAACAAAAATACAAAGACCCACTAACATTACAAACCCCCACCACCCAAAACCCACAAAATAAAAAAAAATATCTAAAAAATCTAATATACCCATTGCCCTAAAAAGGGCATTTGTATGGGCATACAATAGGAATGAGAGCAGCTTAAATCCTTTTGGCTGATTTGAACAGCCAATAGGATTTTAGCAGCCCTAATTCCTATTGGCCGATTCAAATTTTTCAGCCAATAGGAATGCAACGGTACCCCCAGTATAAAAGGGGAAGCTTGTATTTCAGTCCTCAATGTGCGGCGGACGATCGCATGAAGAGGACCTCTGCCTTGGACCTCTGCCTGGACCTCCGCCTTGGACCTTTGCCTGGACCTCTACCTCTGCGCATTGACTGCTCCGCCTCCGCAGGGATGAAGAAGATGCCGGTCCAGCGATGGATGAAGATCCGGTCCCGTGATGAATGAAGATGGAGCTGCCTAGATGAAGATGGAGCCGCTGGGATGAAGACTTCAGCAACTGTGAGTACCTAAAGAGGGGTTAGTGTTTTTTTAAAGTTTTTTGGGTGGGTTTTTACTATATTAGGGGTTGGACATTTCTTAAAAGAGCTGAATGTCCTTTTAAGGGCAGGAAAAAGAGCTGAATGTCCTTTTAAGGGTAATGCCTATACAAATGCCCTTTTCAGGGCAATGGGTAGATTAAGTTTTTTTCAGAGTCTGTATTTTTTTCAGGTAAAAGAGCTGATTTCTTTTGAGCAATGCCCTACAAAAGGCCATTTTAAGGGCTATTGGTAGTTTATTGTAGGATAGGGGGTGTTTTTATTTTGGGGGGCTTTTATATTTTTATAGGGCTTTTAGATTAGGTGTAATTTTTTTATTTTGGATAATTTTGTTTATTTTTCGTAATTTAGTGTTTGTTATTTTATTGTGCTTTAGTATTTTTTTATTTTTTGTAAATGTAGATTTAATTTTTTTTAGTAGGGTTACGTTTTTTAATTTGTAATTTAGTTTATTTAATTTGTAATTTAGTTTATTTAATTTGTAGTTAGTTTAATTTTAGTCTAATAGTTATGTTAGTTTAACTTATAGTTTACATATTTTTTTTAATTTCACAGGTAAGTTTTAATTTATTTTAATATAGGGATCTTGTAATTTTAATTTAAAGCTAGGGGGGTGGTAGGTTTAGGGTTTAATAGTTTAATTATTTTTTTGGTGATGTGGGGGGCTGGCGGTTTAGAGGTTAATAGGTTTATTTAGTGCTAGTGATGTGGGAGGCCAGAGATTTAGGGGTTTATAACTTTATTTAGTGGCGGTGAAGTTGGGGAGCAGCGGAATATGGGTTAATATATTTATTATAGTGTGAGTGATGTTGGGGTGCAGGGGAATAGGGGTTAATAACTTTATTATAGTGGCGACGATGTCGTGGTGTGGAGGAATAGGGGTAAATACCTTTAGTATAGTGGCGGCGATGTCGGGAGCGGCAGATTAGGGGTTAATAAGTTTAATATAGTGTTTGCGATGCGGGAGGGCCTCGGTTTAGGGGTTAATAAGTAGTTTATGGGTGTTAGTGTACTTTGTAACACTTTAGTTATGAGTTTTATGCAACAGTTTTGTTGCTTAAAACTCATAACTACTGTTCTCAGATGGCGGTATGGATCTTGTCGTTATAGGGTGTAACCCAAGCTTTTTAGCCTCACTGCAAAACTCGTAATGGCAGCGTTATGGAAGTCAAATGAAAAAACGTCATTTTTTTAAAAGCAAGACTGACATTGCGTTAAAGGCTAAAAGGCTTGCAGTACAGCTATACCGATAAGACTCGTAATGGCTGCGTTGCTGTTTTAACACTGAAATTACCATTTTTTCAGCATTAAAACACGAACACACAACTCGTAATCTACCTGTAAATGGGTAGAGTGCATCAGGGCACCTAATAATAGTACTGAAACATGCACAGCATTGCTCATCAACCACATGTTTTCCAGATTTGGTTTACCCCAGCAAATCGAATCTGATCAGGGGACCTACTTCACTATGGAAGTGATGACAAAAATGTGGAAAATAAGAGTATTAGTGGAAAAAACTAATACTTTAAAAGAAAGCTCCATATAGCATATAAAGCTGCTTCTAGTGGTGGTGTAGTGTTACAACCAGTTCATTGTAAAAATCCTCAAAAAGTTTGTGATTGAAACAGGTAAGGACTGGGATGTAAAATTTCCTCTAGTCCTAATGGCATTAAGAACATCTCCAAGTAGAGCTACTAAGATGTCACCTTTTGAATTGATGACTGGTAGAAGAATGGTTATACCTCAACATTTAATGTACCATACATCAGAGCAGAACTTAATAAATGCTGCTACCACACATCAATATGTGGACATTTTAAGAAAGCATCTACAATATGCTTTTGCATTTGCCCAAAGGAACATGGAGAAGTCCGCATCTACTGCTTAAACTTATTATGATCTCAAAACTTTCAAAAAGGAATATGAAATTAATGATAAAGTTTATCTTTATAACTTTGGAAGAGATCAGGTTAAGGAGAAAAAATTTCTTCCATCATGGAAAGGTCCTTTTGTCATTACTGACAACATATCTCCAGTTGCCTATAAAATAAGGATCCCTAAAAATGATAATTTTTTGGATAAATGGGTCAATATTTATCAGCTGCAAGCACGCCATTCTAGGTCCCAACTCCAAATCATAGAGAAAGAATGAAATGTCTAAAGTATGAATCAGATGTCTAACTAAATAGCATAAATAAGAGTATTAAAAAATAACAGACTCTCTTCTAGTAAGAATGTCTACGACGCATGTAACGTAAATACCCTCACCAATTACCACTGGATTTCAGTCCATTCCTATATGTGTCCCACATATCTTAAAATTGAAAGGGAGATTTATGTCAGGGAATAACGGAGTGACATTATGTAATATATATATTTACATACATACATATATGATGTAGAGAAATAATTAATTTGTATGTGAAAATCTGGCTAATGTAAGTTGCATTAAATTCTGAAATCAAAATTTAACCCAAACCAGTTGCCAGTTGAATACACACAGGTTATCTGAAAAACACAATCAAAGAGAAGACAGTTGTCTTAAATGAAATGAGGTCACTTCAAAGAAATGTTTGATCACTGTCTAAATAAGTTTGTAAACAAATTACCAACATAACGACCTCCTGCAAGGACAAAAGTCTGCTGACTATCAGAAATCTCAGGAGGGTAATTGATTTAACACAGGGACAAATAAATCCTTTCAAGTCCTAATACACAAATTTCCAGACTGGATGGCAGTTTAGATCTTAATATAGGAGACATTTACAGGCATGTGAAAGCATATTGGGATTTTAAATAACCTATATTATAAATTATCTAATATTTCATTTGTACCTCAGATTGTATAAATAATATATATTTATGGATCTGGGGGATGTGCCCAATGCTTATATTAAATATGATGTGAAGTGAATATGTATCTGTATTGAATTTAAAATGTTTGAGTGTATTTCAAAATAACTTAAAAAAAAATATTATTCCAGGAATCTAATAAACCTCTGAGATGACTGATACATACTAAATACAGCTGTCCTATGAATATTTGTCATAGACATGAGTCCATGCACTAATAATGCTGCTATAACTATCTGTCAAGATTTAATCACCACAGAAAGCTACTTACAGATTATATATGATATAATCCAATAGGATATATATAAATATATAAATATATATATAAATATATATATATATATATATATATATATATATATATATATATATATACATATATATATATATATATATATATATATATAATAAGATTGTTTTATATTTTTTATGTTTTAAATCAAAGGTATTCTATAGATATAGTTAAATTGTAGCTGTGATTTGTAAGTGTAACTTGTAGTTACAGGTAGGTGTTCTGTAGGCCTGTGTAGTCTATAAATAATCATAGCTAGTACTAAGCAATTTACTGTTGAGAAGAAAGGTTCTGCATTTCATATTGATAAATCCATTTTTATTTACTGTAAACTATCTTAAGAATTGCACATAAATTGGCTATTGTGTTGAATTGATAATTGTATAATAATCTGTGGGTTTAAGTGAAGTATATTAGATTATATTGGGTTGGATAATATTTATTTAATTTGCATTCTAATCCATTATAAGTCTTGCTGTTTTAACAAATAAGGTTGCCTGTGTTATACATTAAATATCACAGGCAAAACTAGTTAAACATGGAATACCTGCAATGACATGCCTGGTCACCGGATATCTTTGAGGAGGCAAGTAGCAACTTAATAAAGAAAAAACAAATCCTTTATAAAAATGGGTTCTCAAGAGGTTATGGAAGAGAAATAAAGGACTCCTCATAGTGAGCTCTGTGACATAATTGGAAATCTAAAGGTTTGTAGCTGCTAAGGAAACTGAGATTGAAGGGTTTGAAAATCCTCCAAATCCAGTTCCCTTGTAGCTACCAGTATGTAGCCTTGTTCAGACACCTTTGTGACGTCACCACGTACATACATAGTGATATTGCCAACACTCCCATGAAGCCTGGGATTGCCGTCGACTAGGTCACCAACGATCCTTGGCCTGTAGTGAGGATAGTCACCAAAAACAGTGTTTGATCAGTGATCCCCCTGCATGACGATATAAAAATAAGAGTATTGCAGCATGTAGTAATATCTTTTTGATTCGACTCAGATTATATAGTAAAAGACAAGAGTTTCGAGAGCTTCCTCTTTTTCTTAGGTCTGAAGCATTACTGATCAATATGATATTATGGAAAGAAGGGAGGTTCTTAAATCAGCAGATAGGAGAGTTCTGTGAGAGGAGTTAAAGGGTGTCTTAAACAACAGGTCACTCTGATCGTTAAAAAATGCAGTGGGAGTCTGGAATGACAAAAAAAACACACTGGCAGCGTAGATGCTGGATAATCTTAGAACAGGGCATTGCTGAGATATACTGTATGTACATGACATATTCATATATATTGCACATGTATATATGTATATATATATACATCTTCATCCAAAAAATCACACTCTCTGGGGCCGATTTATTAAAGTGCGAGAATTTGCAAATCAAATTTGCATATTTTACCCAGAATTCTCTTGTGCATTGGTAACATTGTTTATGGAGTACTTCTGGGGAAAAGCAAGCGGGGAATCTTGCCTAGATGTGCTAATTTCCTATGCAAATATTTGTATTGATTTAATTTTGAGACATGGAGGATTTTAATCTCAGTTTTTTTATCTCCACCATAATTTTAATTAATTTTGATTTAACCCTGAAAGTAGCTTTTCCAAAGCAGCAACCAGAAATCTATCTCCTACTGACGAGTTCTAAAAAGAACGAAACAGGCTTTCATTGCAAAAAAAAGAGAGTGATTTCTGTATTGCTGCAATAATCCTGTTAAAAGGATCTCTGTGTTAAAACAGTATTTTAAGCAAAAAAACTGAGAATTTGCATATTTAATTTGCATATCTTACCCAGAATTCGATTGTGCATTGATAACATTGTTTCATTGTTTATGGAGTATTTCTGGGGAAAAGCAAGCGGGGAATCTTGCCTAGATGTGCTAATTTCCTATGCAAATATTTGTATTGATTTTATATATATATATATAAATTTAGGTGTCTCCGCACTACCAAGCAGTTAATATACAAAAAAAAAATGCAGTAACAAGGGTATATACTGTATCTTAAAAAAAAAATAAGGAATTTAATGTACATCAGCTACAAATATATAAGACACATTCCATATACGGTGCATAATTTAACAAAGATGCAAATACACAGAAAAAGAAAACAAAACACAGAAATATTGGGCGTCCCCAGTACTAGAAAATAAAATGTAGATGTCAGTCCAAACTTTGTAATAGGCCAGACCCTTAGGCTGAAATTTTCAGTACTTGAGCTATGTATGTCTTAAGGATATAAGGAAGCTGTAGGTTTAGAAGCAAATGCAGCGTAGATGCTGGATAATCTTAGAACACGGAATTGCATGCTGGGATATACTGTATGTACATGACATATTCATATATATTGCACATGTATATATATATATATATATATATAAAAAGGGGGTATACCAGCTTAGAGGAATATAATGCACTGCTGAGCACAGATGAATAAATGTGATATCACCTGGTGCAAGGAGGTAAGAAAAATTAAAATGAAAAAAGTAAGAAAAAATGTAGCTATACCTTTAACCAGCACTTGCCCATTAAGCAACAGTAAATAATGTTAGCGATCACAGATCAAGTAAATAACGCCGGAGACTGAATGCAAGATATAATTTATACTTTATTAATCCCCTAATGAGCAAACCACCAAAAATAGTTAACACTGAACACAAAAAGTAAAATATGTAACTGTATATCTTCCCCTAAATAGAGGACAATAGACCAATATGAAAAACTGTCCAAACAACAGTTTTAGTCTTGCAATGGTAGCTACCAAATAATCCAGCTGAAAAGAGGTTGATTTATTGTAATAGCAAGTCAGGCGATGTCAGCAAATGAATAAGCATGCCTTGATTAGTATGCATAATAAACAGTCCTCAGTGGGAGATGATAGCAGTCTTTATTAATGCCAACTCCAGAATGGTTAATTAGTTGGTTAACAGTTCTTGGTAGTACAGCCAAAAGCAAGAAAACGTATCAGGTAGATATACACTGGGCGCTAGTGGCCAAAAGGTTGGTCGGGTATATTAGTGCAGTTCATACAGAGCCATTATGGAGGGCTATCCAAATCAATGATGAAAACAAGCTTACCGGTAGCTTTTCACTTGCGGGAGTGACGTCTCACTTCCACCGCTGTGCCGATTTGACTCCAGAGATTGTACCGGTCTCCACAAATCTTCACCCTCTCGGCTCTTAGCAGATTCCTCTAACCTCACCTAGTGCCAAGCAGCGCGCTCAAACATTTCAACACTCACGGAGCTCCAGTGGTCATGCCAAATCAACTGCTACATGTGTTTCACCCAAATGAAAGTGTTGATTGGGCTTCCTCAGGCATGTGATCCTATGTGACATGACATTCGCCTTATATTGAGATAAATTCCAGGTGAGTTAACACACTCAGTGCCAAACTATATAAATATGAACTTCTTGCTCACAAAAATATAAATAATAATACACAATACACTGATAAATAACTTAATTAGTATTCTGGCA
This sequence comes from Bombina bombina, assembly GCF_027579735.1. NCBI lineage: Eukaryota > Metazoa > Chordata > Amphibia > Anura > Bombinatoridae > Bombina > Bombina bombina. The sequence goes on along the minus strand of NC_069509.1, from coordinate 142,927,564 downwards.
GCAATGGCATTCCTATAGTATCTTGAAATAACAGGAAAGTTAAATAAATAAATGGTACATACTTAGTAATTATATTCATTTAGTTTTAGTAGTTTTATAATAACATAATCAATTGTCAGTTAAATAGCTGCACACTAAGTTGTTACTGGAGATATCCAATGTTGGATTTATCAAAAAACAAAGGTGCAATAAATATGACAAGTGTTACAATGTAAAATATTCAAAGTATCCTTTTCCAAAGAACTCCGAGTATGGTGGTAAAACAGTATAAGAAGTAATTTAATAAAGAGAAGACAAGTGGAAACTTATAGTAGAAAGGGAGCAATGTTTAGCTCCTCATTTAGTCCTCCTGGTTGGACAGTATCCAGGTTAAATATACACTTGCATTCTGCTTTTAATAATAAATTATCCTAATCTCCTCCTCTTTCTTGAATGCCAACATACTCGGCTCCAATAAATCTTAAACATTCATCACTGCTATTGAAAACCTCAACAAAATGTCTTGCAATGCCACTGGTTTTTATTTTTTTATTTACAATGTCCCGTCTATGCTCCTTCATCCTTTCCTTGAACTCTCTATATGATTTCCCAACATATAACTTGGGACAAGAACATGACAAAACATAGACTACCCCAAAAGTTTTGCAAGTAATAAACCCTTTAGTTTTATGTACTTGGCCTTTTCTGTCTTCAATCACATTGCCTGAAATCATAAATTTGCACATTTTGCATTTATTGCATGGATAGTTGCCATTTTTTGGTTTCATACTTCCTAACCACATCTTTAACTCTTTGTTTATATAATGACTATGTACCAATTTATCCTTCAAGGACGGTGCTTTTCTTGCAGTCAATAAAGGGAAATCTCCTACCAAATTATGGATATCCCTATCTAGGGTTAGTAAATGCCAATGTTTTGCCAGAATTGCCTTTAAGTCAGACCATTGGTCATTATATGTAGTTATCATCCTAACTTTCTGTTCATCACTTTTATCTTTTTGTTGATACAATAGAGTATTCCTATCTGTGAGGGATGCCCTTTGAAAACCTTTCTTGAGCCACTTTCTGCTGTATCCTCTCTCTAAAAACCTAGATTGCAAATCATTGGCATGTTTCTTAAAGAGTGTAATATCTGAGCTGTTCCTTTTATGCCTTAGATACTGACCTATTGGGATCCCTTTAATTTGTGCTATAGGGTGATGACTTGTAGCTTCCAACAGAGTGTTAGCTGCTGTAGGTTTCCTATAGCTTTCAGTAACTATAGTGTTCCCTATTTTCTCAATTTTAGGTCTAAAAAAGAAATTTCGAGGGGGCTGTATTCAAAGGTACATTTTAAATTTTTGGTATTGGTATTTAAATATTCCAAAAATTTATATAAAAGATCAATAGAGCTTTCCCAGAGCATCAAGACATCGTCAATTAATCTAGTCCATAAGATTACTTTCTCATTAAATACATCCGGCAAGTTTAGAATGGTTTCTAATTCCCATTTACCCAGGTATAGGCATGCATAAATGGGGGCACAACTTGCCCCATTGCAGTCCCTAGGGTCTGTCTGTAAAACTTTGAGTCAAACTTAAAGTAGTTTTTTTCCAAAACAAATTTAATTTTATTACAAAAGTTGTATGACTTGCAAACCTGACACCTCTCTGATGAAGATAAAAGCGTGAAGCCTCCACCCCCAAATTATGGGGTATTGAGGAATAAAGAGCTTCTACGTCAATAGTTACAAACAATGTTTCATCAGAGAGTGTCAGACCGTCAAGTTTTGCCAACACATCAGTGGTATCCTTTAAATAGGATGGTAAAGTTATCAGGAAAGGTCTAAGGTTACAATCCATATATTTGGCAATGTTTTCCAATAGGCCTCCCTGGCCTGATACAATTGGCCGGCCTGGGGGTGGATTCTTATATTTATGTAATTTGGGAATCGTATAGAATGTTGGTATAGTGGGGTGCTTAACACTCAAAAATTCAAATTCTTTACTGTTAATCAGACCATTGTCAAAACCTTCTTTTAGAATGCTATCCAATTCATCTTTATATTGAAAGGTAGGATTGCCTTTGAGTCTCTCATAGTGTATAACACTAGAAAGTTGTCTATGACATTCAGCTATATAGTCTATGGTGTTAAGTAGCACCACATTCCCACCTTTATCCGACGGTTTGATCATAATAGAGTGGTCATTCATTAATTTCCTTAGAGCCTTTTGCTGCTTAACATTAATATTACCAGAACTATTAGTTCTATTTAAAGATCGTAAGTCACTTTCCACTACTTTTACAAAGTTTGAAACATTTGAGAAAGTAGATTGTGCCGTCATATATTTTGATTTTGCTTTGAAAGGACTAAATCCAATATGAGGACTTTCAATCAAGTCCCCCAAAGGGTCACTCTCCTGAAAGAGTTCAATTAATCCCTGTAGAGTTTGTCTTTCCTGCATATCTAGATCTTCATTTAAAGGTTTGCTCATATAGGTTTTCTTTAGAATGATCTTGCGAGCAAAAAGATGCAGATCCTTTATTATGGTAAACTTGTCCAAATTATTAGTGGGACAAAAAGTAAGTCCCTCTGAAAGCACTTCCAAATGAATATCATTCAAAGTTACTTTGGACAAGTTTACCACTTTTAAATCAGTGTGACTTTTGACTATGTCTTGGTGCTCTGTTGGCTGCATAGTGAATAACTCTTCTTTGTTTTGTCTTCCTTTTCTATGTTTTCTGCCCCCTCTTCTTTGTTTTTTTCTGGGTTTTTCCTCTCTAAAAAACGTCCTCTTCTTCTAAATCTAGATCTGCCCTGTTGGTTGTTATCTCTATCTAGGCTTTATTTATCTGAGTCTGAGGTGGCTGAATCATATTTGTAATCATAGACTTTTCCCTCCACATAGTCTAAATGGTCTCTAAGAAATGTTCTCCTCTTTCTAGATTTGATCTCCTATTGTAATTTTCTGATTTCAGAATTAGCTTGATCTTTTAGTTTAGTATATTCCTGATGTGTTGTCCATTTCTCTATATTTAAAGTATATTCATCCAACAATTTTTGAACATTTTCCAGTCTCAAATAATTTTCCTTCATTATCAATCTCATTAACCCAAACGAACAGTCAGTTAAACATTTCTCCCAATCTGTTTTAAAATTAGGAAGTAAAGGGTCAACTAAATTAGTACCCGCTTTTTCAGTCTCCGGCGTTATTTACTTGATCTGTGATCGCCAACATATTTACTGTTGCTTAATGGGCAAGTGCTGGTTAAAGGTATAGCTACATTTTTTCTTACTTTTTTCATTTTAATTTTTCTTAACTCCTTGCACCAGGTGATATCACATTTTTATTCATCTGTGCTCAGCAGTGCATTATATTCCTATAAGCTGGTATAACCCCTTTTTATATTCTATGCTAGACTTTAATGTCTTTTCTTTTTACCGTGCTTGTTGGAATACAATTTGGCAATCTTTAGTCATTTTTCTAATACCGGAGACTGATCAAGATTACTGGCAGCAATGGCTAGTTTTAGTGATAGTGAATGGGAATATGATTTAAATGAAATGTTCGCTTTACAAACAGACACTCAATTGATACCAAAAAATGACAATATTTTTCATTATTTCAAAATGTACAAACAACAGTCTATCAAACATTTGAAATGGGAAATCAGTAGTATACGCAGATACTTAGGCCTAGATTTGGAGTTTGGCGGTAGCCGTGAAAACCAGCGTTAGAGGCTCCTAACGCTGGTTTTAGGCTACCTCCGGTATTTGGAGTCACTCAAGAAAGGGTCTAACACTCACTTTTCAGCCGCGACTTTTCCATACCGCAGATCCCCTTACGTCACTTGCGTATCCTATCTTTTCAATGGGATTTTTCTAACTCCGGTATTTAGAGTCGTGTCTGAAGTGAGCGTTAGAATTCTAACGACAAAACTCCAGCCGCAGAAAAAAGTCAGTAGTTAAGAGCTTTCTGGGCTAACGCCGGTTCATAAAGCTCTTAACTACTGTACTCTAAAGTACACTAACACCCATAAACTACCTATGTATCCCTAAACCGAGGCCCCCCCACATCGCCGCCACTCGATTAAATTTTTTTAACCCCTAATCTGCTGACCACCACCTACGTTATCCTTATGTACCCCTAATCTGCTGCCCCTAACACCGCCGACCCCTATATTATATTTATTAACCCCTAACCTGCCCCCCACAACGTTGCAGCCAGCTACCTACAATAATTAACCAATAATCTGCCGACCTTAAAAGCGCCGCTACTTAAGTTATCCTTATGTACCCCTAATCTGCTGCCCCTAACACCGCCGACCCCTATATTATATTTATTAACCCCTAATCTGCCCCCCTCAACGTCGCCTCCGCCTGCCTACACTTATTAACCCCTAATCTGCCGAGCGGACCGCACCGCTACTATAATAAAGTTATTAAGCCCTAATCCGCCTCACTAACCCTATAATAAATAGTATTAACCCCTAATCTGCCCTCCCTAACATCGCCGACACCTAACTTCAATTATTAACCCCTAATCTGCCGACCGGAGCTCACCGCTATTTTAATAAATGTATTAACCCCTAAAGCTAAGTCTAACCCTAACACTTACACCCCCCTAACTTAAATATAATTTAAATCTAATGAAATTAATTAACTCTTATTAAATAAATTATTCCTATTTAAAGCTAAATACTTACATGTAAAATAAATCCTAATATAGCTACAATATAAATTATAATGATATTATAGCTATTTTAGGATTAATATTTATTTTACAGGTAACTTTGTATTTATTTTAACCAGGTACAATAGCTATTAAATAGTTAAGAACTATTTAATAGCTAAAATAGTTAAAATAATTACAAATTTACCTGTAAAATAAATCCTAACCTAAGTTACAATTAAACCTAACACTATACTATCATTAAATTAATTAAATAAAATACCTACAATTACCTACAATTAAACCTAACACTACACTATCAATACATTAATTAAATACAATACCTACAAATAACTACAATGAAATAAACTAACTAAAGTACAAAAAATAAAAAAGAACTAAGTTACAAAAAATAAAAAAATATTTACAAACATAAGAAAAATATTACAACAATTTTAAACTAATTACACCTACTCTAAGTCCCCTAATAAAATAACAAAGACCCCCAAAATAAAAAATGCCCTACCCTAATCTAAATTACTAAAGTTCAAAGCTCTTTTACCTTACCAGCCCTGAACAGGGCCCTTTGCGGGGCATGCCCCAAGAAGTTGAGCTCTTTTGCCTGTAAATAAAACATACAATACCCCCCCCCAACATTACAACCCACCACCCACATACCCCTAATCTAACCCAAACCCCCCTTAAATAAACCTAACACTAAGCCCCTGAAAATCATCCTACCTTGTCTTCACCTCACCGGGTATCACAGATCGGTCCTGGCTCCAAAATCTTCATCCAACCCAAGCGGGGGCTGGCGATCCATCATCCGGTGGCTGAAGAGGTCCAGAAGAGGCTCCAAAGTCTTCATCCTATCCGGGAAGAAGAGTAGATCCGGACCGGCAACCATCATCTTCCAAGCGGCATCTTCTATCTTCATCCGATGAGGACCGGCTCCATCCTGAAGACCTCCACCGCGGACCCTTTTTCCGATCAGCCAATAGAATGCGAGCTCAATCTGATTGGCTGATTGGATCAGCCAATCGGATTGATCTTGATTCTGATTGGCTGATTCCATCAGCCAATCAGAATATTCCTACCTTAATTCTGATTGGCTGATAGAATCCTATCAGCCAATCGGAATTCGAGGGATGCCATCTTGGATGACGTCCCTTAAAGGAACGTCATTCTTCAGTTGGACGTCGCCGGATGAAGATGGGTCCGCGGTGGAGGTCTTCAGGATGGAGCCGGTCCTCATCGGATGAAGATAGAAGATGCCGCTTGGAAGATGATGGTTGCCGGTCCGGATCTACTCTTCTTCCCAGATAGGATGAAGACTTTGGAGCCTCTTCTGGACCTCTTCAGCCACCGGATGATGGATCGCCAGCCACCACTTGGGTTGGATGAAGATTTTGGAGCCAGGACCGATCGGTGATACCCGGTGAGGTGAAGACAAGGTAGAATGATCTTCAGGGGCTTAGTGTTAGGTTTATTTAAGGGGGGGTTGGGTTTGATTAGGGGTATGTGGGTGGTGGGTTGTAATGTTGGGGGGGTTATTGTATTTTTTTTTTACAGGCAAAAGAGCCCTGTTCAGGGCTGGTAAGGTAAAAGAGCTTTGAACTTTAGTAATTTAGAATAGGTTAGGGCATTTTTTATTTTGGGGGTCTTTGTTATTTTATTAGGGGGCTTAGAGTAGGTGTAATTAGTTTAAAATTGTTGTAATATTTTTCTTATGTTTGTAAATATTTTTTTATTTTTTGTAACTTAGTTCTTTTTTATTTTTTGTACTTTAGTTAGTTTATTTCATTGTAGTTATTTGTAGGTATTGTATTTAATTAATGTATTGACAGTGTAGTGTTAGGTTTAATTGTAGGTAATTGTAGGTATTTTATTTAATTAATTTAATGATAGTATAGTGTTAGGTTTAATTGTAACTTAGGTTAGGATTTATTTTACAGGTAATTTTGTAATTATTTTAACTATTTTAGCTATTAAATAGTTCTTAACTATTTAATAGCAATTGTACCTGGTTAAAATAAATACAAAGTTACCTGTAAAATAAATATTAATCCTAAAATAGCTATAATATCATTATAATTTATATTGTAGCTATATTAGGATTTATTTTACAGGTAAGTATTTAGCTTTAAATAGGAATAATTTATTTAATAAGAGTTAATTAATTTTGTTAGATTTAAATTATATTTAAGTTAGGGGGGGTGTTAGTGTTAGGGTTAGACTTAGCTTTAGGGGTTAATACATTTATTAGAATAGCGGTATAAGGATTAATCAAATTTGTGGAACACAACTGCAGTGTTGAAGCCAAATTTAGTGTTTGTAACACAAGACTGTCTAAACTCTTTATTGAAGGAAAGAGTTCTTAAAGTCTTGTGGTGTTGCTCAGGAAATAATTCATACAGGTATAGAAACGGTGTTATATGAAATAACTGATAAATACCATAAAGAGATATATCAGGAAATAGCTTAGTCCATTACCACAAGCAGAAGTGAGTAATATTGTTGCGAATGCACAAACAGCAGATGTATCAAAAGTAGTTGTAACACAGTTGGCAGCGTGGTTAATATATGCTGGTATTAGTTAAAGTCAATCGAGTTGTTAAATGACAGAAGCGCTATTTTGTAATAATTTCCTTTAACTGAAGGCTGAACACAAAGTAGGAGAAACAGTCAATAGTGGTTCAAAAATACGGTAACAAAGTTTTACTACCTTCTCTTCCTTTGAGGCTGTAGAAATGCTGCGGAGTTGCAGAGAAGTCAGTGCGGTTACACGCTGACTACAAACGCCGGAGCTGTTTGGCCTGTGACGTCAGTTTAGCGTGGAGGCGGTTGCAGCGATATTAGCCTGTGTGAATCTGCTGCTGGAAATTTAGGACTGCAGGTGAATGAGAGAAACGGTTTGTTGGTAATATCTGAATTTTACAAATACCGTTCCTAGTAGATGAACACCTTAAGTTGAAAGTCCTTTTAGGCAGTAAGAGAGGTAGTTGTTTTAAAATGTTAATAAAGAATCCTCAATGGCAATTTTCAGCTTATAAAGACAATTGGTTTGTAATCCAGTCTGGTAGTGGAAACTACAATACTAAGCACTGAGTGCAAGGTGAGCACCTGATTTAAAGGGAAGACAGCGAATCAGTTGGTAGTGGGTGTGACAGGGAGAGAGAAGGGGAGTGTAGGAACAGAACCTTACAGAACCCCCTCGTCAAGGAAGCTGTTCCACAGCGAAAGGTCGAGGTCGGTCAGGATGGCGACGATGGAACAACGACAGAAGTCGTGGAGAATTAATATTAGAAAGAGGTTCCCAAGAATCTTCCTCTGCAGAATAATCTTTCCATCTCACCAAATACTGAAGTACACCTTTGGAAATTCTAGAGTCCAATATGGTTTCAACCTCGTATTCTTTACCATCTGAAGTTATATTTGAAGGAGGTAGAAGGACTTGGTCATTCCTAGTGCGGACGTAAGGTTTCAACAAGGAAACGTGAAAAGTGGGATGTATCCTTAGAGATCTGGGAAGCTCTAGTCTGACAGCATTGGCATTAATGACTTTCTGTATAGGAAAAGGTCCAATAAACAGACTGGCCATTTTCTTAGAAGGGATTTGTAATTTCAAATTCTTTGTAGAAAGCCAAACCAAATCTCCAATTTTGTAGTCAGGAGCTTTACGTCTTCTGAGGTCATAAAAATGTTTTTGAGACTTTTGAGCTTCAAGGATGTTTTCATGAATGATTTTGAAGTTCTCCTGTAATGAATTGTGCAAATCATCAAGTAGGGGAGAATCTGATGAAGTAGAAGGTAAGAAAGAAAATTTAGGATGATATGCATAGTTAGCAAAGAAGGGGGTCATCTTGATAGAAGAGTTGATTGAGTTATTGTAAGCAAATTCTGCCATTGAGAGGTAATTAATCCAATCAGCCTGATGATAAGAACAGTAACACCGAAGATAATGTTCGAGCCATTGATTCAACCTCTCAGATTGCCCATTAGTCTGGGGATGGTAGGCTGTGGTAAAACGATGTTCCATCTTAGTGATCTCACATAATTTAAGCCAGAATTTGGAGGTGAATTGTGTCCCTCGGTCAGTTGTTAATATAGAGGGAATGCCATGTAACTTTACAATATGATCAATGAACAAAAAAGCAGTCTCTGAAGAAGTAGGAAGCTTATGAAACGGTATGAAATGAGCCATCTTTGTGAATAAATCAATGACAACAAGTATAGTGGTTTGTTTTTTTGAGGGTGGTAATTCAACAATGAAATCCATTGAGATATGATGCCATGGTTTGTTGGAAACTGGTAGAGGCATAAGTAATCCAAAAGGAGGTCTTCGATCAGGTTTAGAAGTGACACAATCCCTGCAAGTGGTAATATATTCAGCTATAGATGATTTCATTTGAGGCCACCAATAAGTACGACTAACCAGATCAAGAGTCCTTAAAAGCCCAGGATGACCAGCCAAAGGAGTATCATGGCAGCTCTGTATAATCTGTGTTCTTAAACCATCAGGTACATACAATTTCTCACCTTGGAAATACAGGCCATGAATCTTGAGAAGATTTGGTTCAGGAGGTATAGGTTTGTTTTTACAGAAGTTTTTTAATTCAGATAATATAGTAGAAGTGAAACCAATAAAACATTGAGGAGAAACAATATCTTTCCTGATGGGAGACTCAGTTGGACGAATAGGAAGACGTGATAGGGCGTCTGCTTTAGCATTTTTATTTGCTGGTCTGTAAATAATGGTGAAGTTAAAACGATCAAAATATAAACTCCAGCGAACCTGTCTAGCAGAAAGGGTTTTGTTAGATTGTAAATATTGTAGATTCTTATGATCTGTGAAGATAACAATTGGTAAGACCGTGCCCTCTAGAAGGTGTCTCCAATGTTCAAGAGATCGTCGGATTGCCAGTAATTCCTTATCTCCAATGGCGTAATTACGTTCGGCAGGTGACATAAGTTTGGAGAAGTAAGAAATAGGATGAAGTGGTTCGGATAGAGATTTTTGTTGTGAAAGTACAGCTCCGATTGCATAATCCGAGGAGTCTACTTCTAGGGTATACTGATAAGAAGGATTAGGAAATTGGAGGATAGGTGCAGAAGTGAACCTAGACTTTAAGTGTTGGAATGCATGTTTAGCATCAGAACCCCATAAGAAAGAACTGGAAGAACCGGTTAATATTGTAAGAGGCTTTACTATTTTAGAAAAACCCTTAATAAATTTCCTGTAGTAATTGGCGAAACCAAGGAAACGCTGTAGTTCTTTTCTGGACTTAGGTTCAGGCCAATTCAAAACAGTGTCAACTTTCTGCTTTTGCATTTGGATTCCGGATGGTGAAATATCATAACCCAAGAATGAAACTTCTGTTGTGTGGAATTTACATTTTTCCAATTTAGCGTAAAGTTTATGTGCTCTTAGACGAGCAAGCACCTGTCGGACGTGTTTGACATGTTCATCCATAGTTCTTGAGTATATGAGGATATCATCCAAATAAATAACTAGACATACGTCAAGGAGATCACGAAACACATCATTTATAAAATGTTGGAAGGTGGCAGGGGCGTTGCAAAGGCCGAAAGGCATTACAAGATATTCAAATAAGCCGTACCTGGTCCTAAACGCTGTCAACCATTCGTGACCCTCCTTTATTCGGATGAGATTATACGCCCCTCTTAAGTCAAGCTTGGTGAATATAGTAGCATCAGATAGCCTCTCAATCATTTCGGGAATCAAAGGCAGGGGGTATCTGTTTTTGATAGTGCACTTATTCAGTTCACGATAGTCAATAATTGGCCTCAGACTAGCATCTTTGTTACGCACAAAGAAGAAACCAGCTCCAGCTGGAGAAGTGGAGGGCCTAATAAAGCCTTTTTTCAAGTTCTCTTCAAGATACAATTTGAGATGTTCAAGTTCAGGATTGCTTAATGGGTAAAGATGACCAAAGGGTATCCTAGCTCCAGGTTGAAGATCGATAGGGCAATCATAAACCCTGTGTGGTGGTAAATTCTCTGCTTCGGTCTTACTGAAGACATCTTGAAACTCTAAATATTGAGGAGGTAAACTGTCAGAGTGAACAGTTGAATTTATCAATAAAGGACAAGGAAAACATGTATTTCTGCAATAATCTGAAGAAAACTTTATTTGAAAAGGAGACCAAATAATATCAGGGTTATGAAGTTGTAACCACTTCAAACCCAAAACCAAAGGGAAATGGGGCGAGGGAAGAACGTCAAATGATAACATTTCAGTATGTCCAGAAATAACAGTTATAATAGGGATGGTCTCATGTGTAATTGGACCTGAAAACATAAGTGACCCATCTATGACTCTAATAGGTATAGGAGTCTTTTTCTTGATGAGTGGTATATTCTTCATAGAGCAGAAATCTTGGTCAATATAATTCCCAGATGCCCCCGAATCGATAATAGCATCATCAATCTTCAGATGACTTTGTTGTAGCTGTAAGGAGACAGACAAAGTACAATAAGTGGATTGCGATGGAGAATGAAGAGAAGTAAATAAGTTGTTGGACTTACTTTTCTTATTTTTTAATAGTATTGAACAGTCCAGGACAGTATGGGAGGAACTAGCGCAGTACATGCACAAGTTTTTAACACGTCTACGTTGTTTTTCTTCAAAAGACAAAGGACCTCTAAAAAACCCAATTTCCATAGGTTCTGCTTGAGATTTAGATGTTGAAGAAGAGGTGGTTGTAGCGACATGAAAAGAGGTTTTAGGTTTCAAGTCAGTGGAATATTTTTCAGCTTTTCTTTCGCGTAAGCGGCGATCAATTTGAATAGCCATCTTCATGAAAGTATCAAGGGTCTGAGGTAACTCAATTCGGGCAAATTCATCTTTTAATGTTTCTGATAATCCTAAACGGAATTGGTTTCGGAGTGCAACAGGGGTCCAATGAGCGTCTGTGGAGTACTGTTTGAAGTCGGTGATATACTCCTCCACAGGTCTCTTCCCTTGCTTAAGACTCCTTAAACTCATCTCAGCAGTAAGCTGTATATCTGTGTCTAGATACATTTCATCCATTGAAGTGAAGAAATCGTCAAGAGAGGCTAAAATTGGGTCCTGGGTTTCAATGAATTTATCAGCCCAGTTTCTTGGATCACCTCTGAGAAAAGAAATGGTTGTCAAAACTTTAACTCTGTCAGTGGGGTATGTTCTAGGTCTCATAGAAAAAAGAAGTTGACAAGCATTTTTAAATTGCCTATAGGCTTTTCTATTCCCAGAGAAAAGGTCAGGAAGTGAAACTTGAGGTTCAATAGAGTTGTCATGCTGATTCCCCTTTAAAGCAATAGAGTCTTTTATAACATTCCTTAGAGCAGTATTTTCAACCTGTAATTCATGTAGGCCTTGTGAGAGCTGATCAACCTTTTGGGTAAGATTATATACAATCTGGCGTAAATCTGCTGGTTCCATAGTTTTCTCAGGCTTAGTATTATATAAGGATTAATCAAATTTGTGGAACACAACTGCAGTGTTGAAGCCAAATTTAGTGTTTGTAACACAAGACTGTCTAAACTCTTTATTGAAGGAAAGAGTTCTTAAAGTCTTGTGGTGTTGCTCAGGAAATAATTCATACAGGTATAGAAACGGTGTTATATGAAATAACTGATAAATACCATAAAGAGATATATCAGGAAATAGCTTAGTCCATTACCACAAGCAGAAGTGAGTAATATTGTTGCGAATGCACAAACAGCAGATGTATCAAAAGTAGTTGTAACACAGTTGGCAGCGTGGTTAATATATGCTGGTATTAGTTAAAGTCAATCGAGTTGTTAAATGACAGAAGCGCTATTTTGTAATAATTTCCTTTAACTGAAGGCTGAACACAAAGTAGGAGAAACAGTCAATAGTGGTTCAAAAATACGGTAACAAAGTTTTACTACCTTCTCTTCCTTTGAGGCTGTAGAAATGCTGCGGAGTTGCAGAGAAGTCAGTGCGGTTACACGCTGACTACAAACGCCGGAGCTGTTTGGCCTGTGACGTCAGTTTAGCGTGGAGGCGGTTGCAGCGATATTAGCCTGTGTGAATCTGCTGCTGGAAATTTAGGACTGCAGGTGAATGAGAGAAACGGTTTGTTGGTAATATCTGAATTTTACAAATACCGTTCCTAGTAGATGAACACCTTAAGTTGAAAGTCCTTTTAGGCAGTAAGAGAGGTAGTTGTTTTAAAATGTTAATAAAGAATCCTCAATGGCAATTTTCAGCTTATAAAGACAATTGGTTTGTAATCCAGTCTGGTAGTGGAAACTACAATACTAAGCACTGAGTGCAAGGTGAGCACCTGATTTAAAGGGAAGACAGCGAATCAGTTGGTAGTGGGTGTGACAGGGAGAGAGAAGGGGAGTGTAGGAACAGAACCTTACAAGCGGTGAGCTCCGGTCGGCAGATTAGGGGTTAATAATTGAATTTAGGTGTCGGCGATGTTAGGGAGGGCAGATTAGGGGTTAATACTATTTATTATAGGGTTAGTGATGGCGGATTAGGGCTTAATAACTTTATAATAATAGCGGTGCGGTCCGGTCGGCAGATTAGGGGTTAATAAGTGTAGGCAGGTGAAGGCGACGTTTTGGGGGGCAGATTAGGGGTTAATAAATATAATATAGGGGTCGGCGATGTTAGGGCAGCAGATTAGGGGTACATAGGGATAATGTAAGTAGCGGCGGTTTACGGAGCGGCAGATTATGGTTTAATAATAATATGCAGGGGTCAGCGATAGCGGGGGCATCAGATTAGGGGTTAATAAGTGTAAGGTTAGGGGTGTTTAGACTTGGGGTACATGTTAAAGTGTTAGGTGCAGACGTAGGAAGTGTTTCCCCATAGCAAACAATGGGGCTGCGTTAGGAGCTGAATGCGGCTTTTTTGCAGGTGTTAGGTTTTTTTTCAACTCAAACAGCCCCATTGTTTCCTATGGAGGAATCGTGAACGAGCAAGTTTTTGAGGCTGGCCGCGTCTGTAAGCAACTCTGGTATCGAGAGTTGCAGTTGCGTTAAATATGCTCTGCGCTCCTTTTTTGGAGCCTAACGCTGACATTCTGTGGACTCAATACCAGAGTTATTTTTATGGTGCGGCCAGAAAAAAGCCAGCGTTAGCTACGCGGGTCGTTAACGACAAAACTCTAAATCTAGCCGTTAGATAATAAAATGATCCCAAGGGGCCTACGCCTCCGGAAAAAAGCGGGTACTAATTTAGTTAACCCTTTACTTCCTAATTTTAAAATAGATTGGGAGAAATGTTTAACTGACTGTTTGGGTTAATGAGATTGATAATGAAGGAAAATGATTTGAGACTGGAAAATGTTCAAAAATTGTTGGATAAATATACTTTAAATATAGAGAAATGGACAACACATCAGGAATATACTAAACTAAAAGATCAAGCTAATTCTGAAATCAGAAAATTACAATTGGAGATCAAATCTAGAAAGAGGAGAACATTTCTTAGAGACCATTTAGACTATGTGGAGGGAAAAGTCTATGATTACAAATATGATTCAGCCACCTCAGACTCAGATAAACAAAGCCTAGATAGAGATAACAACCAACAGGGCAGATTGAGATTTAGAAGAAGAGGACGTTTTTAGAGAGGAAAAACCCAGAAAAAAACAAAGAAGAGGGGGCAGAAAACATAGAAAAGGAAGACAAAACAAAGAAGGTTTGGGGGGCGGAGCCAGCCACCGTCAGAAATGGCTGCAAAGAACTGATGCTCCGTTATTGCAGGATCTTCCTGATTACTTAATAACACGAGCATGCAGGGCAACTACTATAAAATAGATGATTTCACCCTATAACACCACCTAGATCAGATCGGAGCATTTAGATAACGATCTCCTGCAGAACACCTCGAGGAGCCACGAGGATAAGAAGAGGAGGTCAGCAGTAGAGGAATGAGCGCTAAATGGGTCATATACCAGAAGGGGTAAGCACAAGTGTTATACACAGACTTTGACACACTACCCTCTTTACTAGAACACCGCTAATTACCCAGACTGTTGTGATGCACCGCACCTCCTCCGGCAACGAATAACACGCAGTTCCTTAAAGCCTGCCTAGGAGTGGATGTTACATAGCACGTCTTACAAGCAACATAATATTAACATACTACTCACCCGCCCGTAATATACAGGATCAGAGGGACATGCTGGATAGAGCCCCACACTGGCCCGGCATATAACTATCAGCCCATAATAGCCGCAATGACTCCGGCTTACAATATAGGCCCACAACAGTAAGTCTCAAGATGGCGGCAATTGCACTGTAACAAATAACTTGCAGGAACAAGTGGCGCATAACTGACACTCTCAGACGGTTTGTACGGTGCTGCAAATTGCAAATCATATATTCTCTACCACAAGCCACAACCAGTACTTGTGCAAACCGTCAATTTAAGAGAAAGGTGGATCTTGCATATAGAGTGATAAGCAAACCCTGTGAATAGATCGCTAAGGCACAAACTATGTAAAAAGACACTGCTAACGATTTCAGTATTATACACGCTGTTCCCCAACTACCAAGATTGATACTGCACAAATTAATATAACCTGTTGAGAGAGATCTTACCAAAATTCAACACAGAGACAATAAGAGAACCTCTTGTGGAGGAGACACATTTAATAATTGCTGGCGACACTGGACTAGAACCCTTGCAACTTTTGTTGTAACTATTGAAAAGGCTTTTAGAGGAGAATTCCTCAAGTGATCTAGCCACAATGGCTTCTAAAAAAACCCCCAAGAATAACAAAAACGCCAAAAAACAAGCAACCCCAGCATCCAAATTAAATAATTTTTTCAAGGTACTAGATGTGACGGAAAGCTCCTTATTCCTATCACAGGAACCTGATACTGTTCAATCAGACACAGAATCCTCAGAAGCAGGGTACCCAATCAAGGAACCTCTCACAAAAGCTGACATAGAAAAGCAGATTTTGCCTCCCTTATTTCACAAGTTGGGAAAATGATTACAGAGGGTCTTAAAGAGGTCAAGAAAGACATCTCTGAACTAGGAGAAAGAATGATGCACTTGGAGGAAGACTTAGAACATGTACAACAGGACACAGATCTGCACAATAGAACACTGGAGGTCCAAGACTCCATGATGCAACAGATGCAGCTACATCTAGAGGACCTAGACAATAGAGGACGCTGAAATAACATCAGAATCAGAGGCGTGACAGAGAACATCACAGCGCAACAAATTCCATAGTACTTGCAGAAATTGTTTCAATTCCAACTTCAAACCACCGAGTTACCTGACATGCCCGTTGAAAGAGCACACAGGGCCCTTAGGCCTAAGCCCCCAGAGGGTAAACCTCCAAGAGACATAATATTGAAATTCCAGTCTTTCAATGATAAGGAAAAGATAATGGAGGCATCCAGAAAGAAAAGACAAATCTCCTATGAAGGAGACAACATACAAATATATGCTGATCTCAGCAACATCACATTGAATAGGAGAAGAGAAGCTAGATTCCTGACACTACACCTGCAAGACTTGAAGATACCATATAGATGGGGTTTCCCATTTTGCTTAAAAGTAATCAGAGGCGCAAATACCTCCACGTACAGATCCACAGAGGACTTATCAGAATTCTGCAGACAAATGAATATACCAGAACCCGCTCTACCCAGATTGGAAAACCAACCAACACCGTATCAACACAACTCAACCAGAGATCCCAAACCACAGAGAGACACTTGGGCCAAAGTCAATAGGAAAAGATCTCAACCATCCACCAGTGTTCTTGGCACTGGCTCCAATCAATCTTGAAGATAGGTTATAGATAAAGAAGTGAGAAGAAATTAATCTCCTGATGTGACCTCACATTCTCGCATCCTGCCAAACACTTCTCAGCTTAGGTTTGATCTCACATTTAAGAGATTTCACCAGAATGGGAATAACTTGTCAAGATGGAAGGTAGGTCTACCTTAGGTCGTACCTGCTATTGATTTCCCACTGTTACTTTAATCGTTTAACTTTTTATAATTACAATAATTTACACTACTGCTATACTATTATACTAAATTGGAAGATACCGATACTCTCATGTTCGTAATATCATGCGAACCGGATAGTATCCCCTACAGTTATTTATATTGTATGTACCAGTATACAATTGTTATGTTTTTGTTATACGTTAGATTTTGTATTTTTAAAATGTTTATTTTTGTAGAATTGCAAGATTTGCAGATTAACAGACTCCTCACCACCTGCCTAGCTTACACTATCTCTATCACTACCACACCCAACAAGCGTTGTTTCCCTAGACGGATCTTATGCTAGACACTAGACATATTAATATAATATCTCAGAACGTTAGGGGCCTAAACTCACCAATGAAAAGATCCATAGCGTTAAATTGGTTTGCTAAACATAAAGGAGGAATAGTATTTGTCCAGGAAACCCACTTCAAACGTACAGCTGAGCCCAAATTTTCATCCAAACAGTTTCCCATAGGCTATTTCTGCTCGGATACCAGTAAAAAAAATGGTGTAGGTATCCTCATCAACAAAACCCTACCACTTAAAAATGTCACCTCTTACTTAGACACAGAGGGGAGATATATAATCCTAGTAGGAGACCTCTATAACAGGCCAATAACATTGGCCAATGTATACGCCCCAAATAGAGGCCAAGCCAAATTTTTAAAAAAAATCACAGGTAAACTTTTAGAAATTTTAAAAGGAACCACAATTCTAGCTGGCGATTTCAACGCTACATTAAACCCTAAACTAGATTGCTCTCTAGCCAAAAGCTACCTATCAAACTCCACAATCAAAACAATAACTCAGAGTATAAGGTCCTCCTCTCTAGTAGACATTTGGAGAATACACCACCCAACCCAACAGACATACTCTTTTTTCTCACATCCAACTAAAACACACTCTAGATTGGATTATATTTGTATAGACCAGTTGGGACTGACTCTTGTAAAAGACTCCGACATTACACCAACTCCCTGGTCAGACCACTCAGCCGCTTCTGTAACGATAGACTGGCCGAACACACCACTTAAAGATTTCTGTTGGAGGCTGGATAACACCCTCCTCATACAGCCCGACATAGCTGATAAAATCTCAACGACTCTAACGGAATATTTTCAGTTTAATCATACCCCATCCTCTTCCCCCACTATAGTCTGGGAAGCGCATAAGGCCGTGATAAGGGGAGAACTTATTAAACAAAAAATTCACCTTAGGAAACTTTATAATAGGGAATACCTCTATTTAACGCAGCAACTAAAACTTGCGGAGAGCAGGCATATGGAAGACCCAGACTCTCCAGACAGCTTCAAAAATCTTACAATAGTAAGAAGGGAGCTAAATAACCTGTTAAATAAAGAGGCCCACGAAAAAGCATACTACCTGAAAAAGCTATATTTCACAGAAGGCAATAGAACAGGCCCACTTTTAGCAAAAGCCTTAAAAAAAAGATCCCTTGAATACCACATCCATAAAATGCTAGATGACACAAATAAGGAAATCTTTGATTGCAAGGAGATAGCAAATATCTTCAATAATTACTATAAAGCTCTATATAACCTCCCATACAAAAATGACCCCCACTCCAAAGGGGAAATAGTGAAATACATTAGGGAAGCAAATCTTACCATTATTCCAGAGACAGTAGCCAACACTATGAGTGACCCTATAACAGAACTTGAAGTAGCAACAGCTATTAAACACCTCCCAACCCAAAAAAGCCCGGGTCCTAACGGACTCACAAACATTTATTATAAAAAGTTCCAAAAACTCTAGTCCCCCACTTAACAAAACTTTATAATTCACTAGATGAGGAAACCCATTTTTCCCCTCTACTATTAGAAGCACATGTCACGGTAATACACAAAGAAGGGAAACCTGAAACAAACCCAAGCAGTTATAGACCCATCTCCTTGCTTAATGGGGATGTCAAGCTCTATGCGAAAATACTAGCGACCCGAATCAACTCTATCTTACCTTCCTTAATACACCTAGATCAGGCTGGTTTTGTCCCGCACAGGGAGCCAAGGGACAACACAATAAGAACGATGCGCTTAATAGAATACGTGAACGCACACAATATCCCAATGTCCCTGGTCTCCACTGATGCGGAAAAAAGCGTTTGACAGAGTGGCCTGGCCCTTCCTTATTGAGACCCTGCGAGGTTTTGGGTTTAGCAAAGTCATGATCAACAGAATTTTCCAACTTTATAATTGCCCCTCAGCCAAAGTTAAAGTTAATGGAGTCCTGTCTCGAGGTTTCCCCATTACCAATGGAACAAGACAGGGTTGCCCACTATCACCGATCTTATTTGTATTAGTGATGGAAGTTCTGGCCTCCCACATACGCAACAACCCGAATATCGAGGGAGTAAACATAGGACCAAACCAGTATAAATTATCAATGTTCGCGAACGATGTCCTCTTGACCCTGACTTCCCCAAAACGTTCACTCTCTGCCCTCATGACTGAATTCGACCAATTCAGCTCCCTGTCCAACTTCTCAATCAACCAACTTAAATCAGAGATAATGAATATTTCCGTGCCAAGTAGTGAATCCCAGACACTTAAGACCATATGCCCATACAAAACTCAGAAAACACAGTTGAAGTACCTCGGAGTATTTCTAACACCTAGGACCTCGCAGTTATTTGATGCCAATTACAAGGCACTACAATCCACTATATCACACACACTACAAAACGGGAAGGATAAACCCTTGTCATGGTGGGGCAGGATTCAAGCGCTAAAAATGTCAATTCTTCCGAAGATCCTATACATTATGCAAACAGTACCCATTGCCCTACCAAAACAATTCCTTCTCCTACTCCAGAGAAACATACACTCCTTTGTGTGGGGTAAGATTAAACCATGCATCAATGCATCTACACTATACAGGCCAATCAGAGAGGGAGGCCTAGGTGTCCTGAAAATTGAGTCCTACTACTACGCAACAATCTTACAGCATGTTTTAGACTGGCACCTGAAAAAAGATGATAAAGCCTGGATATCATTAGATTCACAAATCATTAGGGCCCCAAAACCAGGCTCCATATGCTGGATTAGCAAAGGTCTCAGACCCACAATATGCCACACTTCTACCTTCTACAAACACATATTTGAGTCCTGGGATCTACTAGTTCACAAACACCCACAACTCTCTTCCCCACATTCTCCACTCACACCAATTTCACCGAATATGGAACTTACAGGAGGGTACGAACCCTTACAACATACCAAAGTCACTTGGGATCTGCCAGACTCAACACCAATTTTTAACCTATTAGACAATCAAACACTTAAATCTAAACAAAACCTGACCAATATAATGAATGGTGCCTTTGCATCATGGCTAAAATATAACCAGCTCTCCAACTTCCTACACAATATACACTACCGTGAGGCCCTAACTAGACTACCCACCAACTTTGAACGTTTGTGCCTCACAACCACACCTGTTAAGGGAACCCTGTCTATCGCCAAAACAATACTAGACAATGTCACACAGGCTCGTCTGCCAACATTTACAATGCATTGGCAACAAGACCTAGACGTTAGAATAGACAAGGAGGATTGGAGGACAATATTTAAAAATACTTCTAAATCCTCCACATCCAGGAGAATAATAGAAATGAATTTTAAAATCTTAACGCGATGGTATCTAACACCTCATAGACTCCACAGAATCTATCCCGGCTCCTCTCCACTATGTTGGAGGGGATGTGGGGAAACGGGTACCATGGCACATGTATGGTGGAGCTGCCCCAAGTTAACTCCATTCTGGAAACTGGTGGAGCAGTTGATACGTGAAATCAGAGGATTGGATTTTATATTAACACCTACAATAGCGCTACTGAGTCACCCCTCCAAATGTAGATGTAAAATCCAACAAAACTTAATCCAAATCTGCCTTAATAGTGCTAGGAAGCTCATAGCTTTAAATTGGAAATCAGCACATATACCCACCAAAACACAATGGATCTCAAGGATCTCCGAGACCCTTCCCCTGGAACAATATGGTTATTTTAAAAGACACCAACTAGCGATGTTCCTAGATACGAAACTCTACTGGGAATCCATACCCAAATAGATAAATATAGAAAGGGCGGAAAATGAACCTCCCTATACCAGAATTAGGCAGAAGCTCTGATATATTACAACTAGATAATTCCACTGTAATCGAGACCCCTCCCCATGCTATCCCACTCTTAGAGTTTGTAAAATAAACACCAACATAAATACCCACAGACTAGACATTATCGATCTTGCAATGCTTTCTACCTTTCTGATAAGTAATTACTGTTAAGTTAGTTATGGTTATTATTTTGTTATGGTTTATTATACCTCTGTGACAATAGAGTTTTGAACGTAATGATATCTGCCTATAATACTGAAGGGCTAATAGGAACGTAAAGCCTGAAATTGTGGACTATTCAGAGACGTTGTTCCGAACACACAGGGTTACCAGGGTAACCAAGCCTTGTTACCTCACCCTCTACATGGAAAAGACAAGTTCACTAAATGTCTGATTATATGATATGTTATACTGTCCAACTCAACATGTTATCACTGTTATGAAAACCAATAAAAATTATATTTAAAAAAACAAAAAAACAAAGAAGAGTTATTCACTACGCAGCCAACAGAGCACCAAGACATAGTCAAAAGTCACACTGATTTAAAAGTGGTAAACTTGTCCAAAGTAACTTTGAATGATATTCATTTGGAAGTGCTTTCAAAGGGACTTTCTTTTTGTCCCACTAATAATTTGGACAAGTTTACCATAATGAAGGATCTGCATCTTTTTGCTTGCAAGATCATTCTAAAGAAAACCTATATGAGCAAACCTTTAAATGAAGATCTAGATATGCAGGAGAGACAAACTCTACAGGGATTAATTGAACTCTTTCAGGAGAGTGACCCTTTGGGGGACTTGATTGAAAGTCTTCATATTGGATTTAGTCCTTTCAAAGCAAAATCAAAATATATGCCGGTACTATCTACTGTCTCAAATGTTTCAAACTTTGTAAAAGTAGTGGAAAGTGACTTATGATCTTTAAATAGAACTAATAGTTCTGGTAATATTAATGTTAAGCAGCAAAAGGATCTAAGGGAATTAATGAATGACGAATGACCACTCTATTACGATCAAACCATCGGATAAAGGTGAGAATGTGGTGGTACTTAACACCATAGACTATATAGCTGAATGTCATAGACAACTTTCTAGTGTTATACACTATGAGAGACTCCAAGGCAATCCTACCTTTCAATATAAAGATGAATTGGATAGCATTCTAAAGGAAGGTTTTGACAATGGTCTGATTAACAGTAAAGAATTTGAATTTTTGAGTGTTAAGCACCCCACTATACCAACATTCTATACGATTCCCAAATTACATAAATATAAGAATCCACCCCCAGGCCGGCCAATTGTATCAGGCCAGGGAGGCCTATCGGAAAACATTGCCAAATATGTGGATTTTAACCTTAGACCTTTCCTGATATTTTTACCATCCAATTTAAAGGATACCACTGATGTGTTGGCAAAACTTGACGGTCTGAAATTCTCTGATGAAACATTGTTTGTAACTATTGACGTAGAAGCTCTTTATTCCTCAATACCCCATGATTTGGGGGTGGAGGCTTCACGCTTTTATCTTCATCAGAGAGGTGTCAGGTTTGCAAGTCATACAACTTTTGTAATAAAATTACTTAAATTTGTTTTGGAAAAAAACTACTTTAAGTTTGACTCAAAGTTTTACAGACAGACCCTAGGGACTGCAATGGGGCAAGTTGTGCCCCCACTTATGCATGCCTATACCTGGGCAAATGGGAATTAGAAACCATTCTAAACTTGCCGGATGTATTTAATGAGAAAGTAATCTTATGGACTAGATTCATTGATGATATCTTGATGCTCTGGGAAGGCTCTATTGATCTTTTATATACATTTTTGGAATATTTAAATACCAATACCAAAAATTTAAAATTTACCTTTGAATACAGCCCCCTCGAAATTTCCTTTTTAGACCTAAAATTGAGAAAAATAGGGAACACTATAGTTACTGAAAGCTATAGTAAACCGACAGCAGCTAACACTCTGTTGGAAGCTACAAGTCATCACCCTATGGCACAAATTAAAGGGATCCCAATAGGTCAGTATCTAAGGCATAAAAGGAACAGCTCAGATATTACACTCTTTAAGAAACATGCCGATGATTTGCAATCTAGGTTTTTAGAGAGAGGATACAGCAGAAAGTGGCTCAAGAAAGGTTTTCAAAGGGCATCCCTCACAGATAGGAATACTCTATTGTATCAACAAAAAGATAAAAGTGATGAACAGAAAGTTAGGATGATAACTACATATAATGACCAATGGTCTGACTTAAAGGCAATTCTGGCAAAACATTGGCATTTACTAACCCTAGATAGGGATATCCATAATTTGGTAGGAGATTTCCCTTTATTGACTGCAAGAAAAGCACCGTCCTTGAAGGATAAATTGGTACATCGTCATTATATAAACAAAGAGGCAAAAATGTGGTTAGGAAGTATGAAACCAAAAAATGGCAACTATCCATGCAATAAATGCAAAATGTGCAAATTTATGATTTCAGGCAATGTGATTGAAGACAGAAAAGGCCAAGTACATAAAACTAAAGGGTTTATTACTTGCAAAACTTTTGGGGTAGTCTATGTTTTGTCATGTTCTTGTCCCAAGTTATATGTTGGGAAATCATATAGAGGGTTCAAGGAAAGGATGAAGGAGCATAGACGGGACATTGTAAATAAAAAAATAAAAACCAGTGGCATTGCAAGACATTTTTTTGAGGTTCACAATAGCAGTAATGAATGTTTAAGATTTATTGGAGCCGAGTATGTTGGCATTCAAGAAAGAGGAGGAGATTGGGATAATTTATTATTAAAAGCAGAATGCAAGTGTATATTTAACCTGGATACTGTCCAACCAGGAGGACTAAATGAGGAGCTAAATTTTGCTCCCTTTCTACTATAAGTTTCCACTTGTCTTCTCTTTATTAAATCACTTCTTATACTGTTTTACCACCATACTCAGAGTTCTTTGGAAAAGGATACTTTGAATATTTTACATAGTAACACTTGTCATATTTATTGCACCTTTGTTTTTTTATAAATCCAACATTGGATATCTCCAGTAACAACTTAGTGTGTAGCTATTTAACTGACAATTGAATATGTTATTATAAAACTACTAAAACTAAATGAATATAATTACTAAGTATCTACCATTTATTTATTTAACTTTCCTGTTATTTCAAGATACTATAGCAATGGCATTGCTGCCAGAATATTAGTTAAGTTATTTATCAGTGTATTGTGTATTATTATTTATATTTTTGTGAGCAAGAAGTTCATATTTATATAGTTTGGCACTGAATGTGTTAATTCACCTGGGATTTATCTCAATATAAGGCGAATGTCACGTCACATAGGATCACATGCCTGAGGAAGCCCAATCAACACTTTCGTTTGGGTGAAACACATGTAGCAGTTGTTTGGTCATGCCCACTGGAGCTCCATGAGTGTGGAAATGTTTGGGCGCGCTGCTTAGCACTAGGTGAGGTTAGAGGAATCTGCTAAGAGCCGAGAGGGTGAAGATTTGTGGAGACCGGTACAATCTCTGGAGTCAAATCGGCACAGCGGTGGAAGTGAGACGTCACTCCCGCAGGTGAAAAGCTACCGGTAAGCTTGTTTTCATCATTGATTTGGATAGCCCTCCATAACGGCTCTGTATGAACTGCACTAATATACCCGACCAACCTTTTGGCCACTAGCGCCCAGTGTATATCTACCTGATATGTTTTCTTGCTTTTGGCTGTACTACCAAGAACTGTTAACCAACTATTTAACCATTCTGGAGTTGGCATTAATAAAGACTGCTATCATCTCCCACTGAGGACTGTTTATTATGCATACTAATCAAGGCTTGCTTATTCATTTGCTGACATTGCCTGACTTGCTATTACAATAAATCAACCTATTTTCAACTGGATTAATTGGTAGCTACCATTGCAAGACTATATCTGTTGTTTGGACAGTTTTTCACATTGGTCTATTGTCCTCTATTTAGGGGAAGATATACAGTTATGTATTTTACTTTTTGTGTTCAGTGTTAACTATTTTTGGTGGTTTGCTCATTAGGGGATTCATAAAGTATAAATTATATCTTGCATTTAGTCTCCGGCGTTATTTACTTGATCTGTGATCGCCAACATGTTTACTGTTGCTTAATGGGCAAGTGCTGGTTAAAGGTATAGCTACATTTTTTCTTACTTTTTATATATATATATATATATATATATATATATATATATATATATATATATATATATATTCAATGAGAGCACTCTCACTTCCAAAATATTAAATGCCAGGGTGCTAGCAGGTATGAATATATAAATGATGGAAAGCACTCTCTGGTCTTTTAGTGAAAACTTTAATAAATCAAGCGTGACGTTTCGGGGACACACTCCCCTTCCTCAGACAAACAAAAATTGCATTCAACTGAAAATTTAAACAAAATAAGCCCCTCCCCCAGTGAGAAAATTGCGCCAAATTTAAAAAAACAGTTGTCATGGTGATCCTCAATAAACAAGTACTGGCTAA
This sequence comes from Bombina bombina, assembly GCF_027579735.1. Classification (NCBI taxonomy): domain Eukaryota; kingdom Metazoa; phylum Chordata; class Amphibia; order Anura; family Bombinatoridae; genus Bombina; species Bombina bombina. The sequence goes on along the minus strand of NC_069509.1, from coordinate 142,902,255 downwards.
CTAAAACCTAGTGCAAAGTGCAAAACAAAAGAGCTCTGTATACATAAATCCTTACAAAGAGCAATTAATGTGAGTAGTGAAACATGAAGGATACATTAGTTCTCCTAATGTGCTAAATATACTGGCATCAAAGCTTTATCATTACAAAAAATGAAAATAAACATCAATCACACCCTGATTAAGGTGAACTTATATAAAGACTGTGATATGTGCAATATCTAGTGATTAATAATATTAGTAAACAACCTAGATGGGCACCGGATACCTTTAAACATCACGGGCTGTATTTAGTTCAACCATAAAAGTCAAAATTTACAGAGACATCCCATTCCTTACGATTAGACTATGTTACTGGAAGGAATACAAAGTCTATCAATCTATTCAGTGGTCAAATACCTGTTTGGTACATTCGATTACATGGAGAATTAAGTTGTAGCGAGGGACACGCTCATCTCGGCCATATTGTGACGTCAGTACTGGGCGCCATACCTCACTCAAAGGTTAGTTGCCATAGCAACCTTATGCATCAAACACTAAGCGCCATACCTCACTCTGAGGTTGGTTGTCATAGCAACCTTATACGCCAAGCCGCCAGAGGAGATACAATGTCCGCTTAATCTATACTACAATTTAATAAAGCTGATTAAAAATCAAGTGATCAAATCTAATACAGTTATATGTAATCCTCTCATCACAGTGACCAGTCTCGGCATCCACAATACTATACGCATATCATTTACGCTACTAGTTGCCATAGCAACCACATATACAAATCAGGTGCTGGCAGGGGCTTCAGAAAAATTACATTGACTATCAGTTACGTCCAACTTACATCCACCACATGTAGGGAACCACTACATATATGGACCATAACCTAGCGTAATAAACATAACAAAACTTGTCTAACATATTAAAGTCACTGGAATTCCCAGAAGGGCTATACAATCCTCAAGGGGAGCAATAGATCCATTAAATGATCCAATATATAGGTACATCACCTATGAGAAACAATGTGCCAAAATTATGTTAAACCCAACAATTGTAGTGTGATCTTAAATACCAAAGTTGCACACAAAATCAACATAACCAACAAACAGAGATAAATACCTACAATTATAGAAAAAAACAGTAACTAAAGTCAACAAAAATCAACAAAAATGAAAATATTAATAATAAAATAAAATAAAATGAACAAGGAAAAGAATAAAGTAGAATAAAACCACATAAGATAAAATGAGTAGAATCAAATAAAATAATATAAAAATAGTATAATAAAATAAAATAAAATAAGATAGAATGAAATAAAGTAAAATAAAATAAAATAAAATAACCTAGAAAAATAAAGTAAATAAAGTAAAATAAAATAGAGTAAAAAAGACTCAGTAGAGTGTAAGAAAATGAAGTAAAATAAACATAGAGTGATCAATAGAGGAAGATCCCAACCCAGTAATAGCAGCATGAGAGAAAACCCCCAAGGTAAGCACCAAAACCAAAGAAAAAAAGAGAAAGAATAAAACAGAACTCAGAGCCCAAAAGTAAAAACAGCATCCCGATTTGTATTTGTGGCTGCTATGGCAACTAGTAGCGTAAATGATATGCGGAGTATTGTGGATGCCGAGACTGGTCACTGTGATGTGCGGGTTACATATAACTGTATTAGATTTGATCACTTGATTTTTAATCAGCTTTATTAAATTGTAGTATAGATTAAGCGGACATTGTATCTCCTCTGGCGGCTTGGCGTATAAGGTTGCTATGACAACAAACCTCAGAGTGAGGTATGGCGCTTAGTGTTTGATGCATAAGGTTGCTATGGCAACTAACCTTTGAGTGAGGTATGGCGCCCAGTACTGACGTCACAATATGGCCGAGATGAGCGTGTCCCTCGCTACAACTTAATTCTCCATGTAATCGAATGTACCAAACAGGTATTTGACCACTGAATAGATTGATAGAGTTTGTATTCCTTCCAGTAACATAGTCTAATCGTAAGGAATGGGATGTCTCTGTAAATTTTGACTTTTATGGTTGAACTAAATACAGCCCGTGATGTTTAAAGGTATCCGGTGCCCATCTAGGTTGTTTACTAATATTATTAATCACTAGATATTGCACATATAGTGGCCAATCAGCTGCTAGCAGGTGGTGTCAATCAACCCAATCGTATGCAGAGATGGCGTACGAGTTAAGAAGCACCCGGTCTTAAGACTCTTGTTTCCAGCGAGCCTGAAGGCTCGTGCGGAAACAGACGCATTGAGGCCGATACGGAGATTGTTAAATTGGCCCTACTGGATTTAAGCACAGTAAAGGCTTATTCAGTGATGTTTCGTGGCTTACATACACTACATGCCAACTTGAGTCTTTATGCTAGATTATTTTGCTGAGATTCATCAAAAAATTCTCAAAATATTATAACGCTATTTTGTTTTTCTTTTTTTCAAAGTAAAACCTTATTCATATTTCACACTTAACAGTAAGCTATGGAAAAATAAATTGCTACTTAAGGTTTAAAAACAACCTCAGTTTTAATTTCAAATAGTACATAATGCAGCCAAGATGACTCTTAGAGGCCAATTTATCAATGCCTGTCTGACATGATATGCTGTAGTGTATTATGTCCGACAGATATTGCTGAATGCCAAGAACTGCTTATGCAAATTCCGCCCTCTCCAGATTCGCAGACAATCGGCTGCTAGCAGGGGGTGTCAATCAGCCTGATCGTATAGGATTGGGCGGATTGCAGACCGCAGTTTCAGAGGCAGTGGATCAGTTATGGAGCAGCGGTCTTTAGACCGCTGTTTCATAACTGCTGTTTTCGGTAAGCCTGAAGGCTCACGCGGAAACAGGGGATAATTTGGCCCCTTAATGTTAAATTGCTATTTACCAGCTGAAATGTTATTGATGTTTATTTTTATATTATCTTTCATTACAAATTATATTGCAAATAACTATTTGTGTTTAATAATTTGTCATTTTGTTTTATTTTTCTTTATTAAAGGAACATATTACTCATAAGTATCATTTAAATCTGCAAATATTTTAAAAAGCAAAAGAGTGCAACAAAGCTTTGCTGTGACATTTCAATCTATTAGAATCATGCATGGAATAATGTAAGATGCCTGAGCTAAGTCAGCAATTAGTCAGGGATTTTTCAAGAGTTTTTACAGAAATATACATTTGCAGGATACTAAACCTCACCTATGTTTCTGAGCATTTTGTTAGTTGGCATTCATTTAATCTTTAGTCGCCCAACATATGAAATCTTGCACATGAGACAAGAATCTGTTGCTAGGCGGTTAAATATTTACAATGACATCAACTTTTGCAACATGATGAAAACATGGTTGACTTAATTTAAAAAGGAAGCTATCAAATCAGGGCATGACCAAAAGCTTAGTAGTTTTTTTCTATGGTTATTTACCAAAACAAAAGTCTATTGTGAAAACTGGGAAAACAATACCAACATGCACTATGGTAATAATTGTGCTCAATATATCTTAAATATAAAGCTACAAAGTAAAATTATATATTGGAAAGCTTCCCTAAAATGGCACTCTCCCCAAGTCTCCAAAAATCCAAAAGTGTACACAAAAAACAACAAAAAGGAAGCACTACAAATAGCTAAATCCAATATCAATCCAAATTAATAAATAAGTAGATGATACTCAAAGCTGTATATATAAAATATATTTATTTAAAAATACAATGATAAAATGTGGTAATAACATTTAGCAAACTGACCAAAATGCTGTGTGCTAACATAAAATAGCATAAAACACATATTTATGGGACATCACTCAAAAACACATGCATGTGCTGCTCACAAAGAGCAAGTCCATAAAATATAAGGCACAGAAATAAATGTATGAAAAGCAATGATACTCAAATTAAAGCGTGCACGTAAACAAAATACATATAGTCATGGATGTATAGAAAGTGTTGATAAGATGGTGAGATAAACAAAACAAAAGTTACTTGCGGCTCTAGACCTGATCCAATATCGGCTACTTTGGGAGCCATATCTGTCTTACCCTCCACCTGTGTGATCTGACCCAATGCCGGCAACTGCATGGGGCCGTGTTTGTCTTTCCCCCCGCTTGTAGTCTTAATAAAATAAATGGTCGGGGTGTCACCAAAATTGGGAATAATCTCCTGGTAGGCTATCCAAATGCAAAGTTGAAAGTGGAGTATGCTATTATTTAATCTTCACTCCAAAGATTCTTTTTGATTTTCTCAAACAGGTGTAGTGTGGTTGAGGTGCTGAACACACCTCCAAGTCATGTGGTAACATGTTTCAGCCTATGGATGGCCTTTGTCAAACCATGACATCAAGAGTCTCTTGATCTCCCTTTAAAACCATGTTTGGGATGCTATTGGTCCAGCGGTGTGACAAGGTTCCCTCCTCTTTTATCAGATGACAACTTTCTAATGGGTGTAAAAAAGAAATAAATTAAACTATTGTCATTGCATAACCTAAAATGTTTTGCAACTGGCAATTCTAGGTTTCTACCCTCTGTGGGGTTTTCGATGGAAAATATATGCTCTTCATTTCTCCTACATATTGTACCTCACATTTCTTGTATTCAATTAGGTATATCATGCTCTTATCTGTGCACCTAATAAGGCTCTCTAACTTATATTCTTTCTTAGTTTTTGAAGAGGGGGATGTGTTACTTTTAGCTGTGTGTCTGCAAGACTTACAGATCATACAAGGAAAAAAGCCTTTCCAAACTTCCCTCTTTATGCTTCTTTCCTTATTCTTAATCTTTTCTTTTCTCAATGTGGGAGCTAATATATTATTCCGATTTTTTGCTTTTTTGTAAACAAATTTTGGTTTGTCAGCAAGATATGGTCCTAACTTTGGACCTGCTTTTAGGACACTCCGGTGTTTTCTTACTATTTTCTCAATGTCATTCCTGTGTTCACTATATTGTGTTATTAGTTAAACAATACTAATCGGCATAAAAGGAAGAATAATTTAAGCAAGAAACAACATACCCTGATTAAAAATCTAGAAGAGAACAAGGACTTAGTGATTAAACCGGCAGATAAGGGCGGATGAATTGTTATAATGGATAAATCCAAATATAATGAAATGGTTGGAAGTCTATTGAATGATTCCACTAGCTATACAATAATTACTAGAAACCCTACACAAGCATGTCAAATTTAAAGAATTGCGATTAACTTGTAATACCAGCACATATTATTGTGCGCTGGTATTACAAAGTGGAGTGTTAATACAGCTTGCATGCAAACAATATTTAGTGTTCCACTTGTAATCTGGCCCTGCATGGGTAATCCAACATTCAAGATAGGTTGGAAGTATTTGTAAAAGTGCTGTTGCTATGAAAAATATGTAAGCAGACACAGGTTTAATAGGCAGTTGGTTTTCAGCAAAGAAAGACAGATTTATTGCAACATAAGGCAATGAACACAATTAATTAACACAACACCTGTTAATGGGCAGGGAATGACTTAAGAGCATAGGATAAAAAAGGGAGGGATTTCTAAAAGGTAAAGTTGCTATCACCATATAAACATAAGTATCAAAATATGACAGGCACTAGTAATGAATGATAAAATATAATCTTTTTTAAGTGTTTGAAAAGATAAATCTGTATTCATTTGATTCTTTTTACATTTGCCATCTCCTGTGAGATTCTTCATTCCAGAAGGATTCTTACTTTCTATAGAGGGAAGCTTGCCACTCACTGGGACTTCAGGCTCAACCTCTTTTTAGAGAATTAAGTGGGGTCTTCACATGTGAAGGTCACTCCATGCTGGCAAGCTTTAGAAAATTAGAGTCCATGTTACAAAAAAATGGGATTTGAGTAGCTCTTTTAAATAAGTAAATATAATTTAAAAATCTTATAATATAGAGATCAGTGATGATGTAGCACATGTGTGGGCAGATAGGCCAGTGATAATGTAAAAAGAATTTGGTTGACTGTATAAACTGGTAAAAAAACATGTAATAATGTTGAATATAGGCTTACCTTATAGGATGGATGTTTAGTCCTATTATTAATGGAATAAGTAGCTAAAAGACTATGAAAAGCAAAGCAATAGTATACCAGATTTACACTGCAAGTAGAATTGCTTGAGCAACTGGATAAGAAACCAACCCATAGAAGGATATAATTGGTTAAATTCCACTAAATAATCAAATGTTTTGTGTGTTCTGAAATTCTTCAATTAACTTACTTGCATGGCATACAGCTAAGGTTATTTAGAGATATATCTATATACAGGAAACAGTAAAGTTGAAACAAGACTCCTCAATGCCACTAGTTTGTTGGCTTCTGTGAAATTGTTTTTAAAAAATATGTTTTTGTAAGGGAGAGTAACTTTTGAATAATTAGATTAAGATAAAGATGTTATCCTGCATTTTTAATAGAAGGATATGTAATAAGGAAATACAGATGTACAGACATCAGCTATTGTAATCTCAACATCACACAAAGGAGAGAAAACAGACTAACATATATAACTAATTTAAGATATCAGCTCAAGTATATTTTTTGTTCAATAGTACAAGATCCTTTACCTACTTTTTATGGATACAATGATTTATTACTTTATGCTTAGAAAGGTTGTAAATGTGTTTCTAGGTATAATAAAACTCTAAGAATTATTTTGGCACATAGCAATGTTTCTGGGAATGCAAAAGAAGCCAGAATAAGATGGCTTTAGTGTAAAGGTTGCTATAAATGTAGTGGTAGAGATATAGAACCTATGATAATGCACAGATATAGATGAATTTTGAATCCTTTGTAACACAGGTTTACACTTTAGATATGTGCAAACTATAGATCAATATATGCAAAGCACTTCAAAGCTTGTACAAAATTTAAAAGCAGACTATAGGACATATTATAAGGAAAGTAAAAGTTAGAATTAGGGAACATTTGAATGAAATGGTATCTGTATCTAAATCCCTGTTCACCATTTACAATACACTTTACTCAACAGTGTAATAGTAGAACAAAATTTTTCAGATGGTTGATAATAGAACATGTCAAGTTTTCTCAGATAAAATGAGACAGAGAAGCCGTAATTAATGAATGTAAGATTTTTGGATGATTTTTTTGAGAACGTTGATTGGAGTAGCCGTGTTAGTCCAGTGATTTAGGTAACAATGCTCTTGGTTTTTTTGTGATCTTTGAGAAGAGATAGAAAAACATACTCAAACATTTAATCTGATTTGATACATTTTCAGAAATGTAAAACACGTTTTATATTATATTCTAATGTTTAAATAATAAATAAGGGGTTTAAATAATAAACCCTGATTAGAATTAATAGCAGAGAGTATGGCAAGTATTACCAGTTATCCAGAATCTTTCAACTGTAATCTGATTTAGAAAAAATTTTGATCAAGTTCCTTTATTAATTTGTGCTTTCTTACTGTAGAACTTGCTTAGTAGGACACTTATTTATATGGTCTAATAGCTTAACAGAGTAGAGACCATAAACCGATGCTGTATGGTGTGATGCAGAGTTATTATAATTCTGGTGTTATTTAAGAAAAATACGCGTTTCTTGAGAATCTTGGACATTTCCAATATTTTGTGTTGCTGTCATCAAAGAAATGGAAAGGTGTGATTTGTCTGAGAATTATGGTTCATAGTGTAATAGGCTTTGTAACAGTGTTTTTTTAGGAGTTTTAATATTTGTTAAAGAGACATAAACCCCCCAAAACATTGTTTTCATGATTAAAATAGAGCATACAATTTTTAACACTTTACAATTTACTTTTATTTTGATTTTTTTTTCCATTTTATTGTTATTCCTTGTTAAAAAGCCGGAAGGTAAGTTCAGTAGGGTGCACATGTCTGCAGCAATGTTCCCTCTAAGGCCAGTTTTGTGAGCAGCCCAGCAGTGAAACAGTTAATTAGAGCAATTAGCAAACATTACATAATGCTGACTGCAAGGTGTGGTTCCTTTATTAACTGTTTCACTGCTGGGTCGCTCACAAAACTGGCCTTAGAGGGAACACTGGTCTGCAGCACTACATGACATCAGTTTTGCAACAATGCTATACATTAGCAAGAGCACTAGATGGCAGCACTATTTCCTGTTATGTAGAGCTCCCGACGTGCATGCTACCTATCTAGATATCTCTTCAACAAAGAATAACATGAGAAAGATGCACATTTGCTAATAGAAGTAAAAACATTTTTACATTTTATTCTCTATCTGAATCACAAAAGAAAAAATTGGGTTTTATTTCCCATTAAATTATTTAACAGATGAAATAGAAGCAGGAGTTTTTTTTTAAGAATATAACTAGTTTTTGCTTATATTATATGCTTATCTGCTTATAAAATAAAGACTTGATCTGGCGATTTGATGCTATATAAGTGTAAATTGTTTCAAGATTTTTGTAATTGCTTGATAAAACGGCCATCTTGATCAAGGCCGAGAAACGCGTTGCATATTGTTTTTATTGTAGACCTCAATTGGTCTTTTTATTAAACTTGTTTTTACTTACAAATATAAGTTAAAAAGTGACGTCTTCTGTGGCCAAAACGGTTTTAATAGCGGTTATATCCCGAGACAATACCGGTGGAGAGTGGACGCACCGGCTTCACATTACTGTCATCCACAGTGATCCTACTCTGGGATTATATAGGGGGAAAGTGGTTACATCTACTTTACAAAAGCCCTAAAACTAGGGAGTTTGTTTCCTGTGTGCCAACCGGTTGTCAGGAGTGAGTAACTTACTGGATAGCTCTGAGATTCCAGGTTGCCTTTGTTCACTTTTCGAAGGTGTATATGAAATGTAAGGACAATCTTCTTCAATAACTTTCCTCAATTCCATTTGAACCTGTTATATTCTATGAGACACCCTTCTGTTTTAATCTAGATTCATGTGTCTTGAGCTAAAGTAAGACATTTGTAGGCTGGAGTAGAAACATTTTATTAAATGGTTTTTAAGATCACTTATTTGTATAGTTTGAGCACCCCTCAAACTATATGATTCTCTATCTGAATCATAAAAGAAAAAAAATGGGGTTTTATTTCTTTAAATTATTTAACAGATGTGAAATAGAAGCAGGAGTTTTTTTTAAGTGTCTGATTTGTTTGCAATATAACTAGTTTTGCTTATATTATATGCTTATCTGCTTATATTATATGCTTATCTGCTTATATTATATGCTTATCTGCTTATATTATATGCTTATCTGCTTATATTATATGCTTATCTGCTTATAAAATAAAGATTTGATCTGGTAATCTGATGCTATGTTAGTGTCAAACCTTACACGCAATGCATCTTTACATTATGGGCTATTTAATCATTGAGACCTCTTTGACTGTCAGATACATGATGATTACATTAAGCACATTTTTTTTTTTAATTACATAAAAGGCAAAAGGCTTTAATTTGCTGTGACCTCAGCAGTGTTTTAAGTATATAATTAAAGGGACAGTCTACTCCAGAATTGTTATTGTTTAAAAAGATAGATAATCCCTTAATTACCCATTCCCCAGGTTTGCATAAGCAACATTGTTATATTAGTATACCTTTTACCTCTGTGATTACCTTGTATCTAAGCCTCTGCAGAATGCCCTCATATTTCAGTTCTTTTGACAGACATGCAGTTTAGCCAATCAGTGCCCTCTCATAAGTAACTCCATTGGCATGAGCACATGTTATCTATATGGCACACATGAACTAACACCCTCTAGCTGTGAAAAACTGTCAAATGCATTCAGATAAGAGACGCCCTTCAAGGGCTTAGAAATTAGCATATGAGCTTACCTTGGTTTAGTTTTTAACTAAAAATACCAAGAGAAATTTGATGATAAAAGTAAATTGAAACATTGTTTTAAATTGCATGCCCTATCTGAATCATGAAAGATCAATTCTGACTAGACTGTCCCTTTAAATACCGCTTCACTTGTAATACAGATTAGAGAGGAAAAATACTGCAATATCGGACAAACAATAGCGCACCACTCGTAATATGGCCCTAAGGTGCTGAACAACATACGAATGCGACTTTCTAGGTCTGAGTTCTTTAATATTTACCCCAAAACTCACTCACAATTTTTTTTTTTTTAAATTTACCATCCAGGAGCAGCCTAGGAAAAAGTTTCCTTAGGTTACTCTCTGATGTGTGAAGGAAGTTATTTCTGATGCAAACGAGATAAAAATCAAAAGCAGCTTGGATTATAAATAGCTGCAATTGGTTAAAAGCAGTTTACAGTGTACACTGTACTGGTAAATAAAGACACTGGTTGATAATCAGTGCCTTCAACAGTGAAAAGAATGAAGGTATGTTGGCAATTTTGTGTGCAGTACAATTAAAAAAAAAAAAAAAGAGTGGTTGGAGATACAAGCTTTTTATTTTAATTTGTCATTACTTTTATTGGAAGGTATGAATCCAGGGTTCCTGTGAGCACCATTTGATGAGGATTGCAAAGATTTGAGTCTTTAGGATTCAGTGGTTTAGTAATCAGATACAGGGGAAAAGCAACTACATTAAAATAAATATAGCTGCAAGCAGCGATAGAGGTGGCCATGCGCATTGACTTTGCAATGGCATACAAGCAGCTAAGTCACAATATAAAGCTTTATAGAAATTTTTAAAATTCACATTCAACATTAGCATTTGGAAAAAAAACACATTTTCGAAAATTTTGCGTTTTTCAAGATGGCTGCCCTGCCATATGACCAATACATTCATCATGATCAGAGGTAACTTTAGGTCATAATATATTGTTTTACAGCAAATTTCACAGCTTTAACATAAGCGGTTGCAAAGATAACACATTTTCAAAATGTTTGCGTAAACCAATATGGCTGCCACAGCTTGTGACCAATTCCTTTAACATGAACAACTGTGATTCTAGGTCACAATATAAGGTTACTTAGCTGGTTTCACAGTTCTAACATAAGCGGTTGCAGAGAAAATAGATTTTTGACATTTTTGCGCAAAACAAAATGGCTGCCTAATCATATGATATATAGCCTCCATATTATGCACAATTGTTCTTACCATAGATGTCAATAAACATGGCAAAAATAAAGCTTTTTTGTAAAACGGTTTTTGTTTTATTACTATTTTAAAAATATCATTAAGCATTTTTGAACAATTCAAAATGGCTGCCAAACCACATGACCTATAAACTTCTCTTGAACAAATCTGAATGTTAGTCATAAGATAGCTCTATAAACAAAATTTCAAGTCTGTGCCATAAGCGGTTTTGGGGGAAGAAGATTTTTGTAGTTTTTAAAAACCGCACATACGAAACAAAATGGCCGTCAACTATGCATTGTAGGGCTTTTAAATTGCACATAGTAATGCTCACTATAGACCTCTATAATTTGCAGAAGTTTTATGAAAATTTGCAAATGTTTTATTTCACGAAGGCGACTGCGCAGTGCAAATTTTTACTGTAATATTGCCTTTAGGGGTCATGACTATGTGTACTCATGTGTCTGCTACACTGTAATATAGTTAAATAGTGTAAACATAATGCATAAAGTGCAAATTTACGCAATTAAACAGCGATAAAAAGGCAAATGGCTCATAGCAGCTATGTTGATTATGGAAAATTCGCAGTTTGAACAAACTTGGTAGAGGACCTTGCAAGGAGCACATGTGCAAAATTGCGCTTCATTGCACTTAGCGGTTGCAGAGAAGAAGATGTTTAAAGATTTTCGCACATTTCAAAATGGCAGCTAGGTCATGTGACTAAATCACTTCTCTTGAACAAACTTTATTCTAGGTCAATACAGCAGTACACACAGCAAGTTCCACAGCTGTAACATAAGCGGTTCTGGAGAAGAAGATTTTCAAGAGGTTGTCGAAATTTGTTGCAAAAAGCAATATGGCTGCTAGATCACATGACCTATGAGATTTATGTTGCAAAGAATTATGCACAGCATAGATCTTTAGCATTGTGCCAAGTTTCATGAGTTTTTGAGTTATGCTGTTGTTTTTATAAGCACTTGAAAAAAGTGGTGGAATAATAATAATAATAAATATAGCTGCAAGCAGCAATAGAGGTGGCCAGCGCATAATTATTGCAATGCCATATAAGCAGTTATGTCAAAATATAAAGCTTTACAAGTTTTTACAATTCTAACATAAGCATTTGGGAAAAAAACACATTTTCGAAATGTTTGCGTTTTTTAAAATGGCTGCCACACCATATGATCTATACTTTCAACATGAATAAATGTAACTCTAGGTGACAATATATGGTTATACAGCATATTTCACAGCTTTAACATAAGCGGTTGGAAAGAAAACACAGTTTCAAAATTTTTGCGTAAACCAATATGGCTGCCACAGCTTGTGACTAATTCCTTCATCATGAACAACTGTGAGTCTAGGTCACAATACTAGACTGTACAGCAAATTTCACAGTTCTTACATAAGCGGTTGCAGAGAAAATAGACTTTCGAAATTTTTGCGTAAACCAAGATGGCTGCCCAATCGTAAGATATACAGCCTCCATATTATGCACAATAGTGCTCACTATAAATGTCAAGAAACATGGCAAAAATAAAGCATTTTTGTAAAATGGTTTTTGTTTTATTATTCATTTAAATATGTCGTTAAGCAATTTTGAACAATTCAAAATGGCTGCCAAACCACATGACGTATCAACTTCTCTTGAACAAATCTGAATGTTAGTCACAAGATAACTCTATAAACAAAATTTCAAGACTGTCCCATAAGCGGTTTTGGAGAAGAAGATTTTTATAGTTTTTAAAAATGGCTCATACGAAACAAAATGGCCACCAAGCTATGCAATGTATGGCTTTCAAATTGCACATACTAATGCTCACTATAGACCTCTACAATTTGCAGAAGTTTCATGAAAATTTGCAAATGTTTTATTTCACGAAGGCGACTGCGCAATGCGAATTTTAACTGTAATATTGTCTTTAAGGGTTATGACTATGTGTAATCATGTGTCTATTACACTGTAATATTGTTAAATACTGTAAAACTAATGTATAAATTGCAAAATTACGCAATTAAATGGCGATAAAAAGGTTAATGTTTCACAGCAGCCATGTTGATTATGGAAAAATCGCAATTTTAACAATCTTGGTAGAGGACCTTGCAAGGAGCATATGTGCAAAATTGCATTTTATTGCACTAAGCGATTTAAGAGAAGAAGATGTTTAAAGATTTTCGCAAAATGCAAGATGGTTGCTACATCATGTGACCAAGGCACTTCTGTTGAGCAATGGCAAATCTAGGTCATAGCAGCACTATGCACAGCAAGTTTCAAAGTTGCAACATAAGCAGTTCCAGAGCTAAAGATTACTAAGCAGTTCTCGAAATTTGTTGCAAAAAACAATATGGCTGCGTAACCTTATGACCTATGAGTTCAATATTGCATGAGATGTAGCATTGTAATAGGCTGTACCAGCATACCTGATTTCAAGAGTTTAGCATACGTAATTTGTGTTTTGTGAGCAATTGACTCAAAAAAGGCAGTATTGAATTACAAATAATTACCATAAACTTAAAACCGATATTGCTGCCGCATCATGTGACTGATTCTCTCCTAATGAGCTATTGTGAATCTAGGTCGCAATATAAGAGTGTACACCAAATTTCACAGTTCTTTCATAAGCGGTTGCAAAGAAAATAGACTTTCGGTATTTTTGCGTAAACCAATATGGCTGCCCGATCGTAAGATATACAGCCTCCATATTACGCACAATAGTGCTCACTATAGATGTCAATAAACATGGCAAAAATAAAGCATTTTTGTAAAACGGTTTTTGTTTTATTATTGATTTAAATATATCGTTAAGCAATTTTGAACAATTCAAAATGGCTGCCAAACCACATGACGTATCAACTTCTCTTGAACAAATCTGAATGTTAGTCATAAGATAACTCTACAAACCAAGTTTCACGTCTGTCTAATAAGCGGTTTCGGAGAAGAAGATTTTTGAAGTTTTTAAAAACAGCGCATACGAAACAAAATGGCCGCCAAGCTATGCAATGTATGGCTTTCAAATTGCACATACTAATGCTCACTATAGACCTCTACAATTTGCAGAAGTTTCATGAAAATTTGCAAATGTTTTATTTCACGAAGGCGACTGTGCAATGCGAATTTTAACTGCAATATTGTCTTTAAGGGTTATGACTATGTGTAATCATGTGTCTATTACACTGTAATATTGTTAAATATTGTAAAACTAATGTATAAAGTGCAAAATTACGCAATTAAATGGCAATAAAAAGGTTAATGTCTCACAGCAGCCATGTTGATTATGGAAAAATCGCAATTTTAACAATCTTGGTAGAGGACCTTGCAAGGAGTATACGTGCAAAATTGCGCTTTATTGCACTAAGCGGTTTAAGAGAAGAAGATGTTTAAAGTTTTTCGCAAAATGCAAGATGGTTGCTACATCATGTGACCAAGGCACTTCTCTTGAGCAATTTCAATTTTAGGTCATAGTAGCACTAAGCAGAGTGAGTTTCAAAGTTGTAACATAAGCAGTTCCAGAGCTAAAGATTTTTAAGCGTTTGTTGAAATTTGGCGCTAAAAGCAATATGGCTGCCAGAGCATGTGACCTATGAGTTCAATTTTGCATGAGATGTAGCACGGCAATAGGCTGTACCAGCATACCTGATTTTAAGAGCTTTGCAAAAACAGTTAAGCAGTTATGGGTAATTGAATACAAAGCTTGGCGGAATAAAAAGAATAATAATAATAATAATAATAATAATAATAAATATAGCTGCAAGCAGCAATAGAGGTGGCCAGCGCATTATTTTTGCAATGCCATATAAGTAGTTATGTCACAAAATAAAGCTATATAACAACTGTTTACAGTTCTAACATAAGCATTTTGGAAAAAAAACACATTTTCAAAATGTTTGCGTTTTTTAAAATGGCTGCCACACCATATGACCTATACTTTCAACATGAACAAATGTAACTCTATGTGACAGTATATGGTTATACAGCAAATTTCACAGTTTTAACATAAACGGTTGGGAAGAAAACACAGTTACAAAATTTTTGCGTAAACCAATATGGCTGCCACAGCTTGTGACTAATTCCTTTAACATGAACAACTTTGACTCTATGTCACAATATAAGACTGTACAGCAAATTTCACAGTTCTTACATAAGCGGTTGCAGAGAAAATAGACTTTCGAAATTTTCGCGTAAACCAAGATGGCTGCGCGATCGTAAGATATACAGCCTCTATATTATGCACAATAGTGCTCACTATAGATGTCAATAAACATGGCAAAAATAAAGCATTTTTGTAAAACGGTTTTTGTTTTATTAGGAATTTAAATATATCGTTAAGCAATTTTGAACAATTCAAAATGGCTGCCAAACCACATGACGTATCAACTTCTCTTGAACAAATCTGAATGTTAGTCATAAGATAACTCTATAAACAAAATTTCAAGTCTGTCCCATAAGCGGTTTCGGAGAAGAAGATTTTTATAGTTTTTAAAAATGGCGCATACAAAACAAAATGGCCGCCAAGCTATGCAATGTATGGCTTTCAAATTGCACATACTAATACTCACTATAGGCCTCTACAATTTGCAGAAGTTTCATGAAAATTTGCAAATGTTTTATTTCACGAAGGCGATTGCGCAATGCGAATTTTAACTGCAATATTGTCTTTAAGGGTTATGACTATGTGTAATCATGTGTCTATTACACTGTAATATTGTTAAATATTGTAAAACTAATGTATAAAGTGCAAAATTACGCAATTAAATGGCGATAAAAAAGTTAATGTCTCACAGCAGCCATGTTAATTATTGAAAAATCGCAGTTTGAACAAACTTGGTAGAGGACCTTGCAAGGAGCATATGTGCAAAAATTGCGCGTCATTGCACTAAGCGGTTTAGGAGAAGAAGATGTTTGAATATTTTCGCAAAATGCAAGATGGCTGCCACATCATGTGACCAAGGCACTTCTCTTGAGCAATAGTAATTTCAGGTCATAGTAGCACTAAGCACTGCGAGTTTAAAAGTTGTAACATAAGCAGTTCCAGAGCTAAAGATTTTTAAGCGTTTGTCAAAATTTGTCGCAAAAAGCAATATGGCTGCCAGAGCATGTGACCTATGAGTTCAATTTTGCATGAGATGTAGCACAGCAATAGGCTGTACCAGCATACTTGATTTTAAGAGCTTTGCAAAAACAGTTAAGCAGTTATGGGCAATTGAATACAAAGCTTGGCGGAATAAAAAGAATAATAATAATAATAATAATAATAATAATCCGAACAATAACAATAGGTTGTCCTGCAACTTTGTTGCTGGCCACCTAATAATAATAATCCGAACAATAACAATAGGTTGTCCTGCAACTTTGTTGCTGGCCACCTAAATATAGCTGCAAGCAGCAATAGAGGTGGCCAGCGCATTATTTTTGCAATGCCATATAAGTAGTTATGTCACAAAATAAAGCTATATAACAACTGTTTACAGTTCTAACATAAGCATTTGGAAAATAAACACATTTTCGAAATGTTTGCGTTTTTTAAAATGGCTGCCACACCATATGACCTATACTTTCAACATGAACAAATTTAACTCTAGGTGACAATATATGGTTATACAGCAAATTTCACAGTTTTAACATAAGCGGTTGGAAAGAAAACACAGTTTCAAAATTTTTGCGTAAACCAATATGGCTGCCACAGCTTGTGACTAATTCCTTCAACATGAACAACTGTGACTCTAGGTTACAATATAAGACTGTACAGCAAATTTCACAGTTCTTACATAAGCGGTTGCAGAGAAAATAGACTTTCGAAATTTTCGCGTAAACCAAGATGGCTGCCCGATCGTAAGATATACAGCCTCTATATTATGCACAATAGTGCTCACTATAGATGTCAATAAACATGGCAAAAATAAAGCATTTTTGTAAAACGGTTTTTGTTTTATTATGAATTTAAATATATCGTTAAGCAATTTTGAACAATTCAAAATGGCTGTCAAACCACATGACGTATCAACTTCTCTTGAACAAATCTGAATGTTAGTCATAAGATAACTCTATAAACAAAATTTCAAGTCTGTCCCATAAGCGGTTTCGGAGAAGAAGATTTTTATAGTTTTTTAAAATGGCGCATACGAAACAAACTAGCCGCCAAGCTATGCAATGTATGGCTTTTAAATTGCACATACTAATGCTCACTATAGACCTCTACAATTTGCAGAAGTTTCATGAAAATTTGCAAATGTTTTATTTCACGGAGGCGACTGCGCAATGCGAATTTTAACTGCAATATTGTCTTTAAGGGTTATGACTATGTGTAATCATGTGTCTATTACACTGTAATATTGTTAAATATTGTAAAACTAATGTATAAAGTGCAAAATTACGCAATTAAATGGCGATAGAAAGGTTAATGTCTCACAGCAGTCATGTTGATTATGGAAAAATCGCAAGTTTAACAATGTTGGTAGAGGACCTTGCAACGAGCATACGTGCAAAATTGCGCTTTATTGCACTAAGCAGTTTAAGAGAAGAAGATGTTTAAATATTTTCGCAAAATGGAAGATGGTTGCTACATCATGTGACTAAATCACTTCTGTGGAGCAATGGAAAATCTAGGTCATAGCATCACTAAGCACAGCAAGTTTCAAAGTTGCAACATAAGCAGTTCCAGAGCTAAAGATTATTAACTAGTTCTCGAAATTTGTCGCAAAAAACAAAATGGCTGCGTAACCTTATGACCTATGAGTTCAATATTGCATGATATGTAGCATTGCAATAGGCTGTACCAGCATACCTGATTTCAAGAGTTTAGCATAAGTATTTTGTGTTTTGTGAGCAATTGACTCAAAAGAGGAAGTATTGAATTACAAATAATTACAATAAACATAAAACCGATATTGCTGCCGCATCATGTGACTGATTCTCTCCTACTGAGCAATTGTGAATCTAGGTAACAATATAAGACTATACAGCAAATTTCACAGTTCTTACATAAGCGGTTGCAGAGAAAAAAGACTTTTGAAATTTTCGCGTAAACCAAGATGGCTGCCCGATCGTAAGATATACATCCTCCATATTACGCACAATAGTGCTCACTATAGATGTCAATAAACATGGCAAAAATAAAGCATTTTTGTAAAACGGTTTTTGTTTTATTATGAATTTAAATATATCGTTAAGCAATTTTGAACAATTCAAAATGGCTGCCAAACCACATGACGCATCAACTTCTCTTGAACAAATCTGAATGTTAGTCATAAGATAACTCTATAAACAAAATTTCAAGTCTGTCCCATAAGCGGTTTCGGAGAAGAAGATTTTTATAGTTTTTAAAAATGGCGCATACGAAACAAAATGGCCGCCAAGCTATGCAATGTATGGCTTTCAAATTGCACATACTAATGCTCACTATAGACCTCTACAATTTGCAGAAGTTTCATGAAAATTTGCAAATGTTTTATTTCACGAAGGCGATTGCGCAATGCAAATTTTAACTGCAATATTGTCTTTAAGGGTTATGACTATGTGTAATCATGTGTCTATTACACTGTAATATTGTTAAATATTGTAAAACTAATGTATAAAGTGCAAAATTACGCAATTAAATGGCGATAAAAAGGTTAATGTCTCACAGCAGCCATGTTGATAATGGAAAAATCGCAGTTTGAACAAACTTGGTAGAGGACCTTGCAAGGAGCATATGTGCAAAATTGCGCGTCATTGTACTAAGCGGTTTAGGAGAAGAAGATGTTTGAATATTTTCGCAAAATGCAAGATGGCTGCCACATCATGTGACCTAGGCCCTTCTCTTGAGCAATAGCAATTTCAGGTCATAGTAGCAGTAAGCAGAGCGAGTTTCAAAGTTGTAACATAAGCAGTTCCAGAGCTAAAGATTTTTAAGCGTTTGTCGAAATTTGTCGCAAAAAGCAATATGGCTGCCAGAGCATGTGACCTATGAGTTCAATTTTGCATGAGATGTAGCACAGCAATAGGCTGTACCAGCATACCTGATTTTAAGAGCTTTGCAAAAACAGTTAAGCAGTTATGGGCAATTGAATACAAAGCTTGGCGGAATAAAAAGAATAATAATAATAATAATAATAAATATAGCTGCAAGCAGCAATAGAGGTGGCCAAGTGCATCGCCTTTGCAATGGCATACAAGCTGCTAAGTCACAATATATAGCTATATAGCAAATTTCACAGCTTTAACATAAGCGGTTGCAAAGAAAACACATTTTCAAAATTTTTGCGTAAACCAATATGGCTGCCATAGCTTGTGACTAAATCCTTCAACATGAACAACTGTGACTCTAGTTCACAACATAAGGTTACAAAGCAAGTTTTACAGTTCTAACATAAGCGTTTGCAGAGAAAATAGACTTTCAATATTTTTGCGTAAACCAAGATGGCTGCTCGATCATAAGATATACAGCCTTCATATTACACACAATAGTGCTCACCATAGATATCAATAAGCATGGCAAAAATAAAGCATTTTTATAAAACGGTTTTTGTTTTATCATTAATTTAAAAATATCGTTAAACGTTTTTGAACAATTCAAAATGGCTGCCAAACCTCATGACATATCAACTTCTCTTGAACAAATCTGAATGTTAGTCATAAGATAACTCTGTAAACCAAATTTCAAGGATGTCCCATAAGCGGTTTCGGAGAAGAAGATTTTTGTAGTTTTTAAAAACAGCGCATACGAAACAAAATGGCCTCCAAGCGATGCAATGTATGGCTTTCAAATTGCACATACTAATGCTTACTATAGACCTCTACAATTTGCAGAAGTTTCATGAAAATTTGCAAATGTTTTAATTTTACGAAGGCGACTGCGCCGTGCAAATTTAGACTGCAATATTGCATTTAGGGGTCATGACTATGTGTAATCAGGTGTCTGCTGCACTGTAATATAGTTAAATAGTGCAAATATAATGCATAAAGTGCAAATTTACGCAATTAAACAGCGATAAAAAGGCGAATGGCTCATAGCAGCCATGTTGATTATGGAAAATTCACAGTTTGAACAACGTTGGTAGAGGACCTTGCAAGGAAAACATGTGCAAACTTGCGCTTTGTTGCACTCAGCGGTTCCAGAGAAGAAGATGTTTAAAGATTTTCGCACATTTCAAAATGGCAGCTAGATCATGTGACTAAATCACTTCTCTTGAACAAACTTTATTCTAGGTCAGTACAGCTGTACACACAGCAAGTTTCACAACTGTAACATAAGCGGTTCTGGAGAAGAAGATTTTTAAGAGTGTGTCAAAATTTGTTGCAAAAAGCAATATGGCTGCTAGATAACATGACGTATGAGATTTATGTTGCATAGGATTATGCACAGCATAAATCTCTTGCATTGTGCCAAGTTTCATGAGATTTTGAGTTATGCTGTGGTTATTATAAGCATTTGAATAAAACGGCAGAAAAATAATTTTAATAATACAAGCAATAACAAATAATAATATAGCTGCAAGCAGCAATAGAGGTGGCCACGCGCATCGCCTTTGCAATGGCATACAAGCTGCAAAGTCACAATATATAGCTATACAGCAAATTTCAAAGATTTAACATAAGCGGTTGCAAAGAAATCACATTTTCTAAATTTTTGCGTTAACCAATATGGCTGCCATAGCTTGTGACCAATTCCTTCAACATGAACAAATGTGACTCTATGTCACAATATAAGGTTATACAGCAAGTATCACAGTTCTAAAATAAGCAGTTGCAGAGAAAATAGATTTTCTAAATGTTCGCATAAAACAAAATGGCTGCCAGATCATATGATATACAGCTTCCATATTATGCACAATAATTCTCATCATAGATGTCAATAAACATGGCAAAAATAAAGCATTTTTGTGAAACGGTTGTTGTTTTATTATTAATTTAAAAATATCGTTAAGCGTTTTTTGAACAATTCAAAATGGCTGCCAAACCACATGACCTATCAACTTCTCTTGAACAAATCTGAATGTTAGTCAAAAAATAACTCTGTAAACAAAATTTCAAGTCTGTCCAATAAGGGGTTTCGGAGAAGAAGATTTTTGTAGCTTTTAAAAACAGTGCATACGAAACAAAATGGCCGCCAAGCTATGCAATGTATGGCTTTCAAATTTCACATACTAATGCTCACTATAGACCTCTACAATTTGCAGAAGTTTTATGAAAATTTGCAAATGTTTTATTTCACAAAGGCGACTGCGCAATGCGAATTTTAACTGCAATATTGTCTTTAAGGGTTATGACTATGTGTAATCATGTGTCTATTACACTGTAATATTGTTAAATATTGTAAAACTAATGTATAAAGTGCAAAATTACGCAATTAAATGGCGATAAAAAGGTTAATGTCTCACAGCAGCCATGTTGATTATGGAAAAATCGCAATTTTACCAATCTTGGTAGAGGACTTTGCAAGGAGCATACGTGCAAAATTGTGCTTTATTGCACTAAGCGGTTTAAGAGAAGAAGATGTTTAAATATTTTCGCAAAATGCAAGATGGTTGCTACATCATGTGACCAAGTCACTTCTGTTGAGCAATGGAAAATCTAGGTCATAGCATCACTAAGCACAGCAAGTTTCAAAGTTGCAACATAAGCAGTTCCAGAGCTAAAGATTATTAAGCAGTTCTCGAAATTTGTCGCAAAAAACAATATGGCTGCGTAACCTTATGACCTATAAAACCGATATTGCTGCCGCATCATGTGACTGATTCTCTCCTAATGAGCAATTATGAATCTAGGTAACAATATAAGACTGTACAGCAAATTTCACAGTTCTGACATAAGCGGTTGCAGAGAAAATAGACTTTCGAAATTTTCGCGTAAATCAAGATGGCTGCCCGATTGTAAGATATACAGCCTCCATATTACGCACAATAGTGCTCACTATAGATGTCAATAAACATGGCAAAAATAAAGCATTTTTGTAAAACGGTTTTGGTTTTATTATTAATTTAAATATATTGTTAAGCAATTTTGAACAATTCAAAATGGCTGCCAAACCTGTAATATTGTAATATTGTAAAACTAATGTATAAAGTGCAAAATTACGCAATTAAATGGCGATAAAAAGGTTAATGTCTCACAGCAGCCATGTTTATTTTGGAAAAATCGCAGTTTGAACAAACTTGGTAGAGGACCTTGCAAGGAGCATATGTAAAAAATTGCGCGTCATTGCACTAAGCGGTTTAGGAGAAGAAGATGTTTGAATATTTTTGCAAAATGCAAGATGGCTGCCACATCATGTGACCAAGGCACTTCTCTTGAGCAATAGCAATTTCAGGTCATAGTAGCATTAAGCACAGCGAGTTTCAAAGTTGTAACATAAGCAGTTCCAGAGCTAAAGATTTTTAAGCGTTTGTCGAAATTTGTCGCAAAAAGCAATATGGCTGCCAGAGCATGTGACCTATGAGTTCAAATTTGCATGAGATGTAGCAGAGCAATAGGATGTACCAGCATACCTGATTTCAAGAGCTTTGCACAAGCAGTTAAGCAGTTATGGGCAATTGAATACAAAGCTTGGCGGAATAAAAAGAATAATAATAATAATAATAATAATAATAATAATAATAATAATCCGTGCACTCATAAATCCCGTCTGGATAAGAGTTTGTTCTCTTGCTGCCTTGAAACAAACTTAAAGTTTTGCCTTTGTTGGAATAAAAACAAACACAAGAACTTGTGCCTCCTATTCTCCTAATCCTCGCTGCTGTCACTAAGGGGATTTCCCCTTCCTGGTGGTTGTGGAAGGAATTGGAAAACGACTAGCCAGGCTCTTGTCAGGACTTTTTTTGTTCTTCTCTCCTTCTACTGCAGCGATAACCGTTCTAGAAGTGACCGGTGAAGCCAAGGTACTGTTGTTTTTGTTTTCCTTATTATCCGGTATTGCCATTTAAATTTGAAGTGAGGCTACACAGATACCTCTGGATCTAAGCTGTCAAGAGACTATCAAGACATTTGTTAAGAAAAGACAGCTCTTTACATCCATATAAAGATCACTCTATTCAGATTGGTGCCTTGCAGTGTCTTTTTGTTAAAATATCAAGGCAACTTTAACCGCTTGGAAATGTAAAAATCCATCTTTGTAGAAGGACTTTCTGAGGAATTAATCCTTTGAAGGACGTTTATTGCTTTTTTTTTTTTTTTTTTTCCCTCAAGGTTACAGCTTTGAAATGTCTCTGCTTAAAGAAGGTGTTTAAATTAGGGCTGGTGACATACCCTTGCATTGAAATCTTTTATATAGTTTTTTTTTTTTACCAAAATTTACTATATAGCTGTTTAAATTAAGTATCTAAGATCTATATACAAAGAAGAGGGGAGAGGTTGGGGGGGGAGAGAGGGGAAGGATAAAGAAAAATTCCCATACACGAATCTGTGTTCCCTGCTGGGAAATATCATATAATTTATAAACACCAATTGTGCTTTTCAAGATCACGAAAGCTGTAGCTAGCTTCCTTCTTCCTTTGCTCACTCATCACTACCCTTAGGGGTAACTTATTCACTTGGAGTTCTTTTTTTTTTCTTTTTTTACACTTTCACTTCTCACAATAGGAAGTAGTCAATCCTCACCTCTTCCCATTCACCTCCCTCCCCCCCCCCCTTTTTTTTTTTTTTTTTTTTTTTCCCCTTTTTTTTTTTTTTTTTTCCCTTCACACAACAATCTTCACTCTTCACAATATAAAGTAGTCCATTCTCACTTTCTCACTCTCACTTCCTTTTTTCCTTTTTTTTTCTTTTTTCTTCACGCAACAATCTTCACTCTTCACAATATAAAGTAGTCCATTCTCACTCTCTCACTCTCACTTCCTTTTTTTCCTTTTTTTTTTTTTTTTTCTCCCTTCACGCAACAATCTTCACCCTTCATAATATAAAGTAGTCCATTCTCACTTTCCCACTCTCACTTCCTCTTTTTTTTTTTTTTTTTTTTTTTTTCTTTTCTCTCTTTTTCTTCTCTCCTCTCTCTCTCTCTCTTCCCTTTCTTCCCTTCTCCCCTCTTCTCTTTTCTCTCTCCTTCTATGGAAAAATTTGTAACCCAAGCTAAAGCATCTTCGCCTAGGATGCCGGCCAAAGTTAAAGACAAAAAAACTAAACAGGGCGACCCTAGCTTAAATAGCTCTAGCGAGACACTTTCTAATATAAATGACACGCAGATGCTAATCTCTCATTTAACTGACCTATTTACTCCACAATTTGAAATCATAAAGGCTGAGTTAGGTACAATATCATCAGTTATTTCTAATCTATCCACAGAAGTGAAACAATTTTCTAATAGGATGTTAGAGATGGAGACCAGAGTGTCAGAGCTAGAAGATCAAGCTAATGGCCAAACTGATATTATATCCAAACAGAGCTCCAAAATTACTAATCTACAAGCGCGTCTGGACGACCTGGAAGATCGTTCCAGACGCAATAATATCCGAATTATTGGTTTGCCTGAGATTCCAGAATTTCATGATCTATATCAGTTTA
The DNA here is from genome assembly GCF_027579735.1 of Bombina bombina. Lineage (NCBI taxonomy): Eukaryota > Metazoa > Chordata > Amphibia > Anura > Bombinatoridae > Bombina > Bombina bombina. Next base: position 142,877,793 of record NC_069509.1, on the reverse strand, counting down.
CATCTTTTACCCTGCCTCAGGCTCTAGGTATTCCACAACAGAGGCTTCCCATTGTTATAGAAAGAGCCCATAGAACAGGCATAAAAAAATCCCAACCTGAGGGATCCCGTTCAAACAGAATGTGTATTTTCAGAATCTTGAACTATCAAGATAAAGTTGAATTTCTTAGATTATTTAAAAAAAGAACTGAACCACTTATGTTTGGAAATAACAAAATTTTATTATTTCAAGATTACTCGGCAGAAACCTCTCTAAAAAGAAAGGTAATGGCACCATTCTGCTCGCAACTTATTGGTAAAGGATATAATGCGTGAATGGTATATCCAGCTAGTATAATTGTTGAACAGGATGGTGCAAGAAAATTTTTTCGAGAGAAAGGAGAGATTAAAATTTTTTTAAATGAACAATAACATATCACTTACTTATTTCAGGCTGTTACCTGGTCCCTTATAAATGAAGAGTTTATTAGGGGTTAAAGTCCTTTATTTTCTTTTTATGAGTGCACTACTGAAAAAGAATCAGGTTTTTTTGTTTTTTTTATCATTAGATGTGGAGTTTGTTTTTTTTTTGTTGTTTTTTTTTTTTTTTTTTTTTTTTTTTTTTTCCTTTGGGCCCGCAGGGGGAATCTCTATCTGTTTGAGTAATTAAGGCTCGGTAATGGATATTAAATTTTTATCATGGAATGTAGGGGGGATTGCCTCTCCTATGAAACGCAAGTTGATTATTAAATTATTGGCTAAACAAAAACCAGATATTGCTTTTATTCAAGAGACTCATCTCACAGAGCAGGAAGTGGCTAAACTTAAGATACAATGGGTGGGAGAGGTAATTGCTTCCTCGCCGAGTAGGAGAAAATGTGGAGTAGCTATTTTGATCAATAAAGCTCTGGAGTATAAGGTTATACAGGTGCAGACAGATACAGCCGCAAGGTTTATACTAATTCAAATTATTATCAATAAAACTAAATATGTGCTCTGTAATGTCTATGGCCCGAATAAATTTCGCAGAGACTTCTGGGAGAGTGTTAAAATTAAATTATTCCCTTTTATAAAGGAGAATCTTATAATAGCTGGAGACTTTAACTTGGTTATTTGTCCAGAAATTGATAGACTCTCAGGGAAGAACTTTCCAGAGAATAGGAGAAGCTCTAAATACTTCACCAAATTTTGCTATAAATTACATCTTACTGATATTTGGCGATCTCTCAATCCGGACTTATTAGGTTTCACATGTGAATCTAAGGCACATAGGACATTTGCCAGGATAGATTTATTTTTAATCTCCGAATCACTTTCAATTTGTAAATTGGAGGCTGGAATTGGGGAGATTGTGACCTCGGACCACTCAATTATATCTTTAATTCTGAAATCCCATGATAATAATAAAAATAAAATGCCTAGGGCTTTTTTTTATCCATGTTATCTCTATAATAATCCTAGATATATTCATTGGTTAAAACAGGCATGGAAGGACTATAGCACTCGTAATATCTCTTACTTTCACAAGATTGAAACCTTCTGGGAGGCCTCCAAAGCGGTATTACGTGGGGAAATTATGTCATTTCTAGATATTAAAAACAAGAAGCAACGTGCACGAGATCTACAAATTACTAAACAGGTCCAAAATGCCTATACAAAATACCATGAAGATCGATCTATTAGGAATTGGGATAATTATACTGCGTTAAGAAAGGAAAGGGATATATCTGTAGCTCAAAAACATTTAGAAGATGAGACCAAAACTAATCTATATTTCAGAAGCTTTCATGGTAGTTCCGCTAAAAATTTGGCTAGATTAGTTAAAATAAGGAAGAAGAAAAATTTGATTTCTTGTATTAGGGAAGGCGATAAAAGATATACTAACACAGAAGAGATTCGTGAAGTTTTTTTTAAGTACTATTCACGATTATATTCTAAACAGGAAAGTAACTCTATTAATCAAGCTAATTTTTGGGATAAGGTTATCCTTCCTCAGTTACAGCAAGAAGATTTAGAATCTTTGAATCTCCCAATTACCTCTGAAGAAATATTAAAAGCTATTAGTGTATCCAAATTGAATAAAGCCGCAGGCCCTGACGGGTTTCCTGCGGAGTTCTATAGATGTTTAGCGGCTGAAGTGACTCCAGTTTTAGAGAAACTGTTTAACTGTTATTACATCTCGGATCAACCAATTTCAGCCCGGTTTACAGCGGCAAATATCTCATTAATCTTGAAAAAAGGAAAGAACCCAGAAGATCCAGCCTCATACAGGCCAATTTCCGTCCTTAACGCGGATTACAAGATCTTAATGTCTATTGTTGCCACTAGACTTACAGGGTGTTTGGATAAACTTATTCATCCTGACCAGATCGGATTTATGTCCGGACGAAATTCTACCAAAAATATTAGGAGATTAACCACGTTGGTTGATTTTAGTTGGAATTGTGATCAGTTTAAAGATAGAAAAAGATTAAATGATAATGCAGTTCTTACTTTGGACGCAGTAAAGGCTTTTGATAGTATAGCTTGGCCCCATCTATTTAAAACCTTAGAGAAATGTGGCTTTGCAGATAAGTTTTTATATTTCATTCAGAAAATCCACTGGAAACCAGAATCTTACTTATTGATTAAACGGACGCTCTCCCCTAGGATAGTGTTGGAAAGAGGGACGAGACAGGGTTGTCCTCTCTCGCCCCTCTTGTTCAATATTGCTCTGGAGCCGCTGGCAATCAGACTGAGAGAAAGCCTGCCGGGAATATCTGATCTAGACCCAAACTTAAAAGTGTTACTATATGCGGACGATATTCTAATATGTTTACAGAACACCAGAGACACATTTCCCAAGGTTATAAACATACTGGAGGAGTTCAGCTCCTTCGCGGGATATAAGTCTAATTTGGATAAAAGTGAGTTCATGTGGCTAGGAAAGGAGGCGAATCCACAAACTAATTCAAAGTTCCGCACAGTCTCTGCTATAAAATATTTGGGTTTGGAGATTCATAAAAATCCCAAATACTGGTATTCTGCCAATTTTGATCCACTTCTTCAGAAGATCAAAGAAGATCTTGAGTTATGGAGGGCTCTCCCTTTATCTATCTCTGCTTCTATTAATTTGATCAAAACAATAATTTTTCCGCGGATCCTATATCCTCTGCAAAATCTTCCTTTAATCCTTACAAATAAAGATTTAAATAGATTGAATTCTTGGTTTTCCAAGTTCATTTGGAAAGCTAAAAAATCACGTATATCATTGGAAAAATTGTCTCAAAAATTTGATAATGCGGGATTAGCCTTCCCGAATATTAGATATTATAATATGGCAACCTTGGCTAAAATAGCTATAGATTGGATAGCTCAAACAAATAGGGTTACTTCATTTGAATCGGAATCTAGATTGATCTATCCGTGGTCTCTGAAGGCTCTTTTACATTGTCCACTAAAAGAACTACCACGAGAAGTCTCTTCATTACAATCTTTTAAAAACCCGATAAGTGCATGGCAGAAGTTTTGTGCCATACTGGCATTGAATCCTTTTTTTTTCTGAATTCTTACCTATAAGAGCTAACCCGTGCTTTTTGCCAGGAACAGACCAAAAAGTGTTTCTGGAATGGCAGGACAGAGGCCTGAAGGATATTGTCCAGTTATTGGACGATCAAGGCCAGATTCTTTCATGGGAAACTATTTTTTCAAAATATTCATTAGGTAGAGGGAATCGGTTCGCCTATTTTCAGGTCCGCCACTATATTACCTCTCAAAGCTGGTACTCTTCAATAAGGGTTGAGTGGTCCGAGGTCAAAATCTTTATTCAAAAATTTATGGCTGGAGATACTTCAATCTCACTAATTTACGACATAATGCTTGCTAAACAGGGCACTCTGCTGAGTGATAAACTGGTTAACTTGTGGATTAATTCTATCCCTACAATTGATCAAGAGATGATTATAGGTAGTTGCAAATTGGTAGCTAAGTATCCTATAGCGGTAAACTGGAAAGAATCGCATATTAAATTATTGAATAAATTCTATCTACCCCCAGCCAGGTTAGCGAAATTTTACCCTCTCAAGAAGGCTGATTGCCCGCAATGCTTATATAGTGTCGCAGATCTTGTTCATATGCTGTGGAGATGCCCTAAAATAAAACAACTATGGCAGAAAGTCCAGTATTGGTTTAATAGGCTTTATAATGGGGATTATTCGTTATCTCTGCAAGAGGTTATATGTCTGATAGGGGATTCCATAACAGACTCCAAAAGTCGGATCTTGAATACTATCATACTAATTGTTAGATATAACATCTTTAAGTCTTGGATTGCTAAGAAGCCCCCTAGTTTTGGGTTAATTCTTAAAGGGATACAATCTCAAATTATATATGAATCTTTTCATCTATCTTACGCTACAGAGAAAAAAATTAAGATATTTCTGACAGATTGGGCACCAATCATTAAAACCTACTCATTGCAACTTCAACAATTGATCTTGTTACCATTTGTTTCTTCCATTAGTTTTGCGGAGTTAGTCCTGCTTCAAGTATTTCCAGGATCATGGATTAGGAACTTTAGAGATATACCTTAAATTCATGAGCCACCTTTCCTAAGAGGGAGCCTTGCGGGCTCGGAGGTTCTTGTGTTTTTTTTTTTATTTTTTTTTTATTTTTTTATTTTATGTGTGGGTTTATTTTGGTTTAAGGAAACTCTCCAAAAAAAAAAAGAAAAAGGGGGAAAGAAACAAGGAAAAAAGAAAAATATAGAGAAGGGGAAAAAAAAAAAAAAAAACCCCAACATTGTATACACCAATATTACAGATCATAAACCTTTTCGTAGCAGATAGTAGAACAGTAGAATAGTTTATCTTAAGATACCATATCAATGTTAATTCTACCTAACTGTGTATTGATTGGCTTTTGTTTGTTAACTTACCGTATTGCTTGGTATGGAGCTTTGATGCGCAAATGTATATGAATGTATATTCTGTTGGATATTAATCAAAAGAAAGATAAAAAGAAAAGGGAAAGAGAGAGGGACGGGGAGAGGGGGAGGAAAGAGGAGAGGAGGGGAGGAAAAGAAGAAAAAGCTAGAGTAGAGGAAAGGTGATTCAAGCTAAGATAATGGCTCAGTAGTAGAATGGGCTTTTGTATTATTTTTTATCTCGTTGATGGGAAGCTGCGTCTCCATGAGAGTTATAATATGTTTCGGAGCTGTGCCTCCACAATCTATGCTCACATATGTGTTGATTATTTTGTTTTGTTTGATTTGTTTTTGTCCTTTTTATGTATTGTCGGAAAAACTAATAAATAAATATTTTAAAAAAAAAAAAATAATAATAATAATCCGAACAATAACAATAGGTTGTCCTGCAACTTTGTTGCTGGCCACCTAATAATCCGAACAATAACAATAGGTTGTCCTGCAACTTTGTTGCTGGCCACCTAATAATCTTGACAATAACAATAGGTTGTCCTGCAACTTCGTTGCATGGCCACCTAATTATTTTAGAAAGTTGTATTTTTCTTCAGAAGGGAAATATCTTAAGAGATGATTTTGAAAGGCAGATATTGGTTATAAGAAACCCAAAACAATGATAGTATTTGAAGAATGTAAATTTAAATGCAAGTGGAAATTTTCTAAGGCTTTTATAAGTTTAAGCATATCATAAAAAAGCAAAAAAAAAAAAAAAAAAAAGAATCAAACAAACATGATATGGTTCTCCAATAATAGCTGCAACAGCAACCTTTAAAATTATGTTCCTTAGCATCTTATTAATCATTGAAAATCATTTCAGTTAGAAACCACCACCTTTTACGCTGGCCCTATTTTATGCTTTACTATGGCTTTATAATAATAATGATATTTATTTCAACACTCTTTTATTAGAAATGATTAGCACTGGTAATATGTAACTCTGTTTCTACTCCCTCTAGTAATTAAGTTAAATTATTAAATATCTACATTTTTTTTTTGTGGAAAGTACTTGAAACCTAATTCTGAAAGGTAAAGTTACCTTGACGCTGATCCACAATACAATTCTTTTCTACAAATAAAACAGAATTTATGCTTACCTGATAAATTACTTTCTCCAACGGTGTGTCCGGTCCACGGCGTCATCCTTACTTGTGGGATATTCTCTTCCCCAATAGGAAATGGCAAAGAGTCCCAGCAAAGCTGGTCACATGATCCCTCCTAGGCTCCGCCCACCCCAGTCATTCGACCGACAGACAGGAGGAAATATATATAGAAGAAACCATATGATACCGTGGTGACTGTAGTTAGAGAAAATAATTCATCAGACCTGATTAAAAAACCAGGGCGGGCCGTGGACCGGACACACCGTTGGAGAAAGTAATTTATCAGGTAAGCATAAATTCTGTTTTCTCCAACATTGGTGTGTCCGGTCCACGGCGTCATCCTTACTTGTGGGAACCAATACCAAAGCTTTAGGACACGGATGAAGGGAGGGAGCAAATCAGGTCACCTAAACGGAAGGCACCACAGCTTGCAAAACCTTTCTCCCAAAAATAGCCTCCGAAGAAGCAAAAGTATCAAATTTGTAAAATTTGGCAAAAGTGTGCAGTGAAGACCAAGTCGCTGCCTTACATATCTGGTCAACAGAAGCCTCGTTCTTGAAGGCCCATGTGGAAGCCACAGCCCTAGTGGAGTGAGCTGTGATTCTTTTGGGAGGCTGCCGTCCGGCAGTCTCATAAGCCAATCGGATAATGCTTTTAAGCCAAAAGGAAAGAGAGGTAGAAGTCGCTTTTTGACCTCTCCTTTTACCAGAATAAACAACAAACAAGGAAGATGTTTGTCTGAAATCTTTAGTAGCCTCTAAATAGAATTTTAGAGCACGGACTACGTCCAAATTGTGTAACAAACGTTCCTTCTTTGAAACTGGATTCGGACACAAAGAAGGTACAATTATCTCCTGGTTAATATTTTTGTTAGAAACAACTTTCGGAAGAAAACCAGGCTTAGTACGCAAAACCACCTTATCTGCATGGAACACCAGATAGGGCGGAGAACACTGCAGAGCAGATAACTCTGAAACTCTTCTAGCAGAAGAAATTGCAACTAAAAACAAAACTTTCCAAGATAGTAACTTAATATCTATGGAATGTAAAGGTTCAAACGGAACCCCTTGAAGAACTGAAAGAACTAGATTTAGACTCCAGGGAGGAGTCAAAGGTCTGTAAACAGGCTTGATCCTAACCAGAGCCTGAACAAATGCTTGAACATCTGGCACGGCTGCCAGTCTTTTGTGAAGTAAAACAGATAAAGCAGAGATCTGTCCCTTTAGAGAACTTGCAGATAATCCTTTCTCCAAACCTTCTTGTAGAAAGGATAGAATCTTAGGAATTTTTATCTTGTTCCATGGGAATCCTTTGGATTCACACAAACAGATATATTTTTTCCATATTTTATGGTAAATTTTTCTAGTTACAGGCTTCCTAGCCTGAATCAGAGTATCTATTACAGAATCTGAAAACCCACGCTTTGATAAAATCAAGCGTTCAATCTCCAAGCCGTCAGTTGGAGGGAAACCAGATTCGGATGTTCGAATGGACCCTGAACAAGAAGGTCCTGTCTCAAAGGTAGCTTCCATGGTGGAGCCGATGACATATTCACCAGGTCTGCATACCAAGTCCTGCATGGCCACGCAGGAGCTATCAAGATCACCGAGGCCCTCTCCTGATTGATCCTGGCTACCAGCCTGGGAATGAGAGGAAACAGTGGGAATACATAAGCTAGGTTGAAGGTCCAAGGTGCTACTAGTGCATCTACTAGAGTCGCCTTGGGATCCCTGGATCTGGACCCGTAGCAAGGAACCTTGAAGTTCTGACGAGACGCCATCAGATCCATGTCTGGAATGCCCCATAATTGAGTTATTTGGGCAAAGATTTCCGGATGGAGTTCCCACTCCCCCGGATGGAATGTCTGACGACTCAGAAAATCCGCTTCCCAATTTTCCCCTCCTGGGATGTGGATCGCAGACAAGTGGCAGGAGTGATCCTCCGCCCATTGAATTATCTTGGTCACTTCTTTCATCGCCAGGGAACTCCTTGTTCCCCCCTGATGATTGATATATGCGACGGTCGTCATGTTGTCTGATTGAAACCTTATGAATTTGGCCTTTGCTAGTTGAGGCCAAGCTCTGAGAGCATTGAATATCGCTCTCAGTTCCAGAATGTTTATCGGGAGAAGAGACTCTTCCCGAGACCATAGACCCTGAGCTTTCAGGGATTCCCAGACCGCGCCCCAGCCCACTAGACTGGCGTCGGTCGTGACAATGACCCACTCTGGTCTGCGGAAGCTCATTCCCTGTGACAGATTGTCCAGGGTCAGCCACCAACGGAGTGAATCTCTGGTCTTTTGATCTACTTGAATCATCGGAGACAAGTCTGTATAATCCCCATTCCACTGTCTGAGCATGCACAGTTGTAATGGTCTTAGATGAATTCGTGCAAAAGGAACTATGTCCATTGTTGCAACCATCAATCCTATTACTTCCATGCACTGCGCTATGGAAGGACGAGGAACAGAATGAAGTACTTGACAAGAGCTTAGAAGTTTTGATTTTCTGACCTCTGTCAGAAAAATCCTCATTTCTAAGGAATCTATTATTGTTCCCAAGAAGGGAACTCTTGTAGACGGGGACAGAGAACTTTTTTCTTTGTTCCCCTTCCATCCGTGAGATCTGAGAAAGGCTAGGACGATGTCCGTATGAGCCTTTGCTTTTGACAGGGACGACGCTTGAATTAGGATGTCGTCCAAGTAAGGTACTACTGCAATGCCCCTTGGTCTTAGAACCGCTAGAAGGGACCCTAGTACCTTTGTGAAAATCCTTGGAGCAGTGGCTAATCCGAATGGAAGTGCCACAAACTGGTAATGCTTGTCCAGAAAAGCGAACCTTAGGAACTGACGATGTTCCTTGTGGATAGGAATATGTAGGTACGCATCCTTTAAATCCACGGTAGTCATAAATTAACTTTCCTGGATGGTGGGTAGGATCGTTCGAATAGTTTCCATTTTGAACGATGGTACCCTGAGAAATTTGTTTAGGATCTTCAGATCCAAAATTGGTCTGAATGTTCCCTCTTTTTTGGGAACTATGAACAGATTGGAATAAAATCCCATTCCTTGTTCTCTTATTGGAACTGGATGTATCACTCCCATCTTTAACAGGTCTTCTACACAATGTAAGAATGCCTGTCTCTTTATTTGGTTTGAAGATAAGTGAGACCTGTGGAACCTTCCCCTTGGGGGTAGTTCCTTGAATTCCAGGAGATAACCTTGAGAAACTATTTCTAGCGCCCAAGGATCCTGAACATCTCTTGCCCAAGCCTGAGCAAAAAGAGAAAGTCTGCCCCCCACTAGATCCGGTCCCGGATCGGGGGCTATCCCTTCATGCTGTTTTGGTAGCAGTGGTAGGCTTCTTGGCCTGCTTACCCTTGTTCCAGCCTTGCATTGGTTTCCAGGCTGGTTTGGGTTGTGAAGTATTACCCTCTTGCTTAGAGGATGCAGAATTAGAGGCTGGTCCGTTTCTGCGAAAGGGACGAAAATTAGGCTTATTTTTAGCCTTAAAAGACCTATCCTGTGGGAGGGCGTGGCCCTTTCCCCCAGTGATGTCTGAAATAATCTCTTTCAAATCTGGTCCAAATAATGTTTTACCTTTGAAAGGAATGTTAAGCAATTTTGTCTTGGAAGACACATCCGCTGACCAAGACTTTAGCGCAAGCGCTCTGCGCGCCACGATAGCAAACCCTGAATTTTTCGCCGCTAATCTAGCTAATTGCTAAGCGGCGTCTAAAACAAAAGAGTTAGCCAATTTAAGTGCTTGAACTCTGTCCATAACCTCCTCATACGAAGATTCTTTACTGAGCGACTTTTCTAGTTCCTCGAACCAGAAACACGCTGCCATAGTGACAGGAACAATGCATGAAATTGGTTGTAGAAGGTAACCTTGCTGTACAAAAATCTTTTTAAGCAAACCCTCTAATTTTTTATCCATAGGATCTTTGAAAGCACAACTATCTTCGATAGGAATAGTAGTGCGTTTGTTTAGAGTAGAAACCGCCCCCTCGACCTTGGGGACTGTCTGCCATAAGTCCTTTCTGGGGTCGACTATAGGAAATAATTTCTTAAATATAGGGGGGGGGAACAAAAGGTATGCCGGGCTTTTCCCACTCTTTATTTACTATGTCCGCCACCCGCTTGGGTATAGGAAAAGCGTCGGGGGGCACCGGAACCTCTAGGAACTTGTCCATCTTACATAATTTCTCTGGAATGACCAAATTGTCACAATCATCCAGAGTAGATAACACCTCCTTAAGCAGTGCGCGGAGATGTTCTAATTTAAATTTAAATGTCACAACATCAGGTTCAGCTTGATGAGAAATTTTTCCTGAATCTGAGATTTCTCCATCAGACAAAACCTCCCTCATGGCCCCTTGAGATTGGTGTGAGGGTATGTCAGAACAGTTATCATCAGCGCCCTCTTGCTCTTCAGTGTTTAAAACAGAGCAATCGCGCTTTCTCTGATAAGTAGGCATTTTGGATAAAAGATTTGCTATGGAGTTATCCATTACAGCCGTTAATTGTTGCATGGTAATAAGTATTGGCGCACTAGATGTACTAGGGGCCTTCTGTGTGGGCAAAACTGGTGTAGACACAGTAGGGGATGATGTAGTATCATGTTTACTCCCCTCATTTGAGGAATCATCTTGGGCAATATCATTATCTGTGGCATTACTGTCCTTACTTTGTTTGGACACTATGGCACAATTATCACATAAATTTAAATGGGGAGACACATTGGCTTTCATACATATAGAACATAGCTTATCTGATGGTACAGACATGTTAAACAGGCTTAAACTTGTCAACAAAGCACAAAAAAACGTTTTAAAATAAAACCGTTACTGTCTCTTTAAATTTCAAACTGAAAACACTTTATTACTGAATATGTGAAAAAGTATGAAGGAATTGTTCAAAAATTACCAAAATTTCACCACAGTGTCTTAAAGCATTAAAAGTATTGCACACCAAATTTCAGAGCTTTAACCCTTAAAATAACGGAACCGGAGCCGTTTTTAAATTTAACCCCTATACAGTCCCAGCTATATGCTTTGCTGAGACCCAACCAAGCCCAGAGGGGAATACGATACCAAATGACGCCTTCTAGAAGCTTTTTTAGTGATTCTTAGATCCTCACACATGCATCTGCATGCCTTGCTCTCCAAAAACAACTGCGCAGTAATGGCACGAAAATGAGGCTCAGTCTATAACTAGAAAGGCCCCCAGACTAAAAAAGGTGTCCAACACAGTGCCTGCCATTTTTTAAACGTTCCCCAAGATTATAATGCCAATTATTAGCTAGAATCTGCATAATATGCCCCAATAAAGCAATCGTTTTAGCCCATAAAAATGTCTACCAGTTTTTAAGCCCTTTTTTAAGCCCTTTATTCTTTTATGTTTGACTAAGAAAATGGCTTACCGGTCCCCATGAGGGGAAATGACAGCCTTCCAGCATTACATGGTCTTGTTAGAAATATGGCTAGTCATACCTTAAGCAGAAAAGTCTGCTAACTGTTTCCCCCAACTGAAGTTACTTCATCTCAACAGTCCTGTGTGGAAACAGCAATCGATTTTAGTTACTGTCTGCTAAAATCATCTTCCTCTTACAAACAGAAATCTTCATCCTTTTCTGTTTCAGAGTAAATAGTACATACCAGCACTATTTTAAAATAACAAACACTTGATAGAAGAATAAAAACTACATTTAAATACCAAAAAACTCTTAACCATCTCCGTGGAGATGTTGCCTGTGCAACGGCAAAGAGAATGACTGGGGTGGGCGGAGCCTAGGAGGGATCATGTGACCAGCTTTGCTGGGACTCTTTGCCATTTCCTGTTGGTGAAGAGAATATCCCACAAGTAAGGATGACGCCGTGGACCGGACACACCAATGTTGGAGAAATAGGAGTTTCATTCATGATTTTTTAAAATATTTATTATAAATACAATAATCTTGGTTTTAATTCCCCTTTTTCAGCTCCGCAAAATCAACCCGTTTTTTTTTTTTTTTTTAATATCCTGGTCACATTTTTAGATCAGCCAGTTGAAAATCTGGCTGTTAGGTGGCCGTGACCACACGTCATCCGCCTACTTGATGCTATGCTCATGCGCTACAGTCTTCATCTCCGAGTAGAAGCACGTTCCCCTTTTTTCTCTCTGTTTCGCCGACTATCGCATATGCATTTCTGATTGCTATGTCATATTTGCGCATGCGCATTTAGAATGTTCATTGTGAACACGCTTCTGATATTACGTATAGAGCAGGTGGGACCGCTTTATACGTCACAGCACCTATTATCCGGAAATAGAGGTTGGGAGGAGATATCTTTGAAACGGTAGGGAAATATATAGACATAAATACAAGAAAAATAAAAAATATATATAAAATAAAGTTAGTGATCAGCTTATTCTATGGTGAAATAATTAATTGATATATTCGAATTTAATAAACTTTACCTTCACTTGAACCTGTATGACTTATGTATACTTTTCTGTCTTTTAATCTAACCTATATTATTTCTGTTGAATAAATTTAGTTTAGTGTTAATGTTTGTGTCTCTAGCTATTTTATTCTGCAACCTATTCAGTATTTTACTATCCTTCTTCTTCTCCGATGTGCTCATGTCTATCTGCTCTCTGCCACTTACACCCCCTTCCCTCATACTCATTTTTCTGGTCAAACTATCTTCTGAGTCATCCATCTTTCTCAATCACTCTTTTACATTCCAAGTTACTTTCCAATATTACTTTCTCTCCACTTCCTGTTCTTGTTTTTTATTTATTTATTTAGATTTGTCATAATTCCATGTGTTTTAACTTTAGTCTGCAATGTTATTTTTGTACTGCTAAGGATATTATAATGCATCAGTTTCCTTGGATACCAAGGACATGCATGAATAGATGATTAAGAATTTGCTCATTGTCTAGACATAGCAAGACCTTGCGTGATAGCAAGAGTGCTAAGGGACTTTTGGGTGACTAAATTGATTAGAAGGTGTATTTTATTCATAATATAACATTAATATGAATCTCTGTGGGGCCATAATATTTCAACATTATTAAGTAATCTTCCTATTCAGGATAAGGTTGTATCTATATGGGGACTTAGATAGTATTGTCAAAGGAATCAAATTATAAATGGTTCTCTCTAGTATATGAACAAAGATGATTACTTATGAATATTTCAAAGTAAGATGTAAAAGGAAATAGTTTTGATGTCTGTAGATCAGCAGAAAATTACTGCATTATTGTAATTGTTTTATTTATATAGCAATTGTACTCCAAGAACACTAAGTGCTTTAATCTACGTCTATAGACTTAACTGATTAGACGCAACTGCTAAGTTATCATTATCTGACTTAATGTCACTCAATATATTTAGTCTCTATTAAAGCAACTGGTCCATCTCACCTAGTTTATTGTGTCTTTTTATAGAACAGAGAGCAGGATTTTGTAATTAATTTAGGTATTTTAACATCTAACTAATTAGTGGTTTAAACTGAAATCTCCTATACACTTTTCTTGCTTTTTATGGTGTCCACCCATTTTATTTTTTATTCAGATAATGTTCTCACAATTTGCCAAATATTCTAAACTCACAGTAAGTCCCCATGACCAGCAATGATAACCTACCTGGTATCCTGTGGCAACCTCACCAACAGTACCTGATTGGTAGCCTGTGCCTGCTGAGTCTCCTGTATCCTGCTGTACCATTGGCATCTTACCTGAGTCCTGCTGTACCCTTTGCACCTACCTGGAATCCTGTGGCAGGCTCACCAGGAGTACCCACTGGATATCCTGTGTCTGCTTTGTCTCCTGTGGCAGCTTACATGAATCCTGTTTTCACTACTGGATCTATTTGTTATCCTGTGCCAGCCCATCCACCTATACATGCTGGACATTGCTCCTTTCCTCCCTCTTTGGTACCAAATTACTGGACTGATCTCACAATACCTGACCTTTGGCCCATTCCCGGACTCTGCTCTTGTTTGCCCCTTGGTACCTAGTTTTTTGACTGAGCTCACAGTACCTGACTGGACTCTTCTCTTGTTTTACCTTTGATATTGATCGCTTCTTAGTTTTTGTTTCTCTTGCTTTATTAAAGCCTTGTAAAAGACTTTTGATGTCCTGTACATCCATTCTTGCAAATTGAGTTCCACTCACCCTAACTCTCACAGTAAAAGCGTAAATATGCTGTTGTATAATACCGTCTATTAAATTGAATTCCTAAATAACTCATAATATTTTAATATTTTTATTTTTTATAATGTATGTGAAAGAAACAAACTTTTACAGATTACGAGTTTTGCGTTATGAGTGAAAAAGCCTCATAATGCTGCTTTTTTTTTGTGTAAATGTATTAATTTTAATATTTCATAATTATATGACCTTTTGATAAAGAAAAGGAAAGTGAACACCTAACAATTACATTTTTAAAACAAATAGAGCATTTAAAGGGACACTGAACCCAAATTTTTTCTTTCGTGATTCAGATAGAGCTTGATATTTTAAGCAACCTTCTAATTTACTCCTATTATAAAATTTTCTTCGTTCTTTTGCTATCTTTATTTGAAAAAGAAGCCATCTAAGCTTTTTTTGGTTCAGACTCTGGACAGCACTTTTTTATTGATGGATGAATTTATCCACCAATCAGAAAGAACAACCCAGGTTGTTCACCAAAAATGGGCCGGCATCTAAACTTACATTTTTGCATTTCAAATAAAGATACCAAGAGAATGATAAAAAAAATTGCTAATCGGAGTAAATTAGAAAGTTGCTTAAAATGGCTTAAAATGGCATGCTCTATCTGAATCACGAAATAAAAAAAGATACCAAGAGAATGATAAAAAAAATTGCTAATCGGAGTAAATTAGAAAGTTGCTTAAAATGGCATGCTCTATCTGAATCACGAAATAAAAAATTTGGGTTCAGTGTCCCTTTAACTAAATAATTCCTATTTAAAACTAAATACTTACCTCTAAAATAAACCCTAAGCTAGCTACAATATAACTAATAGTTACATTGTAGCTAGCTTAGGTTTTATTTTTATTTCTATTTAATAACTACCTAGTTAAAATAAATATAAATTTACCTGTAAAATAAAACCTAACCTGTCTTACACTAACTCCTAACATTACACTACAATTAAATATATTACATTAATTAAATACAATTAACTAAATTACACAAAATAAAAAGGAATGATCAAATATTTAAACTAATTACACCTAATCTAATAGCCCTATCAAAATAAAAAAGCCCCACCAAAATAAAAAAAAAACCCTAGCCTAAACTAAACTGCCAATAGCCCTTAAAAGGACCCTAAATAAGTCAGCTCTTTTTCCTGTAAAAAAAAAAAAATACAAACAACCCCCAACAGTAAAACCCACACAACCAAACCACCCAAATAAAATCCTATCTAAAAAACCTATGCTCCCCATTGCCTTGAAAAGGGCATTTGGATGGGCATTGCCCTTAAAAGGGCATTTAGCTCTTTTCCATTGCCCAAAACCCTAAGCTAAAATAAAACCCACCCAATAAACCCTTACAAAAACCTAACACTAACCCCCGAAGATCCACTTACAGTTTTTGAAGACCGGACATCCATCCTCAACGAAGCCGGGAGAAGTCTTCATCTAAGCGGCAAGAAGTCGTCCTCCAGACGGGAAGAAGTCTTCATCCAGACAGCATCTTCTATCTTCATCCTTCCAACGTGGAGCGGCTCCATCTTCAAGACATCCGGCACGAAGCATCCACTTCTGTCGATGGCTACTGAAGAAATAAGGTTTCTTTAAGGATGGCATCCCTTGAATTCCGATTGACTGATAGAATTCTATCAGCCAATCGGAATTAAAGGTGAAAAAATCCTATTGAGCTTGCATTCTATTGGCTGATTGCATGCTCTATCACCAGCATTAACGTTATATTTTTATGGGGATATTTGTTTAACTTAGACAAACATCAGCATTATCGCATATATAGAGGTGTCACTCTCTCTCTCTCTCTCTCTCTTTCTGAATCAGACTAAGAGGCCCATTTATCAATCTCCAAATGGAGCTTGATTGACCATGTTTCTGGCGAACCTGCAGGCTTGCAAGAAACTGCAGTTATGAAGCAGTCGTCTAAAGACCGCTGCTTCATAACCCTGCCCATCTGCTCTGAGCAGTAGGACAGACATCGCCGCAATTCAACCCAATTAAGTACGATCGTGTTTATTGACCCCACTCTGCTGATGGCCCATTATCTGGGACTCTGCATGGGGCGGCGTTGCACCAGCAGCTAACAAGAGCTGCTTGTGCAATGCAGAATAAGGAGAGCGTATTGCTCTCCGCATTCAGCGAGGTATGGCGGACCTTATCCGCACTGTCGGATCATGTCCAACAGACCTAAGATAAATAGGCCTCTAAGATATTCTCAGCGCAACAGCACTGTCAATACTCAAGCTTCTCACAGCACCAGTGGGGCTTGTAATCATGTCAGTGATTAAGAAACAGATTTTGAAAATGTACAATTAAGACAAGTGCTGTGTTGAAAATGCTGTTGCATGGTGAATAATTTAATACACTGTTGAAAATGATATAGCTTTTATAATAAGCTCTTTTTTAAAAAAAAATGATTTAGCAACATTTTGTTTTTTTTATCCATTTAAGATAACATTAACTATACAAATCTTTCATGTTAAAATACAGTGTCTTATATTTTCTATCTCAATAGGAATCATGGAAGATATATGTTTAATATCATATGCATTTAATCTTTCAATTTACATTAAGTTGGATAACAATATATATATTTTTTCTCATTTCTTTAGACATGAAATGTGCACTTAAAGTTTTGGAGGAGATCGACAGTTGTTTTCGACAGCTGAGAGGTATTACGGCGTAGGAGGAGGAGTCCCTGGGAGAGACCCAATATCCAGAATCACAGGAACAGGGAATCTCCCAGGGGACATCGGATTTGGAGACTCTCAGCTGTGCTGCCCCTCATGACCCAGAAGACCCAGCTGCTCTGGAACCTGGTGCCCCTCCTGCACCTGTTGCTCATGCTCCATCAACTCATGGCCATGCTGATCCTGGCCATGAACTGCCTCCCATCAATGATGAGGAGGCAGTTTGGGAAATGTTACATCTGGCCAGGCAGTACCGGGATGATCACCATGAGTTGCATGGGGCATTAAGATCATCTGTTGAGCAACAGGGGCAGATATTAGAGAGGGGCATTTTAGTAGATAGGGAAAGATTAGATTTAGAGAGGGAAAGGTTGAGGATAGAATCAGCTAAAATAGATTTAGAGAGGGAAAGATTTCAATATGAACGTGTGAGGGATAGTGCCAGATTAGAATTAGAGAGTCATAGATTTTTTTATGAAAGGAAGAGGGATAGTGACAGATTAAATTTTGATAGGGATAGATTAGAAGTAGATAGGGCCAGGGCAGCTACAGAGCAGGGAAAACTACAGCGGTGGGAGAGGGCAGACAAAGACAACCGTATTTTTAATCGTCAATTGTTTTTAACTTTTGGGAGAAGGGGAACAAGGGAGAGATCACCCCCTCTCTCCATCACGCAAAAAAAAAGAAAAATTAGGGTGTTTTAATTTGCTCATTTTATTAGAGTTTTTAATGTGCACATTTTTTTTAATTTGTTTTATTATGTCTTCCCTTATTTATTTTGTTAATTTTACTTTTGTATTTGTTTTATTATGTCTGCCCTGATTTATTATTTTCATTTTGTATTTGTTTTATTATCTCTGTCCTGATTTATTTGGTTAATTTTAAGTTCAAATATTTTTTTTTATTCTGTCTATCCTGATTTATTTATTTATTTTAAAAAATATGAATAAAATATTTTTGAATTATGAATAAATGTGTTTGTTATTTCTTGACTCATGTGTTACAAATGATTG
Source organism: Bombina bombina (assembly GCF_027579735.1). Lineage (NCBI taxonomy): Eukaryota > Metazoa > Chordata > Amphibia > Anura > Bombinatoridae > Bombina > Bombina bombina. The sequence continues at coordinate 142,859,850 of NC_069509.1, read as the reverse complement.
ATGTTCAAATTCAATGCAGGTGTAAGATATTATCTAGTCTTATTATTAAAGGTTCAATTTACTCCACATATTTATATTTAATTTTTACATTTGCATAAACAAATCAATAAGAATAAAGGTTACATGAGTCAATAATTATAATTTAAGGATCATTAACATGTGATAGTCAATTATATATTATTGTTTTTCTAAATTGTGTAAATGTATTAATTTTAATATTTCATAATTATATGACCTTTTGATAAAGAAAAGGAAAGTGAAAACCTAACAATTAAATTTTTAAAACAAATAGAGCATTTAAAGGGACACGGAACCCAGTTTGTTTCTTTCGTGATTCAGATAGAGCATGACATTTTAAGCAAATTTATCATTTACTCCTATTATCAATTTCTCTTTGTTCTCTTGCCATCTTTTTAAAAGAAAAAAATGCATCTCAGCTATTTTTGGTTCATAACTGAACAGCACTTTTTTTTATTGGTGGATGAATTTATCCACCAATCAACAAGAACAACCCACTTTGTTCAACAAAAATGGTTCGGTATCTAAACTTACATTCTGACATTTCAAATAAAGATAAAAAGATAAAGAATAAAATATGATAATAGGAGTTGATAAGAAAGTTTCTTAAAATGTAATGCTCTATCTGAATCACGAAAAAAAATATTTTAGGTTCAGTGTCTCTTTATTATTTCTAACATAAAAAAATATATCTTAATGTATATATATATATACAGTGGGGCAAAAAAGTATTTAGTCAGCCACCAATTGTGCAAGTTCTCCCGCTTAAGAAGATAAGAGAGGCCTGTAATTTTCATCATAGGTATACCTCAACTATGAGAGACAAAATGTGGAAACAAATCCAGACAATCACATTGTCTGATTTGGAAAGAATTTATTTGCAAATTATGGTGGAAAATAAGTATTTTGTCAATATCAAAAGTTCATCTCAATACTTTGTTATATATCCTTTGTTGGCAATGACAGAGGTCAAATGTTTTCTGTAAGTCTTAACAAGGTTGTCACACACTGTTTCTGGTATGTTGGCCCATTCCTGCATGCAGATCTCCTCTAGAGCAGTGATGTTTTGGGGCTGTCGCTGGGCAACATGGACTTTCAACTCCCTCCAAAGGTTTTCTATGGGGTTGAGATCTGAAGACTGGCTAGGCCACTCCAGGACCTTGACATGCTTCTTACGAAGCCACTCCTTCATTACCCGGGTGGTGTGTTTGGGATCATTGTCATGCTGAAAGACCCAGCCATGTTTCATCTTCAATGCCCTTGCTGATGGAAGGAGGTTTGCACTCAAAATCTCACGATACATGGCCCCATTCATTCTTTCATGTACACGGATCAGTCGTCCTGTTCCCTTTGCAGAGAAACAGCTCCAAAGTATGATGTTGCCACCCCCATGCTTCACAGTAGGTATGGTGTTCTTTGGTTGCAACTCAGCATTCTCTCTCCTCCAAACACGACGGGTTGTGTTTCTACCAAACAGTTCTACTTTGGTTTCATCTGACCATATGACATTCTCCCAATCTGCTTCTGGATCATCCAAATGCTCTCTAGCATACTTCAGACGGGCTCGGACATGTACTGGCTTAAGCAGGGGGACACGTCTGGCACTGCAGGATCTGAGTCCCTCGCAGCCTAGTGTGTTACTGATGGTAGCCTTTGTTACGTTGGTCCCAGCTCTCTGCAGGTCATTCACTAGGTCCCCCGTGTGGTTCTGGGATGTTTGTTCACCGTTCTTGTGATCATTTTGACCCCACGGGTGAGATCTTGCGTGGAGCCCCAGATCGAGGGAGATTATCAGTGGTCTTGTATGTCTTCCATTTTCTAATTATTGCTCCCACAGTTGATTTCTTCACACCAAGCTGCTTGCCTATTGCAGATTCAGTCTTCCCAGCCTGGTGCAGGTCTACAATATTGTTTCTGGTGTCCTTCGACAGCTTTTTGGTCTTCACCATAGTGGAGTTTGGAGTGTGACTGTTTGAGGTTGTGGACAGGTGTCTTTTATACTGATAACAAGTTCAAACAGGTGCCATTAATACAGGTAATGAGTGTAGGACAGAGGAGCCTATTAAAGAAGAAGATACAGGTCTGTGAGAGCCAGACATCTTGCTTGTTTGTAGGTCACCAAATACTTATTTTTCACCATAATATGCAAATAAATTCTTTCCAAATCAGACAATGTAATTCTCTGGATTTGTTTCCACATTTTGTCTCCCATAGTTGAGGTATACCTATGATGAAAATTATAGGCCTCTCTCATCTTCTTAAGTGGGAGAACTTGCACAATTGGTGGCTGACTAAATACTTTTTTGCCCCACTGTATAAATATTTTTAAATTAATTTAAGAAATTATTGGGGTTTTCTCAAATTTAAATCAATAGTTTACTAAGAAAATGACATTTTATCAGTGGATTTATATGCTTATAGAAAAAATATTCAGAGAGATAAAAACTATATAAATTTAACATTGATGTTAATGGTAAAAAGGGGAATGTGTAGAAACCAAAAAATTAAACAACTTTTAGTGAAAATAAATCTGATGTTTAAAGTCATTTTAAGCACGGACAGGCCTGTGCTCAAGAACATATTCAAGAATCCTCCTGACATTTTGAAACCAAGACACATAGAAAATATATACTCATAATCGCACAACAAATATGAAAGAAATTATCAAAGTGTTAGTTAACCTATTTTATACAAATGGTACAAGCACAGGTACCTTGGCAATGTTCTTTCAAAAACCAGTGTCCCCCTAAAACTGCCAGACAATGTAAGCTATAAATCAAAAAAATATGTGAAGAAATGAAGGGCGCACATGTAAATAAACATTCTATTTCTCAATATTTATAAGTAAAGAGAGTGAAAAAGAGAGAGAGATTGTAAGAGAGAGAGAGAGAGAGAGAGATTGTGAGAGCGATTGTGAGTGAGAGAGAGTAAGAGAGAGAGAGAGAAATTGTGAGAGATATTGTGAGAGACAGAGAGAGAGAGAGATTGAGAGAGAGAGAGAGAGATTGTGAGAGAGATTGTGAGAGAGAGAGGGATATTGAGATTGTGTGTGAGAGAGAGATTGTGAGAAAGATTGTGAGAGAGATTGTGAGAGAGAGAGAGAGAGAGAGAGAGAGAGAGAGAGAGAGAAAGAGAGAGAAGAGAAAGAGAGAAAGAGAGAGACAGAGACTGACAGAGACAAACAGAGAGGGAGAGAAACACATGTATTCATTTATAATCCTGTAGTGCATTGCTGCTACTTCCAGAAATGATACCAAGATTATTATTTTTATATATATTTTTTTTATATTAGTTTAATGTGACAGTGAAATAAAAAATAAAGGAATATTTATAAATAATTGTTTTAACTTCATATAGATAACATTGAGCTCATGCACGTTAAGTTATCCTGAAGATAAAAGTGATTGTCTAAAATGCAAGTTTGCCTAAAGAAATGAAATAAGGGGGCAGTTTGAAAAAGCCAAGATAGAAGCTAAACACATATTCCAAAATATTTCTTGTTATAGCTTTACAAATAACAACACAGTCAAGTGTAAATCTCAAAAAGTTTTATTTCCAGAGCTTTTATTAAACATGTGTTTCATCAACTTTACATTGAACAATTGCAACATTTGACAAAATGAACCACTTTCAATCAATGGCTTTACAATGATATACAATATAATTTGGTCGATATTGAACTGACAATATTTTCTCAAACTTAATCCAAAATATATCATCTTTTGGATTAAAAATAATACTGTAAAGTAAATAAAAACAAAAATAAAAACTGTATGTTGCACAGTCAACATTATTGCCCAAAAACTGCCTGAATATAGTCTGCTCGAGCTTGGACTCCCAGAGCATCATACTCCAGGAATGGATCTATATATTCTCCATACTCATGGTTATCCAAGCTCTACAGATCTATATCAGGGATTGTTAGAACAATGTTATGTAACATACAGAAAATCATAAAAATTAAGGAGACTTTGGAGGGGGTGTACTGAAGAACTCCACCAGAGATGTCCAAGCAGTGGAAACGGCTGTTCAATACGCCAAAGGTGCGCTTAATCACCGATCTGGTGGCGATGTATGCCTGGTTGTAGCGCACCTATATCACTCCGTTGGGGTTTTTGAAGGGTGTGAACAACCACGGAAGACACGAATATCCAGAATCACCTGTGTAAACAAAATAGATCATTGACGTTAGCAATCAGAATGATCAAAATATATCATATACATATGTTAGAGTATCTAAGAGATATCAGAATTCCCTCTGGCATTTGGCCCTCCTGGAACCGATCATAGATGACAGAATTCTGGAGGACAAAGGAATCATGGTTGCAGCCAGGGAGTACGGAGCGTACACTCATTATCCTCAACCTGGCGTCACAGATGACCTAGATATTCAGCAAGTGGTTGAATTTCCTGTCCTGGTATGGCTCCTCTGTACCCCTGGGAGGCTGCACCAAGACATGGGTGCAGTCTATGGCCCCCAATACCCTTGGCAATCCAGCCATAGGTAGAACTGGAGCTTGACAGCATGCCACTCCTCCGGTGTATTTGGGAAGTGGACATGATGGACTAGGCGTTGGTGCAAAGCATTCAGGACAACCTTCAGATGACGTGTCTCATACCTACACCTAGAGCTGTCACATAGAGGACCAATAGCAATTTTAACATCCCAGGGATTGCCCTAATTCTTTCAATGAGTGGCTCGAGAGAGTCCTTGATTTCGACATAGAGCCTCTCAATAGAGGCCCTATCTAGTCGAAATCTACGGATCACCTCTCGATTATTGAGGGCATGAAGAGCAACCATAGGCAGAAAAACACTTGGCACTCGCTGGTGTCTTCGTTGTCGCACCGCAGCAATTAACACCCGTCTTTCCCTGCGTCTCCTTAAGAACAGTACAAATTGGACAGCATTCACTATGTCCAGGATCAAACAAATGAAATAAAGTGATTGAAGAGCTCCTTTTATAACGCCTAGTTTCCCAGCTGCGAATGATTTCAGTAATTGGATAAATGATGCGCCAAACATTACCTAACAAATGACTTTCACATTTTGATTATTCTTGCGTCATTTTACAAGCAATTAATTGAATAATTTATTAAAAGTGTCTGATTAGGTCATCCAGGTGTGTTTGTGCAATTAACTAAATTAATTAGCTCTAGTTTAATTCATATATCTGAATTTTCTGTGTTTGGATGGCAGCATTGTGAAGGTTAAAAAGGCCAGTGATTACTGTGTTTTTAATATTACATATTAAAGAAAAAAGTGGTGTATTAACATTTGCAAACCTAAGTAAGAAAAAGAATGCAATGTCAAACATTATGATATGAAATATTGTTTGATATCCTTTATGTGATTCATAATACCATTTAAAAATCATTTCAATGTATTTTGAAAGCGCAAAGTTAAACAGCGACATCAATGAGCAACAGACAAATTTTAAATGGCATTCTACGTCCAAAAAAGCATCATAGCAACAGAATGAAAACCATGACATTGTTTATTTGAAAAGTAATATGAGTGACTGATAGTGATGTTGCGAATAGTTCGCCGGTGAATAGTTCCCGGCGAACATAGCATGTTCGCGTTCGCCGCGGCGGGCAAACATATGCAATGTTCGATCCGCCCCCGATTTGTTATCATTGAGTAATACTTTGACCCTGTACCTCAAAGTCAGCAGGCACATTCCAGCCAATCAGCAGCAGACCCTCCCTCCCAGACCCCTCTACCTCCTGGACAGCATCCATTTTAGATTCATTCAGAAGCTGCATTCTTAGGGAGAGGAGGGACAGTGTAGCTGCTGCTGATTAATAGGGAAATCGATAGCTAGGCTAGTGTATTCAGTGTCCACTACAGTCCTGAAGGACTCATCTGATCTCTGCTGTAAGGACAGCACCCCAAAAAGCCCTTTTCAGGGCTGCTTTTTTTTCCCCTGTGTAATCTAATTGCAGTTGCTTGTCTGCCAGTGTGTGTGCCAGGCTCACAGCATATACTGTGCCCACTTGCCCAGTGCCACCACTCATATCTGGTGTAACAGTAGTGTAAATTTAAAAAAAAAAACTTTTTTGACTGTGAAACATCAGTCTACTTGTGCAATCTAATTGCAGTTGCCTGCCTGCCAGCGTGTGTGTCAGGCTCACAGCGTATACTGTGCCCACTTGCCCAGTGCCACCACTCATATCTTGTTTAATAGTAGTGTAAGTATACATTTAAAAAAAAAAAATTGGACTGTTAAACATCAGTCTGCTTTTTTTGTGTCAGGCTCACAGCGTTTACTGTGCCCACTTGCCCAGTGCCACCACTCACATCTTGTTTAATAGTAGTGTAAGTGTACATTTAAAAAAAACAACAACTTTTTTTACTGTGAAACATCAGTCTGCTTTTTTGTGTCAGGCTCACAGCGTATACTGTGCCCACTTGCCCAGTGGCACCACTCATATCTTGTTTAATAGTAGTGTAAGTGTACATTTAAAAAAAAAACTCTTTTGACAGTGAAACATCAGTCTGCTTTTTTGTGTCAGGCTCACAGCGTATACTGTGCCCACTTGTCCAGTGGCACCACTCATATCTTGTTTAATAGTAGTGTAAGTGTACATTTAAAAAAAAAAATCTTTTTGGACTGTGAAACATCAGTCTCCTTTTTTGTGTCAGGCTCAAAGCGTATACTGTGCCCACTTGCCCAGTGCCACCACTCATATCTTGTTTAATAGTAGTGTAAGTGTACATTTAAAAAAACAAAAAACTTTTTGGACTGTGAAACATCAGTCTGCTTTTTTGTGTCAGGCTCACAGCGTATACTGTGCCCACTTGCCCAGTGCCACCACTCATATCTTGCTTAATAGTAGTGTAAGTGTACATTTAAAAAAACAAAAAACTTTTTGGACTGTGAAACATCAGTCTGCTTTTTTGTGTCAGGCTCCCAGCGCATACTGTGCCCACTTGCCCAGTGGCACCACTCATATCTTGTTTAATAGTAGTGTAAGTGTACATTTAAAAAAAAAAAATTTGGACTGTGAAACATCAGTCTGCTTTTTTGTGTCAGGCTCACAGCGTATACTGTGCCCACTTGCCCAGTGCCACCTTTCATATCTTGTTTAATAGTAGTGTAAGTGTACATTTTTAAAAAAAAAAAACTTTTTGGACTGTGAAACATCAGTCTGCTTTTTTGTGTCAGGCTCACAGCATATACTGTGCCCACTTGCCCAGTGCCACCACTCATATCTTGTTTAATAGTAGTGTAAGTGTACATTTAAAAAAAAAAAAAACTTTTTGGACTGTGAAACATCAGTCTGCTTTTTTGTGTCAGGCTCACAGCGTATACTGTGCCCACTTGCCCAGTGCCAACACTCATATCTTTAATAGTAGTGTAAGTGTACATTTAAAAAAAAAATGACTTGCAGAGGCAGGCCACCCCGCATGTACCGTCATGTTCGTGGTGCTGTGATTCCCTTTGGCCCTAGAATAATGCCCAGTGTTCAGAGGCCACGTACCATGAACTCGAAAACTTCTGAGAACATAGTTGACTGGCTAACACAGAACACCCAATCTTCTACAGCTTCCGCTCGGAACCTTGATGCACATCCTCCTCCAGCTTAGCTTCGGGCACTTCTCAAGTTACCACTCGCCCGCCTGCCGCCACCACCAACACTAGCACCACAGCCGCTTCACTTGATCTGTCAGAGGAGTTATTTACACATCAGTTTGAAGAAATGAATGATGCGCAACCATCATTGACAGAGGATGTAGATAACAGTGATATGTCTCAGTCAGGCAGCATTACAGACATGGACGTACGGTGTGATGATGATGATGTTGTACCCACTGCTGCTTCCTTTGTTTGAGTTGTCAGATACAAGTGAAGCGGTTGATGATGACGATGCGTCCGTGGATGTCACGTGGGTGCCCTCTAGAAGAGAAGAATAACAGGGGGAAAGTTCAGATGGGGAGACAGAGAGGAGGAGGAGGAGGAAGCATGGGGAGGTCGTCGCAAGGAGCTAGTGGCACAGTCAGACAGCATGCATCGGCACCCGGGGTCAGCCAGACAGCACGCCAATCAACGCATGCAGTTGCCACCACCAGAATGCCATCATCGCAGAGCTCAGCAGTGTGGCATTTTTTTGTGTGTGTCTGCCTCTGACAACAGTGATGCCATTTGCAACCTGTGCCAAAAGAAACTGAGTCGTGGGAAGTCCAACACCCACCTAGGTACAACTGCTTTGCGAAGGCACATGATCTCACATCACAAACGCCTATGGGATCAACACATGAGTAGAAGCAGCACACAAACTAAAAGCCGCCATCCTCCTCCTGGTCCAGCATCTTCAGCCACGTCAACCACTGCTGTCCTCCTTGCCCCCTCTCAACCATCCGCCACTCCGTCTCTCGCCTTGAGCAGTTCCTGCTCATCAGCCCAAAGTCAGGTGTCTGTCAAGGACATGTTTGAGCGTAAGAAGCCAATGTCACAAAGTCACCCCCTTGCCTGGCGTCTGACAGCTGGCTTGTCTGAAATCTTAGCCCGCCAGCTTTTAATATACAAGCTGGTGGAGTCTGAAGCGTTCAAAAAATTTGTAGCTATTGGGACACCGCAGTGGAAGGTACCCGGCCGAAATTTCTTTGCACAAAAGACAATCCCCAACCTGTACTCGATTGTGCAAAAGGAAGTAATGGCATGTCTGGCACACAGTGTTGGGGCAAGGGTCCATCTGACCACTGATACCTGGTCTGCAAAGCATGGTCAGGGCAGGTATATCACCTACACTGCGCATTGGGTAAACCTGCTGACGGCTGCCAAGCATGGAATGCATGGCTCTGCAGAGGAGGAGTTGGTGACGCCCCCACGACTTGCAGGCAGGCCTGCTGCCACCTCCTCTACTCCTCCTACTCCATCCTCTTCCATAACCTCCTCAGCTGAGTCCTCTTCTGCTGCTGCGTCTTGCTCCACATCAACGGCACCCCCCCAGCTCCGCAGGTACTATTCCACATCCCGGATACAGCAGTGTCACGCCATCTTGGGGTTGACTTGCCTGAAAGCAGAGAGTCACACCGGACCAGCACTCCTGTCCGCCCTGAATGCACAGGTGGATCAGTGGCTGACTCTGCAACAACTGGAGATCAGCAAAGTGGTTTCTGACAACGGAAGTAATTTGGTGGTGGTATTGAAATTGGGCAAGTTGACACATGTGCCGTGCATGGCACATGTGTGTAATCTGATCGTACAACGCTTTGTGCATAAGTACCCAGGCTTACAGGACGTCCTGAAGCAGGCCAGGAAGGTGTGTGGCCATTTGAGGCATTCCTACACGGCCATGGCGCCAATTTCAGATATCCAGCGGCAAAACAACATGCCAGTGAGGTGCTTGATTTGCGACAGCCCAACACGTTGGAATTCAATACTCCTAATGTTCGACCACCTGCTCCAACAAGAAAAAGCTGTTAACAACTATTTGTATGAACGGGGTGCTAGGACAGCCTATGCGGAGCTGGGAATTTTTTTGCCATGTTACTGGATGCTCATGCGTCCTTTTGAGGAGGTGACAAATCTAGTCAGTTGCACCGAAGGCACCATCAGCGACATCATACCATTTGTTTTCTTCCTGGAGAGTACTGGATCAGGCCGTAGATGAGCGTGAAGAGGAAGAGTTGTGGTCACCATCACCACCAGACACAGCCTTATCAGCATCGCTTGCTGGACCAGTGGCAATGCTGGAAGAGGATTGTGAGGAAGAGGAGTCAGAGGAGGAATGTGGCTTTGAGGAAGAGGAGGAAGACCAACCACAACAGGCATCCCAGGGTGCTCGTTGTCACCTATCTGGTATCCGTGGTGTTGTACGTGGCTGGAGGGAAGATGATACCTTCAGTGAGATCACTGAGGATGAGGAATGGGACATGAGTAGCTCAGCATCCAACCTTGTGCAAATGGGGTCTTTCATGCTGTCGTGCCTGTTGAGGGACCCTCGTATAAAAAAGCTGAAGAACGACCTGTACTGGGTGTCCACGCTATTAGACCCCCGGTATAAGCATAAAGTGCCTGAAATGTTACTGAATTACTGCAAGTCGGAAAGGATGCAGCAGTTCCAAAATAAATTAAAAAGTATGTTTTACACAGCGTATAAGGGTGATGTCACAGCACAACGGGAATCTAACAGGGGAAGAGGTGAAAGTAATCCTCCTCCTCCCATGACCACACCGGCAAGGGCAGGACACTTTACAGATGTGTTGTTGATGGAGGACATGCTGAGCTTTTTAAGTCCTATGCATTGCCACAGCCCTTCGGGGTCCACCCTCAGCAAACGACTTGACCGACAGAAAGCAGACTACCTCGGCTTAACTGCAGATCTCGACACTCTGAGGAGCGATGAACCCCTTGACTACTGGGTGTGCAGGCTTGACCTGTGGCCTGAGCTATCCCAATTTGCGATAGAACTTCTGGCCTGCCCCGCTTCAAGTGTCCTGTCAGAAAGGACCTTCAGTGCAGCAGGAGGTATTGTCACTGAGAAGAGAAGTCGCCTAGGTCAAAAAAGTCTAGATTACTCCACCTTTATTAAGATGAATGAGGGATGGATCCCAAAGGGACTAACAGTGGGTGATACATTCGACTAAAAAAGGCCTGATGAGATGAGCTGCCTTGGGCTAAAAATGGTCCACACGCTGCTGTATTTTATCTCTGAATGCCGGATGACTTGCGTGACTTATCCGCCACCAACTAGGGTTCAAGCCACAATGTTTTAGGGCACTTTCTGCCTGGGAAACAAACATCAATTTTTCTGGCCACTGCTACAGCAGCGGCTGCAACAATACCTAACTTTTCAGGCATGTGTACATGCCTAATTTTTCTGGCTTCTGGTGCAGCACTGTGGCTTCAAAAACCTAACCAATAAAAAAGGCACATAACAGGGATTAAACTGATAGGAATAGTACTACTTAACACACCACTCCTATCTGGTGGCACATTAGATTGCATGCGCAGTGCTTCAAATTTGAAGTAGGAGGACCGACCAAGCATCTTTTTCCATCTCCCGGTTCCTAAAATCCATATACATGTCCCCTGATAGGGGATGTAACAGGGATTAAACTGATAAGAATAGTACTACTTAACACACCACTCATATCTGGTGGCATAGTAGATTGCACACGCAGTGCCCCAAATTTGAAGTAGGAGGACCGACACAAGCATCTTTTTCAATCTCCCGGTTCCTAAAATCCATGCCATATACACGTCCCCTGATAGGGGACGTAACAGGGATTAAACTGATAAGAATAGTACTACTGAACACACCACTCATATCTGTTGGCACAATAGATTGCACGCGCAGTGCCCCAAATTTGAAGTAGGAGGACCGACCAAGCATCTTTTTCCATCTCCCGGTTCCTAAAATCCATGCCATATACACGTCCCCTGATAGGTGACGTAACAGGGATTAAACTGATAAGAATAGTACTACTTAACACACTACTCATATCTGGTGGCACAGTAGATTGCACGCGCAGTGCCCCAAATTTGAAGTAGGAGGACCGACCAAGCATCGTTTTCCATCTCCCGGTTCCTAAAATCCATGCCATATACCCGTCCCCTGATAGGGGACATAACAGGGATTAAACTGATAAGAATAGTACTACTGAACACACCACTCATATCTGGTGGCACAGTAGATGGCACGCGCAGTGCCCCAAATTTAAAGTAGGAGGACCGACCAAGCATCTTTTTCCATCTCCCTGTTCCTAAAATCCATGCCATATACACGTCCCCTGATAGGGGACGTAACAGGTATTAAACTGATAAGAATAGTACTACTTAACACACCTTATAATAACGCAGAGAGAGGCAATGCAGAGAGAGGAGTCTGAAGAAGAGGAGTCAGAGGAGCAAGGTGGCTTTGAGGAGGTGGAAGACCAAACACAGCAGGCATCCCAGGGGGCTTGTTGTCACCTTTCGGGGATCCTTGGTGTTGTACGTGGCTGGGTGGAGGAAGAGACCTTCAATGACATCAGTGAGGACAAGGAACGGGACATGGCTAGCTTGGTATCCAACTTTGTTCAAATGGGGAGTTTGCGGTTGTGCAAATGGACTGTTTGCGGTTGTTTGCGGTGCGTTAAACGGGGAGTTTGGTCTGTCACTGTGAAACGGGCGTAACCCTAATACTACCTGATCAATACAACATCATACCTGATGTTTTAAAGCACGTTATTCCAAACAATTTAGGAATGTTAGGTGATTTATGCCCTTTATGGATTAAAACCAGACTCTGCATCAACTATGTAATTTTCCGTGGGAGTTTTGCCATGGATCCCCCTCCGGCATGCCACAGTCCAGGTGTTAGTCCCCTTGAAACAACTTTTCCACCACTATTGTTGCCAGAAAGAGTCCCTGTGGGTTTTAAAATTCGCCTGCCTATTGAAGTCAATGGCGGTTCGCCCGGTTCGCCCATTTGCGAACTTTTGCGCAAGTTCACGTTCACGATTCGCAAACGCAAAATTTTATGTTCGCGACATCACTAGTGACTGACCTTTTAAGCCTCCACGATGCTGCCATACAAACAGAAATTCAGAGTTCATATGTCATGCCTATGTAAATATGCAGGTGTTGTGCATAATTAAATGATAGCATAATTTGTGTTGTGCATAATTAATTGATAGCATAATTGCTGTGCACTGTTTTCAGTCTCTTGCTATCCTTTGTGTGAATGTGTTTTTCTTTTTACTATCTCTGTCATTTCTGTGCACTATTTTCATTCTCTTGCTATCCTTTGTGTGAATGTGTTTTTCTTTTTACAATCTCTGTCATTGCTGTGCACTGTTTTCATTCTCTTGCTATCCTTTGTGTGAATGTGTTTTTCTTTTTACAATCTTTGAATTATAGGAAGGGAATGCTATTTATAATAGGGTATACATAGTTAATAATGTTTTACATTGAGTTTTATTCGGTGATATACTTCACTCTCTAGCAGCATCGAACATAAGATTTCAGTTTTCCTATTCCCATTGACTACTATAGCATCCGCAACCTCTAAGGCGGCGGATTGAAAACTAGGTACGCTGCGTTGGATAAGACGCGAGCATAACTGTTCATTTTTTGATAACTTTTGAAAAGCTTCAAATTGTGTTGAATATCACCGCAAATACACAGAATTATGCTAGAATTCCAGAGGTTTTCTATTAGTATCGATCTGCGTCGAATTGAGACTGTCGAATAGTATGTTACATCACAAATTTCAAATTCTTGCGATCTTAAGGCTTTGATAACTACGGCGCATCAATCTCACGACAACTATGACGTGGAATTCTAGCGCATTTTCAGTTGAAGCTTTGATAAATAGGCCTCAAGATGTAAACAAATGCTCAGTGGTATATAACATAATAAACAATATTAGAAAACAGATGGTCAAACTTGCCTTGTTGTATCGCCTTTGTAAATTTGACAAGCATGTACATTGTAAATATCAATTCCACATATAATTAGCAGACGAGACTGAAGCTTATATATATCATGGTAGAATAAAACCCCCGATATCCAGTATATATATAAATATAAGTCAACAATGTGGTGTGATAGTCAGAAACGCTTAAAGATAGCATTATGATAATATAAAAAGAAATATGCCATTTAACAATATAGATTGGGACTTAAAAAAAGGGGAAGAAAAGAAAATAAGACCTATAGTCATAATCAGTGTTCCCCCTAAGCCCAGTTTTGTGTGCAACCCAGCAATGAAACAGTTAACAAGAGAACCATACTTTAAAGTCTGTATTGTGCAGTGTTTGCTAATTGCAGGTTGTGGTTGCCTAATTAACTATTTCATTGCTGGGCCGCACAGAAAACTGGCCTTAGAGGGAACACTGGTCATAATCAGGGGAACCAGACTATCAACATATAGCTTTACATATGGTAGACTTACATGAATCTAAGGACTATAGTCCAGTATAGGGTGCTCAGAACCCAGCATTACACAGGGCCCTTGAGTTAACACCAGGCCTCAGCAGTATTAAAGAAATAGTTAGAGGATACTCACTTTCAATTACCTAAAACCCTTTGTTAAGTGTATGTCACAATTAGGCATTGTAGTCCCTGTTTCCATATTATCTTTCCCTTTCCACTAAGATAAAAGAATAAATTCTATCAGCATGATAGCAGGTCATGAAATAAAGTAAGGGTATATTGACAGCGGTATTTTGCAAGGGAAACTGCAAATTCAGCCTCTGGAAATCAGATGTGTACCCAGAGTGCTATAGATGGAGGGGGGTGGGGGATTAAAGGAGCCAACCCGGTAGCCAGTATGTCAAACTGTTTTTAAATCCACATATATAATAAAATACAAGAGAGAGAATTCTATATACGAGATCTAACATCCCTGAGACATTAGTCTTTTAAAGAAATAAGGTGGAGATCACTTTCCCCAGGTTATTATGGGATGGTTCAGGAGTTTCAGTACATTATTAAACTAATAATACTCTATAGTCATTCAAGTAATTGAATAGTATTCTAAGTAAATAATAGTGTAACGGTCAGAAGCACTATGAATATATAAAAGAACAATTATACATGTGTAACTATAAACATACAACTCAGTAATATTTGTAAGCATATCTATAAGTTGGCAATTTAAACTTTGAAAGTTGGTAAATATGGCCATTTGCTTTTAGTACACATAGGGCTGTGTAGTGGAGGTATTCAAACAACCTAGTTAATACTATAAAGATAGTCATTTTAACATTTACATAAATATTTACTTTAGAATAACTCCCAGCTTTCTGTCTTTTCCTTTTAAATATTGGGAATAGCCGCTAAATAAGTAGATAGCTTAAGGTAGTCCTAAGAGAGACATCTGATAGAGCAAATTAGATGCAATGAGATCAGAACATGAGTCCAGAGTTATGTGATAGCGCCTACGCAAGCAGACTGCTCTGATCCTGCAATAAAGTCACTGCCTTAGCCCACTCCAATCTTATGTTTAGGATTGAAATTCCCATGGGCAAACTCTTTGTTTTGGGTGTAGATCTGACATCAAGAAGGCTGCTCAGATGCAAGGCAGGTAGATTATAATGTGTCCCAGATGAGGACAACTATGTTTATGGTACCCAGTATCTAGTAAGGCGCAAGAGTCTATCGCCTAGATTTAGAGTTCTGCGGCCAAAGAGCTGCGTTAGCTACGCGTGCTTTCCCCCCCCCGCACCTTTTAAATACCGCTGGTATTTAGAGTTCACAGAATGGCTGCGTTTTCAGTGCGTTAGGCTCCAAAAAGGGAGCGTAGAGCATATTTAGCACCACTGCAACTCTAGATACCAGCGGTGCTTGCGGACGCGGCCAGCTTCAAAAACGTGCTCGTGCACGATTCCCCCATAGGAAACAATGGGGCAGTTTGAGCTGAAAAAAAACCTAACACCTGCAAAAAAGCAGCGTTCAGCTCCTAACGCAGCCCCATTGTTTTCTATGGGGAAACACTTCCTATGTCTGCACCTAACACCCTAACATGAACCCCGAGTCTAAACACCCCTAACCTTACACTTATTAACCCCTAATCTGCCGCCCCCCGCTATCGCTGACACCTGCATATTTTTTTTAACCCCTAATCTGCCGCTCCGTATACCGCCGCTACCTACATTATACCTATGTACCCCTAATCTGCTGCCCCTAACACCGCCGACCCCTATATTATATTAATTAACCCCTAATCTGCCGATCAGAGCTCACCGCTACTATAATAAATGTATTAACCCCTAAAGCTAAGTATAAACCTAACACTAACACCCCCCTAAATTAAATATAATTTAAATCTAACAAAATAAATTAACTCTTATTAAATCAATTATTCCTATTTAAATCTAAATACTTACCTGTAAAATAAACCCTAATATAGCTACAATATAAATTATAATTATATTGTAGCGATTTTAGGATTAATATTTATTTTACAGGTAACTTTGTATTTATTTTAACCAGGTACAATAGCTATTAAATAGTTAAGAACTATTTAATAGCTACCTAGTTAAAATAATTAAAAAATTACCTGTAAAATAAATCCTAACCTAAGTTACAATTAAACCTAACACTACACTATCAATAAATTAATTAAATAAAATACCTACAATTATCTACAATTAAACCTAACACTACACTATCAATAAATAAATTAAATAAAATTCCTACAAATAAATACAATTAAATAAACTAACTAAAGTACAAAAAATAAAAAAGAACTAAGTTACAAAAAATAAAAAAATATTTACAAACATAAGAAAAATATTACAACAATTTTAAACTAAGCCCCCTAATAAAATAACAAAGACCCCCAAAATAAAAAAATGCCCTACCCTATTCTAAATTACAAAAGTTCAAAGCTCTTTTACCTTACCAGTCCTTAAAAGGGCCCTTTGCGGGGCATGCCCCAAAGAATTCAGCTCTTTTGCCTGTAAAAAAAAAACATACAATACCCCCCCCAACATTACAACCCACCACCCACATACCCCTAATCTAACCCAAACCCCCCTTAAATAAACATAACACTAAGCCCCTGAAGATCTTCCTACCTTGTCTTCACCATGCCAGGTATCACCGATCGTTCCAGGCTCCAAAATCTTCATCCAAGCCCAAGCGGGGGCTGGCGATCCATAATCCGGCGGCTGAAGAGGTCCAGAAGAGGCTCCGAAGTCTTCATCCTATCCGGGAAGAAGAGGCGATTCGGACCGGCAACCATCTTGAACCAAGCGGCATCTTCTATCTTCATCCGATGACGATCGGCTCCATCTTGAAGACCTCCACCGCGGACCCATCTTCTTCCGACGACTTCCCGATGAATGACGGTTCTTTTAAGGGACGTCATCCAAGATGGCGTCCCTCGAATTCTGATTAGCTGATAGGATTCTATCAGCCAATCGGAATTAAGGTAGGAAAATTCTGATTGGCTGATGGAATCAGCCAATCAGAATCAAGTTCAATCCGTTTGGCTGATTCAATCAGCCAATCAGATTGAGCTCGCATTCTATTGGCTGTTCCGATCAGCCAATAGAATGCAAGCTCAATCTGATTGGCTGATCGGATCAGCCAATCGGATTGAACTTGATTCTGATTGGCTGATTCCATCAGCCAATCAGAATTTTCCTACCTTAATTCCGATTGGCTGATAGAATCCTATCAGCCAATCGGAATTCGAGGGACGCCATCTTGGATGACGTCCCTTAAAGGAACCGTCATTCGTCGGGAAGTCGTCGGAAGAAGAAGATGGGTCCGCGGTGGAGGTCTTCAAGATGGAGCCGGTCGTCATCGGATGAAGATAGAAGATGCCGCTTGGATCAAGATGGTTGCCGGTCCGGATCGCCTCTTCTTCCCGGATAGGATGAAGACTTCGGAGCCTCTTCTGGACCTCTTCAGCCGCCGTATTATGGATCGCCAGCCCCCGCTTAGGTTAGGATTTATTTTACAGGAAATTTTGGAATTATTTTAACTAGGTAACTATTAAATAGTTATTAACTATTTAATAGCTATTGTACCTGGTTAAAATAATTACAAAGTTACCTGTAAAATAAATATTAATCCTAAAATAGCTACAATATAATTATAATTTATATTGTAGCTATATTAGGGTTTATTTTACAGGTAAGTATTTAGCTTTAAATAGGAATAATTTATTTAATAATAGTTAATTTATTTCATTAGATTTAAATTATATTTAACTTAGGGGGGTGTTAGGGTTAGGGTTAGACTTAGCTTTAGGGGTTAAAAAATTTATTAGAATAGCGGTGAGCTCCGATCGGCAGATTAGGGGTTAATACTTGAAGTTAGGTGTTGGCGATGTTAGGGAGGGCAGATTAGGGGTTAATACTATTTATTATAGGTTTATTGATGCGGGAGTGAGGCGGATTAGGGGTTAATAACTTTATTATAGTAGCGGTGTGGTCTGCTCGGCAGATTAGGGGTTAATAAGTGTAGGCAGGTGGAGGCGATGGTGAGGGGGGCAGATTAGGGGTTAATAAATATAATATAGGGGTCGGCGGTGTTAAAGGCAGCAGATTAGGGGTTCATAGGGATAATGTAGGTGGCAGCGGCATGCGGTCGGCAGATTAGGGGTTAAAAAAATGTAATCGAGTGGCGGCGATGTGGGGGGAACTCGGTTTAGGGGTACATAGGTAGTTTATGGGTGTTAGTGTACTTTAGAGCACAGTAGTTAAGAGCTTTATAAACCGGCGTTAGCCCAGAAAGCTCTTAACTACTGACTTTTTTCAGCGGCTGGAGTTTTGTCATTAGAATTCTAACGCTCACTTCAGACACGACTCTAAATACCGGCGTTAGAAAGATCCCATTGAAAATATAGGATACGCAATTGACGTAAGGGGATCAGCCTCTAACGCTGGTTTTGACAGCTACTGCCCAACTCTAAATCTAGGCCTATAAGATTTAATTTCCTTGTTTGCTCCTTACTTGATTTTGTGCGTGCGCTCTTCTTGGGCCCTCTTCCGTCCATATGGTCCACTTCATTAGCATAATAAGACCCTCTGATTTCTCCAAGAGATTTAACTCGCTGTATCTTTAAATATTTTGTGTGATATGTCTCCTCCACTATGCCCTGCGTTGCCACTGATTCCTTATGGTTAGTGTAACATATAGTGTCCACGTAACAGTCCTCATTGTTGACTTTAGGTGTCAGGAGGGTGTTCAGGTCAGGTCCAGGACTTGAAAGGAATACTGCCTCCATATAGTTCTTCATTTTGCAAAAGTGAACCTCTATAAGCTTTCCAGAGCTTGGAGGATATCCGTACTTGCAGCTTTCATGTGTGCCAATAGCTCTCACTACAGACTCCACTCTATAATATCAATCAAAAGGAGGTGTTTTAACTCACGTACAGACCACTCACATGAATGGTTCATTTTCTTTCTCAGATGCAATATAGCAGTTTTTTTAAGTAGGTTTGTGGGGATATCAACAGACCAGCTTTCTTTATAATAAAGCATAAGATTATGCCACCATTTTATGTAAGCTGGATCGTATCATTCAAGGAAGTATAATCGCAACTTTTGTGTTAAAAGTTTCCTAAGCTGCCGAAATATTAATCTCAACATGAATAATCTTGAGGTAATAACCTTTTTTCTCCACAATTACTATAGATAGGTTTTATATAATCTATATAATTTCAGCTAGCTGCAGGAACTCCACAGGACACGTCTTGTTGCTTCGGTAGTTGGCTCCCGATATTTTTTAATTGGACACTGGTGTCATTAGTGTTTGTTTGTATGTATTTATTTATGTGTTATTAAATATTTCTAATAGAATTTAATAGTTATTGTAATATATGTTTTTTTAGAATTATATAGGATAATAATTCCAAAGTTATTAACCAGACTTCCATAGGCGCCACCTTCTCTTTTCTAAAAAAATTTAGCCTACTTAAAACAGCCAGAGAAAATCTCATAGATATTAAATCCACAGAAAGAAACACCACAGAAAGAATCCTTTGTCTGAAGAAATAAGGAATACCTTAGAAAAAAAGAACCTCCAACTATGACATAAAGGCAGAGTCCAAATAGATCTTGTCTTCTAGATAAAGCCAGTTAAAACTAGTTTCTAAAGAAAATAAACAGCTTATAAGTCCTAAAGGAACTACAAATTATTGGAAACTTAGAAATACCCCTCAACTAGAGTCCTGGAACTCCAGAAAGAGACAGTAAAAGAATCCAAACAATTTCTTTCCCAGAATGGAAGGAGAAAAAATTCTGTATAAAAAAACAGTATGGCAGACAAACCATAAAATTTCTAAAAAAAAGCCTGCTAAGTACATATTTCTGATACTAGTATAAATAATGACAGAAACAGCAACACAAATACAAAGGATTAGCACTATAAGAAATCCTAAAAAGTCCAGAAAATCGTACTAGCAGAGTCAACAAAATACTACTCAGAAAGACTATGAAACAGCAGAAATACCAGCAATAAGGCTAGCTGATCAAAATAAACAATCTGCACACAGAAAGGCCCTTCTACAAGAGGACTCCAACCCTAAAGGGACAGTAAACTCAGAAAATATGAATTAAGTTTAGAAAATGCCCAATGTATGCATTAGGAGTTTAAGTCGTCATATTCATTAAATTGATATTTTTAGTATAGAAAAACTTCTACAAACCTTACCTCTGTTTATTACTGCCCATCCACCAACAACTTCTGCATATTTGTTTTAATTTTTCATTGATTTTACCCCTTATCCAATTGAAAACTTATCAATTGCGCTCTTTCAGCATTTTGTGTACTCATGATTGCATAAGTTTTCACTTGTGGTTTTCTAATTGTACTAAATCTGTGCATGCACAAGCTGGTATGTGAAGATCCCACTAACTTTTACTCATTTGCATTGGCACATAGAAGCGATGATGCACTGGCAAGACTGTATCAAAAGTGAACTTCAAGGGGAGGAAAAGGGGGCATGAATTACATTGCTGGTGGGCTGCACTAATGATTATAACAACTCCCAAATAAGGATACTGCTTAGGGGGGAGGGAAAAGTACAGAAAAAGCAAAGGCTTATTTAAAAATAAATATATATTTTATTATATAATAATTACATTTTATAACAAAAAGATGATGCAAATGAGTTTTATTTATATTTATTAACACATGCAAACATTTTAAAGATGTTAAATTTACTGACCCTTTGAATACAAAAGGGTGCTACAAGAGATACTTTTTACCAGGGAAAAAGTAGAACTCTAAGTCATAAGTGAAAAGGTCCCCTTAACTTAAGGGATAAATATCACAAAATACAATAAACAAAGGCAGGTAAGAAAAATAAAAAACCTTAACAGAAGGGTAAAAAGGATTACCTGACCTACACCAATCAGTGGAAACCTTCTAAAAACAGAAACAGTGACAGGGAATAAAACCTCAGGGGATTAAACCACAAAGTAAAAATATAATCTAAGCAAACAGAGGGTACAACCTCCACAGACTTAGAAACTAAAACCCTTAAAATAGCAAAACCTTAAAAAGAGAACAGCCAAGTTCTTCTAAAAATAAAAAAGAGGATAGATTATACAGAAAATCAGAAGAAAAACCCCTGAACCCTAAAGGAAACTTCAGCTTCTAAAGAAACATCAGAAATAATACAAGCCAGCATATTCGAAAAAAATCTGAAGATTTCTTTTATTTAAGGAGCAAAGTCTTGTTGAATTTCCCTGTAAGGAAGAAACAAAAGAAGCAGTAATACCCATATAAATAAAGTAATGTTTAAGTATATTAACGTAAACATGGGTCACACAAAACATGCTGGAGGAGATACCTCAACTTAGCTATAAACATAATTTTTGACATTGAAAGGAAAGTGATCAAAGGACCCAGCTTCTACGGCAGATTCAAGACAGAATCAGAAAGCTCCATTATAGCATAAAACTACAGACAAGTATAAAAATTTATAAACATTAAAATCCACAAATCCACAAATTATATATATATATATAGCAAAGTATATATAAAGAAATCCCCATAATAAATTACTTTTGGAAGCAAGAACAGGATTAGCTTGATCCAAATACATAAGAACATTAAAACAAGCATCATATAAATATGTTGGGAGAGATACATCAGCTTGCTATTAATAAAACATTTAACATTTGTTGTAAAAGTGTTCAGATACTTCCAAAGTAGGACAAAATCAGAAATTATGATAAGTATCCAAAAAAGAAAGAACAATAAAAGTGAGGTATTACATTACCCCCTCGTAAGAAATGTTCATCCAAAAAAATGTGCACCAACTATAGTAGGATATGCACCAAATAAAGGTCAATAAAAAAGGGAAAAATGCTCCAAAAGGAGCGCACACACAAACATGCGCACACAAGCGCAAAAAATAAATACATTTGCATTTCTGTGGGTCAACAACTATAAAATAACCCCCCCCCCTATAAATGACAAAATGCCAATAAGCTCTTCAAATAACTGAGAGGTAATAAAATAATGATCCCTCACAAGGCCATATATAAACACAGATAATCTTGCCCAAATATAAGGCTGATAGAGAACAAACAGCATTTACCATTAACACTCTCCTGCTAGAAACACTAACAGGAAACCAGTCCAGTACTGAAAACATATCAGCAGACATAATATGGGTGTATTCTGTAGACCCAGTAGAAAGAGGCAAAATTCATAAGAAATTCATGAGAGGTCAGTGACTAAAATTCTCATGTGAAAGAAAAAAATAGTCACAGCCTGTACTCCTTGACTGTCCTTTGACAAACATTGTATTCTGAGGGGAAACGGGCCTCAAATAAATCTGAGAACCCCTTTCAACGAATAAATCATTTGCACATCTTCTCTCTTCACCTTCCTCCAGCGGAAGCAAAGATAAAAATAACTACCATAGAGGTGGGAGGAAAAAGAATGTGCAACAGCACTACACTGGGTTAGAGAGTTGCTTGAATATAAGGAGAAATAAATTATCCTAAACTTGAGTGCTTATGCATAGATTAACTTGGAAAAAATTGTCAACATAGAAGTTGGGCAAAAGTATGCATCTATATAGCACTTTGCTCTCCCTTAACCCCTTAATGACAACTGACGTACAGGTACGTCCTGCAAAAACTAGCAGTTAGTGACAATGGACGTACCTGGTACGTCAGTTGTTTAAGAGAGTGCTGGAAGCGATCGCAATCGCTTCCAGCAGCTCTCAGGGTATTGCAGTGATGCCTCGATATGGAGGCATCCTGCAATACCTTTTAACAAGCCACCGATGCAGAGAGAGCCACTCTGTGGCCCTCTCTGCACCGGTAACAATGGTGCTGTGTTCCGGGGGGAAGGGAAGCAAGGAGGCGGCAGCGTGCGGGCGCGCGTGCACGTGGGGGGGCGCGCGAGCACGTGGGCGCGTGCGTGTACGTGGGGCGCGCACGCGCATATTAGCCACTGACACCAATGAAAAAAAAAAAAGTTCAAAACATTAACATTAACATTAAAAAATATATATATAAAAGGATCTGGGGGGGGGTGGGGGTATTGAGGGGGGCTGCTACACTACAGAAAAGTTTATAAATATTTTTGGGGGCAAAAGTTTATAAATATTTTTGGGGGCAAATTGGGTACTGGCAGACAGTTGCCAGTACCCAAGATGGCGGCAATTAAGTAGCAGGGAGGGTTATAGAGCTGTTTGGTGGGGGATCAGGGAGGTTGGGGGCTAAGGCAGGGCTCCATTACAGCAGGATACATTTTTCTAAAAAATAAAATAAAAAAAACTCCTTTTATTTAGTACTGGCAGACTTTCTGCCAATACTTAAGATGGCGGGGACAATTGTGGGGTGGGAGAGGGAAGAGAGCTGTTTGGGAGGGATCAGGGGGTGGGATGTGTCAGGTGGGAGGCTGATCTCTACACTAAAGCTAAAATTAACCCTGCCAGCGCCCTACAAGCTACCTAATTAACTCCTTCACTGCTGGGCATAATTCACGTGTTGTGCGCAGCAGCATTTAGCGGCCTTCTAATTAACAAAAAGCAACGCCAAAGCCATATATGTCTGCTATTTCTGAACAAAGGGGATCCAAGAGAAGCTTTTACAACCATTTGTGCCATAATTGCACAAACTGTTTGTAAATAATTTCAGTGAGAAACCTAAAATTTTGAAAAATTTAAAGGTTTTTTTTTATTTGCTCGCATTTGGCGGTGAAATGGTGGCATGAAATATACCAAAATTGGCCTAGATCAATACTTGGAGTTGTCTACTATACTAAACTAAAGCTAAAATTAACCCTACAAGCTCCCTACATGCTCCCTAATTAACCCCTTCACTGCTGGGCATAAAACACGTGTGGTGCGCAGCGGCATTTAGCGGCCTTCTAATTACCAAAAAGCAACCCGAAAACCTTATAAGTCTGCTATTTCTGAACAAAGGCGATCCCAGAGAAGCATTTACAACCACTTGTGCCATAATTGCAGAAGCTGTTTGTAAATAATTTCAGTGGGAAACCTAAAGTTTGTGACAAAATGTGTGAAAAAGTGAACATTTTTTTTTAATTTGATCGCATTTGGCGGTGAAACGGTGGCATGAAATATACCAAAATGGGCCTAGATCAATACTTTGGGATGTCTTCTAAAAAAAAATATATACATGTCAATGGATATTCAGGTATTCCTGACAGATATCAGTGTTCCAATGTAACTAGCGCTAATTTTGAAAAAAAAATGTGGTTTAGAAATAGCAAAGTGCTACTTGTATTTATGGCCCTATAACTTACAAAAAAAGCAAAGAACATGTAAACATTGGGTATTTCTAAACTCAGGACAAAATTTAGAAACTATTTAGCATGGGTGTTTTTTAGTGGTTGTAGATGTGTAACAGATTTTGGGGGTCAAAGTTAGAAAAAGTGTGTTTTTTCCATTTTTTCCTCATATTTTATAATTTTTTTTATAGTAAATTATAAGATATAATGAAAATAATGGTATATTTAGAAATTCCATTTAATGGCGAGAAAAACGGTATATAATATGTGTGGGTACAGTAAATGAGTAAGCGGAAAATTACAGCTGAACACAAACACCACAGAAATGTAAAAAAAGCCATTGTCATTAAGGGTAAGAAAATTGAAAAATGGTCCGGTCATTAAGGGGTTAATTATTTTTGGAAACATCAGAATCGAAGGATATAGTGAGGTGATGTGTTTAAAATTTAATCTTTATTGGTTTATATTAAAATTGCAAAATGAACACAACAAAACATTTAAAAAACACAGTAAAATTTAGACCAGTAGAGAATTCACTCAGCTGCCCCACTAGAAATGATGGGGGGAGAGATGTACTCGTCCTGAGATAGATTGAAATAAAGTTACCGTTTGATATTAGTACTAATTCCACAATTCTATATAATCAGTTGTTTATCTTTGATATAATGAACCATCCATATGAATCTCATGAGGTCCAACAAGAGGTGATATATCAGGAAAAAATTGTGCAGGAGATATAACTATATCTGCTCCTCGTATGGGATACTAAAATACCCGTCTATGATGTAGGTATAAGTGTACTTATGAGTAGTAGACACAAAATCTATTTGTCAATATTATAGATAAATCTAAAATATTTATTGTCTCTCATCTGTATATACACAGCAATAATTATAGTCCTGTGTTTCTTGTCATATGCTCATATTGTTTATTGCTAGATGCTTATCTAGGCAATTGGAGTGATAATAAAAATAATATGAGTTCCACACAGGTAAATTATTTGTCTCACACTCTGTATATATAGAGCAATAATTTAGGTCCTATGTTTCTTGTCACAGGCTCATATTGTTTATTGCTAATTACCTATCTAGGCGATTGGAGTGATAAAAAATAATATAAGATAGGATATAAGTTATACACTACTTCTAGAGGGTTAATGTAATATTAAGTGTAAGGTCCCACACCTGGATTAACCGCCACGTCTTTTGTCAGTGGCTCATATTATCACAGAGGAAGTAGATAATATCTATGAGTAATGTGGAACTGAATAGAATGACTTGGCAAAATTAAAAAAACTTTTATTGGTCTGCACACCTGGGCTGCCACATAGGCAGAATAGATAGTAACAATTATTGTAAAAGTATACGTTGGTTTATAGTGTCCTATTCAGTTAATCTGATGATAAGGTGTATGATCAGCTACTGCTATTGCAGCTCCTCGTGTTAACTCAGATGCATTAACTATTAGCAGTTATGAGAGGGTACTGTTGGGCAGCGTATTATATTATACCGAGTTATTTGTATTAATCTGCTGCAGTACTAATTAGATATATACTGTTACAGTGGCTCTCATGGATTGTTACAGTAAATGTGTACTGCGGATAGATATAGTAACATGAGGTTAGGTACTTAATGGAGGTGGCTAGCCCTTATCGATGGTCTACTGAATATTAATTGTTGTGAGAGAGTACTATTTTGAAGCTTGTTGTATTCTACAAAGTAACCAGCTTTAATTTGCTATAATATTGATTTAATAAACCTGCTTGTAGTTACTCCCATAGATTGCTACAGTCAAAGTTTGCTACTGGTGGGTGAAATTACAAAACAATATAGTTGGTTGTCAGAGGCAATTGCTGAAGCATGCCCTTTTCTTTAGTCTACCAAATGTAGGCGTTGGAATAATATCCTTAGTATAGATAGTTATATGTAGCAATACATTTTCAACAACTTTGTATGTAAATTCTGTCAATGTTATAATGGAGCTAAAACGTTACTATAAGTCACCAGCGAAATGCTGTCGTGGTGAAACTATTGAGGGTTAAAGTATGTCTCTGATACTGTTACTTATATTCTATCATTCCCATTTCTATAGTTTTACAGAATAGGATTTAAATAGTCTAATATAGGTATAGATAAGTTTGCCAATGCTTTAAACTAAGATAGAGAGGTAGCGGAGGATTTTGCTTATTCACAGTATAGTCTCAAATAGAAAAAAAACATGGTCTAATTTTACTGCTAAGTTAAAAACTGTTGTGTTGAAAAGCATTCAACACCCTCCCCTGACATGTTTCGCCGACAAAGTGGCGGCTTTTTCGAAGGTCTTTTTTAAATGTTTTGTTGTGTTCATTTTGCAATTTTAATATAAACCAATAAAGGTTAAATTTTAAACACATCACCTCACTATATCCTTCGATTCTGATGTTTCCAAAAATAATTAAGGGAGAGCGAAGTGCTATACAGATGCATACTTTTGCCCAACTTCTAAGTTGACAATTTTTTCCATAGAGGTGGGAGGGTTTATATAGAGCTCTTGGGGTTTGGGAGTCTTTGCTTCTGCCTAGTGGAAGGGAAGGTAATTCCCAGGAGTAATGGATTGTGGACTCTTATCACCTTTATAAAAAAAAAAAATTATAATTGTTTTACAGTTTTTGCCAATGTTCACTCACATGCCATGAATTATAAATATAATAATGATATAATATGAATCTGCTGGGCCTGCTAGAAAAAAAACTATATATATATATTGTGCAGGTAATTCCCGTAAATTAGGGTTTAAATGTAGGTAGTAAAATAAAAGCTGAAAATTGGCTCAGCACTGGGCTGAAAAAAAAGACTTAGCAGCGAAAGGGTTATATGATATATGATAAGGTGTTGGACTGGTAAGGAAACAATAGTGTATATGTATGTATATGTGTGTGCTTGTATTTGCATATAAATATATGTGCATGTAGATATATATATATATATATATATGTGTTTATGCATATGTATATGTATGTATATATGTGTACTGTCTTTTTAACTTATATTTCGATACAAAACCAGAGTGTAGTTTATGTCACGTCATTTGCTGTGGACACTTAAGGACAATGATTAATGAGCTTCTGCAGTTATCAGCCAATTACTGGGCATGTAGAAGAATATGTTCCAGTTTCTCCAGGGACATTTGAAAACTACGGCCTAGATTTAGAGTTGGGCGGTAGCCGTGAAAACCAGCGTTAGAGGCTCCTAACGCTGGTTTTAGACTACCGCCGGTATTTGGAGTCAGTCAGGAAAGGGTCTAACGCTCACTTTGCAGCCGCGACTTTTCCATACCGCAGATCCCCTTACGTCATTTACGTATCCTATCTTTTCAATGGGATCTTTCTAACTCCGGTATTTAGAGTCGTGGCTGAAGTGAGCGTTAGAAATCTAACGACAAAACTCCAACCGCAGAAAAAAGTCAGTAGTTAAGAGCTTTCTGGGCTAACGCCGGTTTATAAAGCTCTTAACTACTGTGCTCTAAAGTACACTAACACCCATAAACTACCTATGTACCCCTAAACTGAGGTCCCCCCACATCGCCGCCACTCTATTAAAATTTTTTAACCCCTAATCTGCCGACCGCCACCTACATTATACTTATGTACCCCTAATCTGCTGCCCCTAACAGTGCCGACCCCTATATTATATTTATTAACCCCTAACCTGCCCTCCACAAGGTCGCCGCCAGCTACCTACAATAATTAACCCCTAATCTGCCGACCGCCACCTACGTTATCCTTATGTACCCCTAATCTGCTGCCCCTAACACCGCCGACCCCTATATTATATTTATTAGCCCCTAATCTGCCCCCCTCAACGTCGCCTCCACCTGCCTACACTTATTAACCCCTAATCTGCCGAGCGGATCTCACCGCTACTATAATAAAGTTAATAACCCCTAATCCGCCTCACTCCCGCCTCAATAACCCTATAATAAATAGTATTAACCCCTAATCTGCCCTCCCTAACATCGCCGACACCTAACTTCAATTATTAACCCCTAATCTGCTGACCGAATCTCGCCGCTACTGTAATAAATGGATTAACCCCTAAAGCTAAGTCTAACCCTAACCCTAACAACCCCCTAAATTAAATATAATTTAAATCTAACGAAATAAATTAACTCTTATTAAATAAATTATTCCTATTTAAAGCTAAATACTTACCTGTAAAATAAACCCTAATATAGCTACAATATAAATTATAATTATATTATAGCTATTTTAGGATTTATATATATTTTACAGGTAACTTTGTATTTATTTTAACCAGGTACAATGGTGCTCGGACAAAATTCCGACGGACAAAATGCCGAAACACATTCGTCCGTCAGACATATGTCCGATATACACTGCTTCCGACTGCACGCCGAACAGCACAATCACGCAATCACGTAATTGCATAATTGTCATCAGTATAAAAGCGGAAAATTTAAATATATATTGTGGCTACTGAGGTAAAAAAAACAACACAAACACTTAAATAAATAAATTTAAAAAAAACATCAAATTAAAAAAATGGAGTTCATAAAGACGTGTAAAGGAGGAAGAAAAATGTTATATGAAGGTTATGCATACATTGTAGACAAAAAAAAAGAAAATGTCACATATTGGAGATGTGAAAAAAAAGGTTTTTGTGGAGGAAGGCTAAAAACCATTAATGATATAATTGAAAAAGATGCATCAAATCATTCACATCCACCTAATGCAGCAAGAATTTTATCTATGAAAACAATTGAAAAAATAAAAGAAGTTGCTAAAAATTCAGAAGAAGTAACATCAAGCATAATACAAAATTGCACATCTAATTTCCCCCTTGAAGCAGCAGGAGCTCTACCTAAAAAAGAAACTCTTGCCAGAATGGTACGTCGACATCGAACAACACCAAATGGAAACATTTTAAATGATGATTTAAGAAAAACAACCAGAGGAGAAAATTTCATCATGCACGAAAGTGAAAATTTAATCATTCTGTCTACTAAAAAAAATGTAGATCTTCTTTCAAAAAAACAACACTGGCTCTGTGACGGAACATTTGACTCAGCTCCTTTAGGTTTTCAGTTGTATACAATACATGTTTTAATAGAAGATAACCATACCATACCATTAGTATACTGCATATCAAAAAATAAAAATCAGGAAACTTATAATTTAATTTTTAGTATTATAAAAGAAAAAAATCCAGATATCAATCCTATATCAATTACTGTAGATTTTGAAAGAGCAGCAATAAATTGCATGACAAATTTTTTACAAAATACAATAATTTATGGATGCTTTTTCCATTTTTCCCAATGCCTGTGGAGAAAAATACAATCTTTGGGCTTAAAAATATGGTATAATAATGAAAAAAATGCTCTGATCATAAAATGCTTAGAAGCATTAGCATTTGTGCCAGTGGAAGATGTAGTTGAAACATTTAATGACTTTGTAAAATCAATAGAAAAACAAAACAGTAACATTTTATCTGAATTTTTAAATTATTTTGAAAAAACCTGGATTGGCGAACTACAAGAAGGTACAAGAAGAAAACCTACTTTCGATATTACGATGTGGAACACTTTTGAAAGAACAAAACTAGGGTTACCTAGAACAAACAACTCTCTAGAAGGATGGCACAGAGCATTTGACCAACGAATGTCTATAACCCACCCAAGCATTTGCAGACTAGTTTCAAAAATAAGAAAAGAACAAGCAGAATGGGAGTTAACAATTGAAAAAATTGATTCTGGAGTTGAACTGAGAAAACCCAAAAAAAAATATGAAATCATAAACAACAGGATAATGAAAGTTTTAGAAAAATACAGTGAATACTCAAGATTAGACTTTTTAAAGGCAATAGCACATAATATATAAGATTTACTTAAATAAATCAAGATACATTCGGCC
This sequence comes from Bombina bombina, assembly GCF_027579735.1. Classification (NCBI taxonomy): domain Eukaryota; kingdom Metazoa; phylum Chordata; class Amphibia; order Anura; family Bombinatoridae; genus Bombina; species Bombina bombina. The sequence continues at coordinate 142,829,745 of NC_069509.1, read as the reverse complement.
GAGGGCAGATACGATCCAAAATTTTCTGTTACAATCAGTGACTCGGGCGCCGCAACCGCCTCTGGGAACCTATCCATGGGTCCCTACCCTCACGATGTACTTTTAACACATAATATAATTATTATAATTATAATATTATAATTAATATGTTATATATAAGTTGATTTAATTGTCTTTTGTCAGTCCACTATTAAAAATGTTATAAATGTTATATATAAGTTGATTTAATTGTCTTTTGTCAGTCCACTATTAAAAATGTTATAAAACCGTGATTTTTAAGCTTCATTCCCACCCAGCAGCCGGATAAATGTCTTTCGGAATATTGTCCGTCGGACAAATGTCCGTCGGAAAAGCGTCATTCGGATAACAGTCCGGCCACGAGGTACAATAGCTATTAAATAGTTAAGAACTATTTAATAGCTAAAATAGTTAAAATAATTACAAAATTACCTGTAAAATAAATCCTAACCTAAGTTACAATTAAACCTAACACTACACTATCAATAAATTAATTAAATAAAATACCTACAATTACCTACAATTAAACCTAACACTACACTATCAATAAATAAATTAAATACAATATCTACAAATAAATACAATGAAATAAACTAACTAAAGTACAAAAAACTAAGTTACAAAAAATAAAAAAATATTTACAAACATCAGAAAAATATTACAACAATTTTAAACTAATTACACCTACTCTAAGCCCCCTAATAAAATAACAAAGACCCCCAAAATAAAAAAATGCCCTACCCTATTCTAAATTACAAAAGTTCAAAGCTCTTTTACCTTACCAGCCCTGAACAGGGCCCTTTGTGGGGCATGCCCCAAAGAATTCAGCTCTTTTGCCTGTAAAAAAAACACATACAATACCCCCCCAACATTACAACCCACCACCCACATACCCCTAATCTAACCCAAACCCCCCTTAAATAAACCTAACACTAAGCCCCTGAAGATCTTCCTACCTTATCTTCACCATACCAGGTTCACCGATTGATCCAGAAGAGCTCCTCCGATGTCTTGATCCAAGCTCAAGCGGGGGGCTGAAGATGTCCATGATCCGGCTGAAGTCTTCATCCAAGCGGGAGCTGAAGAGGTCCATGATCCGGATGAAGTCTTCTATCAACGGCATCTTCAATCTTCTTTCTTCCGGATCCATGTTCATCCCGCCGACGCGGAACATCCATCTTCACCGACGACTTCCCGACGAATGACGGTTCCTTTAAGGGATGTCATCCAAGATGGCGTCCCTCGAATTCCGATTGGCTGATAGGATTCTATCAGCCAATCGGAATTAAGGTAGGAAAATTATGATTGGCTGATTCCATCAGCCAATCAGAATCAAGTTCAATCCGATTGGCTGATCCGATCAGCCAATCAGATTGAGCTCGCATTCTATTGGCTGATCGGAACAGCCAATAGAATGCGAGCTCAATCTGATTGGCTGATTGAATCAGCCAATCGGATTGAACTTGATTCTGATTGGCTGATTCCATCAGCCAATAAGAATTTTCCTACCTTAATTCCGATTGGCTGATAGAATCCTATCAGCCAATCGGAATTCGAGGGACGCCATCTTGGATGACGTCCCTTAAAGGAACCTTGATTAGTCGGGAAGTCGTCGGTGAAGATGGATGTTCCGCGTCGGCGGGATGAACATGGATCCGGAAGAAAGAAGATTGAAGATGCCGTTGATAGAAGACTTCAGCCGGATCATGGACCTCTTCAGCTCCCGCTTGGATGAAGACTTCAGCCGGATCATGGACATCTTCAGCCCCCCGCTTGGGCTTGGATCAAGACATCGGAGTAGCTCTTCTGGATCGATCGGTGAACCTGGTATGGTGAAGATAAGGTAGGAAGATCTTCAGGGGCTTAGTGTTAGGTTTATTTAAGGGGGGTTTGGGTTAGATTAGGGGTATGTGGGTGTTGGGTTGTAATGTTGGGGGGGGGTATTGTATGTGTTTTTTTTTACAGGCAAAAGAGCTGAATTCTTTGGGACATGTCCCACAAAGGGCCCTGTTCAGGGCTGGTAAGGTAAAAGAACTTTGAACGTTTGTAATTTAGAATAGGGTAGGGCATTTTTTTATTTTGGGGGTCTTTGTTATTTTATTAGGGGGCTTAGAGTAGGTGTAATTAGTTTAAAATTGTTGTAATATTTTTCTGATGTTTGTAAATATTTTTTTATTTTTTGTAACTTAGTTCTTTTTTATTTTTTGTACTTTAGTTAGTTTATTTAATTGTATTTATTTGTAGATATTGTATTTAATTAATTTATTGATAGTGTAGTGTTAGGTTTAATTGTAGGTAATTGTAGGTATTTTATTTAATTGATTTATTGATAGTGTAGTGTTAGGTTTAATTGTAACTTAGGTTAGGATTTATTTTACAGGTAAATTTGTAATTATTTTAACTATTTTAGCTATTAAATAGTTCTTAACTATTTAATAGCTATTGTACCTGGTTAAAATAAATACAAAGTTACCTGTAAAATAAATATAAATCCTAAAATAGCTATAATATAATTATAATTTATATTGTAGCTATATTAGGATTTATTTTACAGGTAAGTATTTAGCTTTAAATAGGAATAATTTATTTAATAAGAGTTAATTTATTTAGTTAGATTTAAATTATATTTAACTTGGGGGGGTGTTAGTATTAGGGTTAGACCTAACTTTAGGGGTTAATATATTTATTAGAATAGCGGTGAGCTCCAGTCAGCAGATTAGGGGTTAATGTTTGAAGTTAGGTGCCGGCGATGTTAGGGAGGGCAGATTAGGGGTTAATACTATTTATTATAGGGTTATTGAGGCGGGAGTGAGGCGGATTAGGGGTTAATAACTTTATTATAATAGCGGTGCGGTCCGCTCGGCAGATTAGGGGTTAATAAGTGTAGGCAGGTGGAAGCGATGTTGGGGGAGGCAGATTAGGGGTTAATAAATATAATATAGGGGTCGGCGATGTTAGGGCAGCAGATTAGGGGTACATAGGGATAATGTAAGTAGCCGCGGTTTACGGAGCGGCAGATTAGGGGTTAAAAAAAATATGCAGGGGTCAGCGATAGCGGGGGCGGCAGATTAAGGGTTAATAAGTGTAAGGTTAGGGGTGTTTAGACTCGTGGTACATGTTAGGGTGTTAGGTGCAGACGTAGGAAGTGTTTCCCCATAGCAAACAATGGGGCTGCGTTAGGAGCTGAACACGGTTTTTTTTCAGGTGTTAGTTTTTTTTTCAGCTCAAACGGCCCCATTGTTTTCTATGGAGGAATTGTGCACGAGCACGTTTTTGAAGCTGGCCACGTCCGTAAGCACCGCTGGTATCGAGAGTTGAAGTTGCGTTAAATATGCTCTACGCTCCTTTTTTGGAGCCTAACGCAGCCATTCTGTGAACTCTAAATACCAGCGGTATTTAAAAGGTGCGGCCAGAAAAAAGCCAGCGTAGCTAACGTACCCCTTTGGCCGCAGAACTCTAAATCTAGGCGTAAAACTTTTACATTTCAATGAAAGGAAATAAGTCAAAATAGAAAGGGCATTGTTAAATTTTTCATAATACATAAAATTGCCTTTTCTTAGATTTAAGCAAAAATAAAAAAAAAAATATGTATTTTTATTTGTAGATTTATTATGAACCTAACAAGGACATTTTATACATTACTAGTGACTGAACTATGCTTTACAAAGATTATATAGCTGGTCGGATGAAGGCATATAATCCCAGTAGTCCAACCAGCAAGAGCAAGAGTAAGATATTGGCTTCTTGAAGGATATATAGTAAATTCAGATAAGAATAGGCTGATATCTACAGCATTAAAGATAGATGAGTGCTTGGAACACTGCAGTCTAGATATCCTTGTGGCTATACAAGAAAATGTAAAAAACAAACAAACATGTTTTGCCTAATAAAATCAATCTGACATTTTGTTATATATGCTATCAGAAGCATCTATAATCATCAGAAATTTGATATTAACAGTAAAGTTCAAATAGACATATGCCCAGACAAAACAAATAGTTTCAGACAAATTGTTTAACACATTTTTGTTTTATTAGTTTGCTCATTCAGGTCTAGATTTAGAGTTGGGCGGTAGCCGTCAAAACCAGCGTTAGAGGCTCCTAACGCTGGTTTTTACCGCCCTCTGGTATTTGGAGTCAGTCATTAAAGGGTCTAACGCTCACTTTTCAGCCGCGACTTTTCCATACCGCAGATCCCCTTACGTCAATTGCGTATCCTATCTTTTCAATGGGATCTTTCTAACTCCGGTATTTAGAGTCGTGGCTGAAGTGAGCGTTAGAAATCTAACGACAAAACTCCAACCGCAGAAAAAAGTCAGTAGTTAAGAGCTTTCTGGGCTAACGCCGGTTTATAAAGCTCTTAACTACTGTGCTCTAAAGTACACTAACACCCATAAACTACCTATGTACCCCTATACCGAGGTCCCCCCACATCGCCGCCACTCAATTAAATTTTTTTAACCCCTAATCTGCCGACCGCCAGATCCCCTTACGTCAATTGCGTATCCTATCTTTTCAATGGGATCTTTCTAACTCTGGTATTTAGAGTCGTGGCTGAAGTGAGCGTTAGAAATCTAACGACAAAACTCCAGCCGCAGAAAAAAGTCAGTAGTTAAGAGCTTTCTGGGCTAACGCCGGTTTATAAAGCTCTTAACTACTGTGCTCTAAAGTACACTAACACCCATAAACTACCTATGTACCCCTAAACCGAGGTCCCCCCACATCGCCGCCACTCAATTAAATTTTTTAACCCCTAATCTGCCGACCGCCACCTACGTTATACTTATGTACCCCTAATCTGCTGCCCCTAACACCGCCGACCCCTATATTATATTTATTAACCCCTAACATGCCCCCCACAACGTCGCCACCAGCTACCTACAATAATTAACCCCTAATCTGCCGCTCCGTAAACCGCCGCTACCTACATTATCCCTATGTACCCCTAATCTGCTGCCCCTAACACCGCCGACCCCTATTTTATATTTATTAACCCCTAATCTGCCCCCTCAACGTCGCCTCCACCTACCTGCCTACACTTATTAACCCCTAATCTGCCGAGCGGACCGCACCGCTACTATAATAAAGTTATTACCCCTAATCCGCCTCACTCCCGCCTCAATAACCCTATAATAAATAGTATTAACCCCTAATCTGCCCTCCCTAACATCGCCGACACCTAACTTCAATTATTAACCCCTAATCTGCCGACTGAATCTCACCGCTACTGTAATAAATGGATTAACCCCTAAAGCTAAGTCTAACTCTAACCCTAACACCCCCCTAAATTAAATATAATTTAAATCTAACGAAATAAATTAACTCTTATTAAATAAATTATTCCTATTTAAAGCTAAATACTTACCTGTAAAATAAACCCTAATATAGCTACAATATAAATTATAATTATATTATAGCTATTTTAGGATTTATATTTATTTTACAGGTAACTTTGTATTTACTTTAACCAGGTACGATAGCTATTAAATAGTTAAGAACTATTTAATAGCTAAAATAGTTAAAATAATTACAAAATAACCTGTAAAATAAATCCTAACCTAAGTTACAATTAAACCTAACACTACACTATCAATAAATAAATTAAATAAAATACCTACAATTACCTACAATTAAACCTAACACTACACTATCAATACATTAATTAAATACAATACCTACAAATAACTACAATTAAATAAACTAACTAAAGTACAAAAAATAAAAAAGAACTAAGTTACAAAAAATAATAAAATATTTACAAACATTAGAAAAATATTACAACAATTTTAAACTAATTACACCTACTCTAAGCCCCCTAATAAAATAACAAAGCCAACCAAAATAAAAAAAATGCCCTACCCTATTCTAAATTAAAAAAATGCAAAGCTCTTTTACCTTACCATCCCTGAACAGGGCCCTTTGCGGGGCATGCCCCAAGAAATTCAGCTCTTTTGCCTGTAAAAAAAAAATAGTATTAACCCCTAATCTGCCCTCCCTAACATCGCCGACACCTAACTTCAATTATTAACCCCTAATCTGCCGACTGAATCTCACCGCTACTGTAATAAATGGATTAACCCCTAAAGCTAAGTCTAACTCTAACCCTAACACCCCCCTAAGTTAAATATAATTTAAATCTAACGAAATAAATTAACTCTTATTAAATAAATTATTCCTATTTAAAGCTAAATACTTACCTGTAAAATAAACCCTAATATAGCTACAATATAAATTATAATTATATTATAGCTATTTTAGGATTTATATTTATTTTACAGGTAACTTTGTATTTATTTTAACCAGGTACAATAGCTATTAAATAGTTAAGAACTATTTAATAGCTAAAATAGTTAAAATAATTACAAAATAACCTGTAAAATAAATCCTAACCTAAGTTACAATTAAACCTAACACTACACTATCAATAAATAAATTAAATAAAATACCTACAATTACCTACAATTAAACCTAACACTACACTATCAATACATTAATTAAATACAATACCTATAAATAACTACAATTAAATAAACTAACTAAAGTACAAAAAATAAAAAAAGAACTAAGTTACAAAAAATAATAAAATATTTACAAACATTAGAAAAATATTACAACAATTTTAAACTAATTACACCTACTCTAAGCCCCCTAATAAAATAACAAAGCCAACCAAAATAAAAAAATGCCCTACCCTATTCTAAATTAAAAAAATTCAAAGCTCTTTTACCTTACCATCCCTGAACAGGGCCCTTTGTGGGGCATGCCCCAAGAAATTCAGCTCTTTTGCCTGTAAAAAAACACATACAATACACCCCCAACATTACAACCCACCACCCACATACCCCTAATCTAACCCAAACCCCCCTTAAATAAACCTAACACTAAGCCCCTGAAGATCTTCCTACCTTATCTTCACCTCACCGGGTATCACCGATCGGTCCTGGCTCCAAAATCTTCATCCAACCCAAGCGGGGGCTGGCGATCCATAATCCTGCGGCTGAAGAGGTCCAGAAGAGGCTCCAAAGTCTTCATCCTATCCGGGAAGAAGAGGCGATCCAGACCGGCAACCATCTTGATCCAAGCGGCATCTTCTATCTTCATCCGATGAGGAACGGCTCCATCGTGAAGACCTCCAGCGTGGATCAATCTTCTTCCGACGACGTCTAACTGAAGAATGACGGTTCCTTTAAGGGACGTCATCCAAGATGGCGTCCCTCAAATTCCGATTGGCTGATCAGTCAATCAGATTGAGCTCGCATTCTATTGGCTGTTCCGATCAGCCAATAGAATGCAAGCTCAATCTGATTGGCTGATCGGATCAGCCAATCGGATTGAACTTGATTCTGATTGGCTGATTCCATCAGCCAATCAGAATTTTCCTACCTTAATTCCGATTGGCTGATAGAATCCTATCAGCCAATCGGAATTCGAGGGACGCCATCTTGGATCCGGTCGGCAGACTAGGGGTTAATAAGTGTAGGCAGGTGGAGGCGATGTTGGGGGCGGCAGATTAGGGGTTAATAAATATAATATAGGGGTCGGCGATGTTAGGGCAGCAGATTAGGGGTACATAGGGATAATGTAGGTGGCGGGGGTGTACGGAGCGGCAGATTAAGGGTTAAAAATAATATGCAGGGGTCAGCGATAGCGGGGGCAGCAGATTAGGGGTTAATAAGTGTAAGGTTAGGGGTGTTTAGACTCGGGGTACATGTTAGGGTGTTAGGTGCAGACGTAGGAAGTGTTTCCCCATAGCAAACAATGGGGCTGCGTTAGGAGCTGAACGCGGCTTTTTTGCAGGTGTTAGGTTTTTTTTTCAGCTCAAACGGCCCCATTGTTTTCTATGGGGGAATTGTGCACGAGCACGTTTTTTGAAGCTGGCCGCGTCCGTAAGCACCGCTGGTATCGAGAGTTGAAGTTGCGTTAAATATGCTCTACGCTCCTTTTTTGGAGCCTAACGCAGCCATTCTGTGAACTCTAAATACCAGCGGTATTTAAAAGGTGCGGCCAGAAAAAAGCCAGCGTAGCTAACGCACCCCTTTGGCCGCAGAACTCTAAATCTAGGCGTCAGTTTGTTAACAACAACATTGTATTATTCATAGCAGTACCTATCAACTAGACCAAATGCTAATACACTTGACAATACCACACCTTTTTCTTATCCAAGAGTTGTTAGATAATAAAATTGCTTATTAAAGTGATGGTAAATCCTAGTGTTTCAAAAACGCTAGAATTTTCCATCACTAACAATAAATAAGACTTTCAGTGATTAATTTGTAGAAAAATATGCTAATTGCACCCTTTCTGTGCTACGGCCTCGTTAAACTCAGTGACTCTGGCCGCCCATTGCAAAGCACTCTTTTTTCAATGAGGGGACATTTCCACCTCTAAAGCAATAGCTGTGCCAGCTGATCATCACTGTTCTGTATGCTGGCTCGGCTATTGGCGTAGAGGTGTAAATGTCACCTTATTGAAAGAAAAGCGCTTTTCCGTGGGTGGCTGGAGCCTCTGGCCCCTATTTAAGAAAGTCTGGCGGACCTGATCCGACCTCTCTGAATACGGTGAGCAATACGCTCGCCGTATTAGCATTGCACCAGCAGCTCTTGTGACGCCGCCCCCTGCAGATTTGCGGCCACCAGCAGGGGGTGTCAATCAACCCGATCGTACTCAATCGGGTTGATTTCCGGCGATGTCTGTCAGCCTGCTCAGAGCAGGCGGAGAGCTTATGGAGCAGCGTTCTTTGTGACCGTTGCTTCATAACTGCTGTTTCTGACGAGCCTGCAGGCTCGCCAGAAACACGGGGCATCAAGCTCTATTCGGAGCTTGATAGATAGGCCCCATTGAGTTTATCAACGAGCCCACTCCACAGAAAGGTTCATTTTCGCACACTTTTTTTAGAAAGTGGTCGCTGAAAGTACGATTTATTTGTAGTGATGTTATATCCTTGCATTTTTTAAATGCTAGGATTTACTGTCACTTTAATTGCTACTCTATCCGAAATAAAAGCAAAGTGATGTTAGTGCAATGAAAATGCAATGTGTGTCATCATGAAAAAAGTGAAAGAAATATTGCTGCAACAACGTTTTGAAGACAGACATTGGCATGATGACACAGGTGCAGCAGGGTACGCTCTTGTTTTGCAAGCTGCAATGTCACATAATCCAGACAAACGCAATACTGCTCAAGGCAACCGGTGTTCTGCTTTCACAAAAAAGGAAAACAACAATTGCACATAGCACAACAGGAACACTGAAACTTAAATGCAGTAAAGCTGGAGAAACATAAATAGGAACCGAATAGGCAGGCAAGTAACTAATACAGATGAAAAGTAGAAGGTCAAACAGTCAAAGTCAAAACAGCTCAAATACAAAATAAATTCAAACTGTCAGAGTAGTGTCTCAGGGAAAAACTAGTCAAGCTCAAGAGTCCAACTACAAAAAATAAACAAAAATATCAGGGAAGGGGAATAGCTCAAGAAAATCCAAACCCAAACCAAGAAAAAAATACAGAACCCGATTGTAAATATAAGGAAATTTATGTGTACCGGTACAAGTTATCAAGGAAGAGAAATGTCTAAAATACAGAAACAGTTTAAACCAGAAGTCACACAGAAGCACAAACTGCAAAAGCATACATGTTTCATAGAAGCCAGGGGTCAAGTCGAGCGGGGACGCATAAAAATGGAGTTCCTGCACTATTTTTGCAGGAGGAACTAAGTTCCCTCTGGACAGAGAACAGAAATGCTTCAGTAAAGACTGCTGCTGCTGGTGGGAGGAGCTGGAGCACAGTCTGGTTAGAGGGATAGTGAGATCCTGTAGTAATGGGCAGTAACACTTCCTACAATACACTAATGCAAGCCAATCAGCGGTCCTGCTGTGTGATCTACCTGCAATGTGTGTAACACATGGTGCTTACATTTCTGTGTGGCTTGCCATGGGTTTATGGATTCCCCTCAGCAGAAATAGGAATATTGCACCTTAACTGGGTGAAACTCTGTGACAGAGGAGTCATCTCAGGCCTAAAATGCAATCATGCAACCCTTCATTTGTTATAATTTGCTTTCATTAACCAAAATGTAGAGATTATATACATACATATACAGTGTGTGTGTGTGTGTATAAAACAATATTAATTGTGAGGGGTGGTGAAAGTCTTGGTGAGTTCCCAAACTTTTTTTGTAGTACTTGACCCCTGATAGAAGCCCAAAACACAGCAAAGATGTGAGACTCAGTACTCAAGACTACACCACAATGCAAGAAGTCAAATACATAAACAGCCTCATACTGCACAGACAAAATAAAATAAAAGAATAAAATGTTATATATATATATATTTATAAATATATAAAAAAATAAAGAACTACTAGGGATTTGCACTCTCACTAATTAATTTAGGTGAGTGCGGTATACATATATATATATATATATATATATATATATATATATATATATATATATATATATATATACAGTGCTTTTTTTGTAAAAGAAAAGGTGCCGGTACTTAAAAAAAAGGTGCCGGTACTCATTGATTATTGATTGATATATTCTGCTCAGTAACTCAGTACCGGTGAGTACCCCCACAAAAAAGCCCTGTATATATATATATGCAAATTTATATATATTTACAGTTAATAGAATATAATGGGCCGAATTATCAAGATCCGAACGGATCTTGATGACCCTGTTCTGAGGAGGCAGACAGACATCGCCGGAAATCAACCCGATCAAATACGATCAGGTTGATTGACACCCCCTGCTAGCGGCCGCAAATCTGCAGGGGGTGGTATTGCACCAGAACTGCTGGTGCAATGATAAATGCCGAGAGCTTATGCTGTCAGCATTTATCGATGTGCAGCAGACATGATCCAGTCCAATGTTCTTCAAAAAGAATAAAATGTTTTTATTTAAAAAACATAATATACATATACAGTGTATATATATATATATATATATATATATATATATATATATATATATATATATATACAGAAGTCAGGTTAAATGCACTCACTGTTACAGCCACATCTGCCGGGGTTCTGCCTAGGAATATGTAGCAATAACAATCAGTCCCCCAAGGGGAAGAAAAACACTTCACTCTCCGGTCTTAGCAAAAGGTTAAAGGCTTTAATCCATCCTCATAGACAATCAGTAAGCAGACATCCCAAACGTTTCGATACCTACTGGTATCTTTTTCAATGGGTAAACAAAGTTCCTGTGTCCCATACAGAGCTTGATAAATTGACCCCATAATATTCCTATTAGAAGGAAAAGTATATGGTAAGCTAACATGTCTCCTAAACACCATTATACTGATTGGAAGGAATTTTTTTTTTTTAAAGCCCCTAAAAATTATTATAAAGTTTGTTCGTAATACCTAATAGCTACAAAGCAAGGCTTTTTCCTGCACTCCCTAACTAGTGTGCTTACAGCCAGCCCCCATGCTGGAGCTGTCTGAGTAATTGATAATGCATTACAATACCCTCACCTCGCCCTCATCCGTTTCTTTCCTGACTGTTACACTGGGCACGGATCTCACTCCCCCTCCTGTCCTCCCGGTAGCATTCTGTAGACATGAGGTGAATGTTTAACTCACAGCTCTGTAAAATATGATTGTACAATCATTTTGCAGAGCTGTTTGTGAAATATTCAGAATGCTGTAGTGAGGACAGAGGGGGAGTGGGATCTCTCCATAAAGAGTTTTGTGAGTTTGCTGAAGTATTCTGGAGGAGTTTGGATGCAGGAAGACCTACAAAGGGGAATGTTTTTTGAACCTGCCTTTTATGTGACGGAATGTTCTTTTAACAGCAAGTAATGTGTGCCCTGCATGTGCATGGGACAACAAACTTTATAAATAATTTTAGGGGCTTTAGCAGCAAAATTGATAATACATGTCAATTACAAACTTCATCTTCTTTGAATGTGTTATTTAAATAGCCCATATTTTTTGGGTGTACAGTATAATGTCCCTTTAACTTCCAAACAATGGTCTGAACATCAGGAAGTTTAGCCAGCTTCCTATGAAAAAGAACAGATGAAGCTGACATTTGAGCATTCAGGGAACTATCTGATAAACCCTTTTCAATGTCATTTTGAAAGAACTGAAGAATTCTTGAAAGGAACACAAAGAAAATCCATAGAGGGGCACCACACAAAATATGCTTTCTAAATTTTGTGGTAAATCCTTTGAATCAAAAGTTTCCTTACTTGTATCAGAGTATGGATACAGAGTCCAAAAACCCTCTATGTCTCAAAACTAGGCATTTAACCTCTACCCCATCAAACTTAGAGATTTAAGATCCTGATGGAAAAGAGGACTTTGTAATAACAGGTCTTGTCTCAGAGGAAGAGGTATTGTTGACATCTGTGCTAGATCCGCATACCATATCCTGCGGGGCCAGGTTGGATCAATTCATATTACTGATGCTGACTCCTGTTTGATCTGAACAATTACTCTCAGCAGACGAACAAATGGAGGAAACAGGTATGCTAGAATGTGAGCCCTTGGATCTCTTGATCTTGCACAGTCCTTTGAAAGTTTGTGATTTAAGTGTGAAGCCATCAGATCTATGTCTGGTAGGCCACATGTGATTACAAGTTGATTGAATACATCCTGATGGAGAGACAATTCTCCTGGACTGGTTGATGGCTGAGATACTCTGCTTCCCAATTGTTCAAACCTGGGGATCGCATTTACATTCAACTCGTAATACCAGTGACAATCCCGACGAGCACAAACACCCACGATAAACTGCTTATCACTCGAGCGCAAAACCACTCGTAATCTGCCCCAAAATGTTTTAATGTTTCTATTATAGTAGTTATTGATTTAATCTAATATTGGATTTTATAACGATGGATAAAGAAAATAACTAAAAAACTAAAACAAATGGATAAAGAACTAGATGTAAATATGTTTTGGTAACACTAGGAAGATGGAAATCTGAGAAATATCTGAGAAGGATAGCTTTCATTACATTCCTAATGGAGAATCTGAAAAAAAAAAATATTTCCACATTGTCAAAGCATATTAAAATGTTTAAAATATACAAGATTCAAAACACATTCTGATCCATTCACTTATCATAACCTAATCTAATTAACAGTCCCACTCTGTAGGTCCTCCTACCATTTTAAAAAAAACTGTTCCTTACCATATATCTTGCTTTGTCTCTAGGACTGTCCCTCTTCTTTCAAAACTCTTAAATTCCCCCCAAATTTTTTTTTTAATATAAATGAATCAAATATCATTCTAAAATGTTGAATATGTGTATTTTTTAATAGCTTAATGTATACTGTATATATATCAATAGTTAACAATACAGCAGCTTTCATAGAAGTTGAAAACATATATCAGAGCACATTTGAATCTATTTATTTATTTTCATTGTAGAGAAAATACTCTAGGATGATCAAAACCTTTATATTTCATTTCATAGACACCACATTAGCAATAAATCAGCTATGATTATATGCAGTTTTCAATAATGTCATAAATTATCATTCATTAATATTTAATTCAAAGAATAAATAGTTATGTAAAAATATTTTTAGTTATAATTAATATACGACCAAACTTACCGCACTAAGTTCTTGAAAAAAAAGAAAAACAGATGGTGTGAGCTATGATTTCCTGATTAAGAAATCTGTTGAGTATCTATTCAGTATTAAGCACCAGACTGTCATTATAACTTAAATGTTAAAAAGATATGGAGGTCAAAGTTAAAATTTCATCAACAGAGTGTACAATTAGAAAAAAAAAATTGATCTATTATCAAATGTATCTCTTAATCTTGGTATCTTTTCTTAAGGGCATATTGAAATAGGCTTAGAAGTATGCACGTGTCTTGAGCACTATATGTATAGCATTGTTATAAAAAATTGTTGCAAACATTGCTACACTATACAACTTAAAACCTGTATGTGCTCCTGAGCCAACTATGATCTCATGGAAAGGAAATACGATTTAACAAAATCTTTAAAAGAAATAAGTAAATTAAAAAATAGAAGTAAATGTGTTTTTTTTTTTTAAATTGCGTGCTTTATCCAAATAATGAAACATTATTTTTGAATTCCATGCCCATGCCCATGCCCATGTGAAATACAATGTAGTTCATAAAAAATGTTCAGTCATTTAATGCATTGTAATGGTTATTTCTAAATATTCCTTATATATTTCACTGAGGGGACCAGTAAGGTCAAGGATATATGGGCAGAATCCTATTCTAATAGATATTTAAAGATATTATTCCAGTCATTATAATGTAGGTGCTATTGTAAAATCTAGCAACAGTAGATTGCTAATTGGGGTTCCATTTAAACAAACTTGATCAAACTGGAAAAGCAATTATTTAGTAACAGAACACTATATGGCAATGATATTGCCCGCTTCGTATTACAAGTTAAGAGTAAACACGTTCACATGAGCCCCATCAAATTTAATGCACGTCGGGATAGCGTGACTTCAGAGCTCTGGTTAACTGTTACGTGAGACAAAAAGGTGGAACAAAAAACATCACCAAGACATTTTTCTGATGTTTTTTTGGTACAATATATATCTATACCTATATTAAGTTGTAGTCAAAATTATTTAACCCCCATTGCAAATCAGGTTTATTGTCAACATTTAAAGACGTTCAGCTGCTTGCAATGAACAAATCAAACACAAGTAATTGAAATAGCTCAACACAATCAATGTTTCAAGTGGTTTCCCCAAATTAAACTGAAAATGCAGGTATTTCATCTATTCTTGCTCAAGCTAATGAAGCCCTTGATTAGTTGCATCAGGTGTGCTTGAGACAACTCCTGTTTTGAATATTTGTGCTGTTGTGGGGTATTCTTTTCAGGGGATTGAATCATTTTGAGACAGTAGAATTTATTAAAAGTTGCATTTTCAGTAGAATTTTGGAAAACCACTTGAAGCATTTAATGTGTTGAGCTATTTCAATTGCTTTTGTTTTATTAGTTCATTGCAAACACCTGTAAATTTTTACAATAAATCTGATTTCAATAGTGGTTGAATAATTATGATTACAATGTATATACACATGATTATATTTAGGTAAAGATATATAGATATATAAATAGGAATATATATTTTAAAATACATAGAACATATTCTGCTATGTGCAGAACATTGGAATGTGAAATATTTACAGTAAATACACAGTATAACACTTTATTATATATGAATATTGCATAAATATGCTTTTACATGTTTTCATCTAATTAACCGCAAAGGCTTCAATGCACTTCTATATATGTCTATATATGTATACATATGTATTTTTGTGTATATATATATATATACTGTATATATATATATATATATCTGTAAATACATTTATACACATATAAATACATATATACACATGTACATATATATATATATATATATATATATATATATATATATATATATATATCTTCAACAAAGATTAAAAAGAGAAAAAGCTAATCTGATAATAGAAGTAAATTGGAAACATTTTTAAAATTGTATTCCCTTTCTGAATTATGAAAGAAAATGTTTGGGTTTCATGTCCCTTTAAAAGAAATAACAGAAACACAAAAAGCTGTTTTCCATATTACCATGCTCACTTTGAGATAGATACTACAAAGAAGACATTACATAAACATCCCTTTTAAGTGTGGGGTAGGATAAGGTATTCTAAACATATAAACACCAATTGTAATGATCAAAATAAAAACTAACCACTGTTTTTCTTCTTATATGAAATCGTTTGTGGAACACAATGAATGGAATGGATGGGTTGTCATGGTAACACTACCAACCATACTAGGGGTTAAATATAACTGTTCCCACTGGCTCCTATTTGAGAGCTGATGGAAGTCACTGTTATTTACACTGGCACGTGTATTTCTACAAATAATTAGCTCTATAATAATACGCTGCTTAAAAGGGAAAGTTTAATGTTTTTTATTAAAAAATAAAGACAGCAACATATTTATTTTTTAATAAAATAACTGCAATAAGCAGTTATGAGGGGTAAAGTTGACAGGTGTGGGTTGTTAGAAAAAAAACGGCACTGAAAAGTGCCTTTACATTGCTGTCTATGGGAACTGTGTGTTCCCTGTAAATATACATACGTATATATATATGGCCAGATGCGGTAACTAAATCTTCCATTGCTGCTTTTTATCTTAGTTGTGAGCTTGTAGTTGAGTGCTGGACTTTCTCTCTGTGCTATATATATATATATATATATATATGTATATATATATATATATGTGTGTGTATATACAAATATAAACAGATAAATACATATTATATATATATTAATATACATATATATTTACATTTGATGCCCAACGCTGCATGAAAGACTTTCGCAGAGCTAGGTTTTCATGCCATGTTACATTGATTTTAAAATGTACTTTGATCTTCTGGCATCCTTTTTTGAAGAGAATATCTTGGTAGGTAGTTTGCACATAAATAAAAAGAGAGAAGCGCTCAACCTGAGAACGAACAATAGCATAATAGCTTGTTCTTTGGCTAGTTACCACCATAGAAGCAGCCTCTTTTTGCTCAATATGTGCCTTTCACAGAGAAGAACTTTCCTGTAGCATATCAGTCTGATCCTGACTTCACAGTACAGTCCAGCCCCGAAATACCAGGCAATCCCTCTCTGAACGAGAGAAACAGCAAAACCCCAGACGTACATTTCGGCCTATTGTGGGCCTCGTCAGTGAGGTGCAGCCATATCCCTCTAGGCACACTGAGCAATGGGTCCACGTCTGGATTCCCGCATCACACTTAGGGAGACTTCTCTAAATGTCATAATTTGCATAAATAAAAAGAGAGAAGCGCTCAACCTGGGAACGAACAATAGCATAATAGCTTGTTCTTTGGCTAGTTACCACCATAGAAGCAGCCTCTTTTTGCTCAATATGTGCCTTTCACAGAGAAGAACTTTCCTGTAGCATATCAGTCTGATCCTGACTTCACAGTACAGTCCAGGTAGTTTGCACACGTCATTAGATCTATATGGCTGCAGTTTTGCGCACTGTTGTGCACAGTTTTGAGCATGCAGTGGTGGCAGTAACTGCACAGTGTATACAATCGTTAAAAGTATTCTTACATACTGTGGTCTAGATACGTGCATGCTCCTGAGCCTACTTACCTGCTTTTCAATAAATGATACCAAGAGAGCAAAGTAAATTTGATAATATAAGTAAATTACAACTCCTATAGCCTATCTAAGTTATAAAAGAAAAAGTTTGGGTTATATGTCCCTTTAACTATAATCCTTGACCCAAATAGTGGCATTAACAGTGGCATTAACAGCCACAGGAGGGACTTTGAGGCCCCCACAAAATATCTAGAACAAAGATGTCATGTTAGGCTTTGTTTTGCCCTTAGGGTGCAGGGTCAAAATAAGTTTATTTAGGGTTGTCTAGACTTAAAATACCTGTAATAATTTTTAATTATTATAAAAAATATACTGTATTTTTTTATTTAATATTTCTGTATTACAGCTTAAGATAACTAAATTTTCATTTGCAATAATTTCACACCGGGGTAAAACGGACATTACCCAAGTGGCTGTGAGTAAAGCCTGATGTGCCGTAATTCCCCCATCTACTGTACACTATTTATTTTGCCTCCACCTGGGGGGTTCAAGGAAGGCAACCAGCCGATCCTCTGGCATCCACCCCAAATGAACCTTGGGGAATGTGGATTACCTGGGTAAAACTGACA
This sequence comes from Bombina bombina, assembly GCF_027579735.1. Lineage (NCBI taxonomy): Eukaryota > Metazoa > Chordata > Amphibia > Anura > Bombinatoridae > Bombina > Bombina bombina. Next base: position 142,812,013 of record NC_069509.1, on the reverse strand, counting down.
TAACCAAACAGCTCTGGGTGAAGCCCAATGTAAGATCATACATTTGGCTTTACCCGGGTAATCCTAGGATTACCCAAACGCTTCTGGATAAATCTTTACACATATATATACGGTTTACTGTAATTCCCCCATCTTCACTATCTTTTTTTTACCTCGGCCTGGGGGGTTCAAGGGGGGAGCCCTGCCAATCCTCTGACATCCACGCCAAGTAAACCTTGAGGAATGAGGTGAAGATGGGGGAATTACAATAAAAAGTATAAGATTTTAACACCGGCGTCTGCGTTATGTGTAGATTGTAGGATTATGTGTGGGTTGTAGGAAGTCCTAAGCAAAATGGCTGCAGATAGCGATGTCCATGCTGTTTTTAAACAGCATTTATAGCTTTATCCAGAAGCGTTTTGGTCATCCTAGGATTACCTGGTTAAAGCCAGATGTATGATCTTACATTGAGCTTTACCCAGAGCCGCTGGGTAATGTCATTTATACCCGGGGATTACCAAATATCTGACTTTACCCATAACATATACACTCTTAAACTTTTCCCAGTCAAATACTTTGAAAGGTGCAATATCATTTTCATAAATTTTTAATATGCTTTAATATATTTTTAATAGAAATACTTGAAATTCCTATGTATGTAAAAATATGTATTCTGTATATATACTGTATATATATTTGTATATATTCTTATAGATATATATATATATATATATATATATATATATATATATATATATATATATATATATATATATATATATATATATATATATATATATATATATATATATATATATAAGAAAAACAAAAAGAACATTTGATTCTATGGGGCCTATTTATCATATGTCTGTCGGACCTGATCTGACAGTGCGGATCAGGTCCACAAGACCTCGCTGAATGAGGAGAGCTATACGCTCTCCGTATTCAGCATTGCACCAGCAGCTCACAAGATCTGCTGGTGCTACGCCGCCCCCTGCAGACTCGTGGTCAATCGGCCACCAGCGGGGGGTGTCAATCAACCCGATCGTACTGTATCGGGTTGATTTCCGGCGATTCCTGCCTGCCTCATCAGAGCAGGCGGACAGGGTTATGGAGCAGCGGTCTTTAGACCGCTGCTCCATAACTTGAGTTTCTGGCAAGTCTGAAGTCTCGCCAGAAAAACGGGCCTTCAAGCTCCTTACAGAGCTTGATAAATGGGCCCCTATGTGAGGAACGAGGAACATACAAATTTAAAGTATTCCTAATGCACCTTCGTTTTAACACAGTTGATCCAGCACAGTTTGTCTGTGGGGAGGAATTAGCACGTCATGATATCCGAAGTCCTGATGTTAGAGCGCCTGAGTCTTTTACTTTTTACTTTCAACTTGTAATACAATGACTTATCTGACTGCACTACTTTGAGTACAGTTAGCGAGTTAGTGTGCAAGCGGGAAAAAAAAAACAGCGTGACACTTTTAATCTGACCCAATGTCACAAATGGATTTGAGTTTTTTGTTGTTTTTAAAACTCTAATACAGTGGGTAATAAATAAACGGTTGTTATTAAAAATATGAGTATAGGTTCTGCCATGAAACAATGAAAAAATATTTTGAAATGTACCATTGTTGATATTTTATAAATTAAAGGTTTTTTTACTTTAGTTATTTCTAACTTTCTTACGGCTAGATTACGAGTTTTGCGGTAAGAGGGGTGCGGTGCTAACTTGCACGTTATTGTCACCACTCACTTTTCTACAGCGCTGGTATTACAGGCTTTCATAAACCCGGCGTTATTAGGCAAGAAGTGAGCAAAGAGCAAAATTGTGCTTCATACCGCACTCCAATACCCACACTGCTGAAAGCTGCTGTGAGCTGGTTTTACGTGCTCGTGCCTGATTTCCCCATAGACATCAATGGGGAGAGCCGGCTGAAAAAAAAGTCTAACACCTGCAAAAAATCAGCATAAAGCTCAGTAACGCAGCCCCATTGATTCCTATATGGAAACAAAAACCCTAACATGAACCCTTAGTCTAAACACCCCTAATCTTACACTTATTAACCCCTAATCTGCTGCCCCGACATCGCCGACACCTACATTATACTTATTAACCCCTAATCTGCCGCTCCGGACATTGCCGACACCTACATTTTACTTATTAACCCCTAATCTGCTGCCCCCAACATCGCCGACACCTACATATATATTTATTTGTTAATTTCTGTAATGGTTGATTATTTATTGCTCGCCCGCAAATGAAAAATTTGCCCATTTGTGGTGTGCGATAAATTAGCACTGCACTTATAATCAAGCCCTATATTTTTTATTTGTAGCAGTGAAAAATCCCATAATATGCAGATGCAAAGGTATGTATTTTATTTTTGAAGCAGCAACTGTAGAAATTAGATAAAGCTTTTTACAGTTTTTCATTTCTATAAGACAATGTGTCTCTTCATTCCTTGGGATTTGACAGGTTTCTAATCATTTTTCACACTTTCTATCTAGCTTGTCTCTTGTGTTTGTGTTTTCCTTTCTGTTGTGTCACAGGCTCAAGAAAAAATACCAGTAGTATCTGTATATATTGTCTTGGTGTTAAATCCTGACCAGTCATATAATGTAAAGTTGTTCGCTTGGTAGAGAATAATTCCTGTATTGTCTGAGTGAAAGCAGAAGTGCCACAGATGTTGTCAATAATGAATGGACCAATCATATACAAGATATATAGGTGGTAGAACTATATAATAAGAGTTGAGCAAACTATACTGGGAAATATTGTCATGCTGAAGATAAAATAGAATTGCAAATAAAAGTCTCAGTCCTACCTGTTCATGTAATATTACTATAAATATTTATTGTTTAAAATTATAGATAATCCCTTTATTACCTATTCCCCAGTTTTGCATAACCAAACTTTTTACCTCTGTGATCAACTTGTATATGAGCCAAACTGCCCCCTTATCTCAGAGCTTTTTACAAACGTGCATTTCAGCCAATTAGTGCTGGTTCATGCACATAAGTGAGCACAATGTTATCTATAATGCACATATGAACTAGCACTGTGAAAGGCTAATAAGATGTGCTGAGATAAGAGGCAGCCTTAGGGGCCGAATTATCATTGTGCAAGTGGACATGATCCGATATTGAGGATCATGTCCGCGGCACATTGATAAATGCTGACAGCATACACTGTCAGCATTTATCATTGCACCATCAGTTCTTGTGAACTGCTGGTGCAATTCTGACCCTGCAGATTTGCAGCCAATTGGCCAGTAGCAAGGGGTGTCAATCAACCCGATCGCATTCGACCGCTGCTTTTCTAACTTATGTTTCCGGCTAGCCTGAAGACTCGCCAGAAACACAGGGCATCAAGCTCCATACGGAGCTTGATAAATATGCCCCGTAGCCTTCAAGGGCTTAGAATTCAGCCAATGACCCTAACTAGGGGCAAGATTTAATATTCTACTGTTTCGTAGTGCATGTTATGTGTGACTCAAATATAAAGCCATATTAATATTTGCACGCCAGTAGATCTAATAGGTTATATTATTTAAACAAAAGATAGATCAGTATGTAGATCAAAGATTGAGAGGTTTTGTAGAAACATTACCATCATATGTGAATGACACAATGGAAGTACTACATAGATTGGATAACCTCAATACACACACTGATACCTGCTTAGTAACTGTGGGTGTTGAATCCCTCTATACATCAATAGAGCACAATCTGGGATTAAAAGCAGTTGAATTGTTTCTCAAAGAAGCAACAGAGGAAAATACATCTCATGACATATTTATATTACAACTAATTGAATTTATTTTGAGATACAACTTTTTCACATTTTCAAATCAATTTTATCTCCAAGTAAAAGGAACTGCCATGGGCACGACATGTGCCCCCACTTACGCAAATTTATTTTTGGAATGGTGGGAAAGACAAGTTGTTTTTTTCAGATTCCAATACCATATTCACAGTGAAGATTCCCTTATGGATCAGGTATATAGATGATATACTATTCCTATGGGAAGGTAATAAACAAGATTTAGAATAATTCATAACTGAATTAAACAACAACAATCTCAATATCCGTCTAACCCACAAAATGGACCAATCATCAATCAAATTTCTAGACCTAATCATTCACAAAGATGATGAAGGAAAAATGTAAACAGACTTATATCGCAAGTCCACAGCAACAAATAGCTTTCTTAATCAAAGTAGTGCACATGCTCTGGGTACTATCAAATCCTTACCAGTGGGAGAATTCTTGCGAATCAGAAGGAACTGTAGTAAGTATGCAGACTTCCATACACAAGCCAAAAAATTGGAAAATAGACTCCTGGATAGGGGGTATAGAGAAAGGAGTATAAAAAAGCGTGAGAGCATCAAGCACAAACAGAAATAGTCTATTACAGAAAAAAACAGATACAACCAAATAGATAATCAGACAACAAAACAAGATTAATACTGACTTACTACAACCCTCATATATATCAGGTACTGAATATTCTTAAAGGGACAGTAAACACCAGAATTTTTGTTGTTTAAAAAGGTAGATAATCCCTTTATTACCCATTCCCCAATTTTGCATAACCAACACAATTATAATAATATACTTTTTACCTCTGTGATTACCTTGTATCTAAGCCTTTGCAAACTGCCTCCTTATTTCAGTTCTTTGACAGACATGCATTTGTAGCCAATCAGTGCTTGCTCTTAGGAGCTTCACGTGCCAGAGCTCAATGTTATCTATATGAAACACATGAACTAACGCCATCTAGTGGTGAAAAACTGTCAAAATGCTTTCCGATTAGAGGCAGTCTTCAAGGTCTAAGAAATTAGCACATGAACCTCCTAGATTTAGCTTTCAACTAAGAATACCAAGAGAACAAAGCAAAATTGGTAATAAAAGTAAATTGGAAAGTTGTTTAAAATTACATGCCCTATTTAAATCATGAAAGTTTTTTTGTGACTTTACTGTCCCTTTGATAAACATTGGAAAATACTACTCTCGGATGTAGACCTAAAAGCTGTATTGGGGGACACAATTTCAATAGGATACAGAAGATCAAGCAATTTGAAGAACATGCTAATGAGCAGCCACTATACATCAAAGAAGACTACTACTGCCTTCAACCAAGGCTCCCACTCATGTGGAACCTGTTCAACCTGCTCTCATATGGACAAAACAAAGAAAATCCAAGACAGATTGCACTGGCACAAAATAAACAATTTTATTAGTTGTACCACTGAGGGAGTGATCTATGCACTCAGATGCGATTGCCTTAAAGGTTTATGTTGGAATGACAAGTATAAAACTTAGAACTCGTTTGCAAGAACATATAAGAAATATAAAAAAATTCCAAAAAATATAAGGAAGATGAAAAAACACTAACTACAGCGGTATCAGACTTCTTTGATTTCCATCAATCAAATCCAAAAAATCTAAAATGTACAGGATGGGGAAAATCTCCCTGGGAATCAGGGGGTATAATTTGGAGCAAGCCATATTAAGGGCAGAATGCAAATGGATCTATTTACTTAATACTGTACTTAATACTGTAAATAGATTTTCACGCCATACTTTTGAATTTCTCAGCTAAATAGCAAGTCATCGCTAGAGGGTGCTATTTAGTTGTAATATTCAAAATTGGAAATGTCGGAGAGTATCCGGCGTTTGGCCACATGCGGTAAAACCCTTTGGCGCCTATCTATCAAGCTCCAAATGGAGCTTGATGGCCCGTGCTTCTGGCGAGTATTCAGACTAGCTAGAAACAGCAGTTATGAAGCAGCGGTCTCCCTGCTGGTGGACGATTAACCGCGAGTCAGCAGGGGGCGGCGTTGCACCAGCAGCTCTTGTGAGCTGCTGGTGCAATGCTGAATACAGAGAGCGTATTGCTCTCCGCATTCAGCGAGGTCTTGTGGACCTGATCCGCACTGTCGGATCAGGTCCGCAAGACCTTTCATAAATAGAGGCCTTTGTCTGATATATTCTGACATAGAACCTTAACTAAACATGATCCAAAAAAGGAATGTCCTAATGTAACCTGCCAGTGTTGAAGAATTAGTCCCCTACATAGATTTTACTATCTTGGAATGTAATATGAGGAAAAATCATGAACTCCCTCATATAATTCTCATAATAATAAGAACTTATGTTTCACCACATGCATATTATTATATTAAACCCTTGATTTAGCTTTTTACACTTGCACACAACTCAAAATCACATAACCAATTATGGTTACTAACAATTTCTTAAACACATCACAAAGTTTTATTTGAATTTACATAATTTCAAATTAACTATTTCAGCTTGCATCTATACTAGCAGTTTGAGATAAATTGCTTCCTCTCCAGTCACACACAATATATATTTTCCCCTACAATTAATCAATTTTGAATACAATTTTTTTTTTTTTACTTTTATCACATTTTTGTTCTAAAATTATATTTCATTTCACAGAGTGATTTTTTCATTATTTTATCTTTTTCTCCCACTTATGAATTTTTTTAGATTATATTGCATTTGAATTTGGTCACCCTAATAAAAGTGGTGTAATATTCTGGGAATTTATTATCACAATAAAGATAGTAATACAGAATCTTGGGCCTCTAGTTATGAAGCCGTCTACTTTCCTGCATTTGCCGGCCCAATACGCTCGCCTAATCTCGCCTACCATCGCTGCCACGGACCTGAATACGTTCGCCAAAGTTATCAAGAAAGCTGTCAAGAAGCCGCGCACCAAGTACGGAGCGATGAGCAGCGGACTGTTGTTAACTGACAGTCATCGATCTCGCTGCTCATCGGCTCACTAAGCACCCACACTATACTATACTGTTTTTCCCCCTAAACCGCTGCTCCCGGAGCCCCCCGCACCTAAATAAAGTTATTACCCCTAAACCGCCGCTCCTGGACCCTGCCGCAACTCTAATAAATGTATTAAGTGCCGCATCCAGACCCTGCCTCCATCTACATTATACCTATTAACCCCTAATCTGCCGCCCCCTATACTGCCGCAACCTATATTAAAGTTATTAACCCCTATCCTGCTGATCCCGGACCCCGCCACAACTAAATAAATTGTTTAACCCCTAAACCGCCGCTCTCGGACCCCGCCGCCACCTATATTAAACTTATTAACCCCATACCCTGCCCCCCTATACCGCCGCCACCTATATTAAACTTATTAATCCCTAAACCTAAGTCTAACACTAACACCCCCCTAATTTTAATATTATTTTAATAAATCTAAATAAAACTTACTATTTAGTCTATTTTGGGGGGCTTTATTATTTTATTAGGGGCTTAGATTAGGTATAATTAGTTTAAACATCTTGTATTTTTTTTATTTTCTGTAATTTAGTGGGGGGGGTTGTACTATAGTTTAGTTTATTTAATTGAATTGAATTTTAGGTAATTTATGTAATTATTTTAATGATAGTGTAGTGTTAGGTTTAATTGTAACTTAGGTTAGGATTTATTTTACAGGTAATTTTGTAAGTATTTTAGCTAGGTAGTTATTAAATAGTTAATAACTATTTAATAACTATTGTACCTGATTAAAATAAATTCAAAAAAGTTACCTGTAAAATAAAAATAAATCCTAAAATAGCTACAATATAATTATTAGTTATATTGTAGCTATCTTAGGGTTTATTTTACAGGTAAGTATTTATTTTTAAATATGAATAATTTAGTTAATAATAGTAAGTTTTATTTAGATTTATTAAAATAATATTAAAGTTAGGGGGGTGTTAGTGTTAGACTTAGGTTTAGGGGTTAATAAGTTTAATATAGGTGGCGGCGGGGTCCAAGAGCGGAGGTCTAGGGGTTAAACATTTAATTTAGTTGCGGCGGGGTCCGGGAGCGGCGGTTTATGGGGTTAATGAGTTTAATGTAGGTGGCGGCGGCGGCGCAGTGGGGGGCAGGATAGGGGTTAATAAATGTAATGTAGGTGGCGGTGGGCTCCGGGTGTGCGGCGGTTTAGGGGTTAAACAATTTATTTCGTTGTGGCGGGGTCCGGGATCCACAGGATAGTGGTTAATAAGTTTAAGATAGGTGGCAGCGGTATAGGGGGGGCAGATTAGGGTTTATTAATAAATGTAATATAGGTGGCGGCAGATTAGGGGTTAATAGGTATTATGTAGGTGGCGGCGGGGTCCGGGAGCGGCGGTTTAGGGGTTAATATGTATAAAGGTGGCGGCAGTATAGGGGGAGACAGATTAAGGGGTGTTTAGACTCGGGGTACATGTTAGGGTGTTAGGTGCAGACATCTCCCATAGGAATCAATGGGATATCGGGCAGCAGCGAACATGAGCTCTCGCTGCTGTCAAACTCCCATTGATTCCTATGGCATCCGCCGCCTCCAGGGCCGCGGATTGAAAACCAGGTACGCTGGCCCGGAATAGTGGCGAGCGTACCTGGTAGTAGTTTGATAACTACCAAAAGTAGTCAGATTGTGCCGAACTTGCGTTTGGAACATCTGTAGTTACGTAACCATCGATCTCTGTCGGACTGAGTCCGGCGGATCGTAGGTTACGTCACTAAATTCTACTTTTGCCAGGCTGTAGGGCTTGATAACTACGGCGAATCAGCCTCGCCACAAATACGCTGCGGAATTCCAGCGTATTTGTGGTTGACGGCTTGATAACTAGAGGCCTTAGTATCTAATATCATAAGACATTAGGGGATCTGTTTCGATATCTATTATCAAATCACCAATTTCAACTTTCTCTTCCATTCATTCCATCATAGAAAATACTCTGAGCTCTATTAGCTCGGCTTTAGAAAAGAAAGTGATCGACACGCTCTATAGCCTATCAGGACACGTCCTGACTGCCCAATCAACTTTATCCTTTTCCTTTAAATGAGGGGACACAAGGCGGCGACTCCGCCTTTGAAAAAGTGTTTTTCACGCAAAACATGTCAGGGGGATAGCCAGAGGATTTGGGATCCTCTTTTTTTTTTTTTTATTGTGGAACATTAGATAGCACAAGCATGATACTTTACTGTGGGCTAATAAGCATTTTTTAACATCAGAGTTGGCATTTGATCAGTCTCTTAAATAACATAACCTATCAGACTCTTGTTTAAATAACATAACCTATTAGATCTACTGGCGTGTAACAACTAATATGGCTTTATATTTTAGCCACGTATGATATGCACTGTGAAACAGTAGAATATTCATCTGACCGATAAAACCAATAAATCATAACTGGGTTGTCACAATTTGGGCACAACATAGGAGTTTAACTTAATTTCTACATACACTGTTGCATAAACAATGGCATAGTACTGCTGGTGAAATTATTCAAATATTAGAGATATTATAGCAACATTATACTGTGCTGTGGGCTAATACGCAATTTTACATCCTAGTGAGTATTTGATCAATCTTTTGTTTAAATAACGTAACCTATTAGATCTACTGGCATGCAAATATTAATATGGCTTTATATTTTAGCTACACATAACATGCACTGCGAAACAGTAGAATATTCATTTAAATGATCAAACCTATCTACCAATAAGAGACTGTCATGATTAGCACATAAGATAATAAGTTTAACTCTTTATTATTAAAATGCTATTGCAATAACAATGGGATAGTGTTGCCGGCACAATCATTTAAATATTAGAGAAACTGTTGTAGCATTATATTCTGCTATGGGCTAATACGTATTCTAACATCTTGGGGGATATAAGATAAACCTTCTGTTTAAATAACGCAACCCATTTTGAGCAATTGGTGTGTAAACATTAATATGGCTGTATACTTTAGCCACGTATAACACTGCGAAAACAGCAGAATACTAACTTGACCGTTCATACATTTAAAACATTACTGGGCTATTACGACTAGCGCATAATATAACAACTGCAACTCTCTATTACAAACGCTGTTGTATTAATAACGGCATAGTGCTGTCAACGGAATCATTCCAATATTAGAGACACTGCCGTTCACTAACTGTCCTCTCTACCCGCTCTTTGTGTGGTTATATAATAGTCAGATATCGATATTAAATACATAGAGCTCAGCCCAATCCATTACCTTGTGGCATCTGCAACATTTGGAAACATAATAGCAATTATTTAGCATCGTATATCCAGTTGTTGATACTATTATACTGCTACTTTAACAACTCTATGGTTGAATATAGAGCCAGATAATTAATTCAACTGATTACTCACTACAAGCTAAGTATACACAATCACAACTAACGCTACCTTGTTTTGCTTAGTATTGTTTAATTTGTGAGAGGGTTTCTTTTCTTTATGGAATGCCCCAGCAATGTTAATCTAACGACTTAATCCATCCCTGTTAGCAATGTCAGGTTAATACCCTTTTATTTGCACGTTAGCCATCTATTCAAGATTATTATATATTAATAAGCGGACACCAATATCTTGCCCATCTCTACCTATACACAGTACAGCACTATAACAATTTTTGTGCTAATAATTTTGTTCTCACACTGTTCTTATTTGTATTTTTCCCATTTTAACAATAACTGATAAAGTTGTGTTTTTATTATGACATTCTCCCACACTAAAGGGATCTATTTTTGTCCAATCTAATAATTTTGTTTCGCTATTAGAAACAACCGGAGCTACTTATACAGCGGTTATGATGGTGATGAGTGCTGATATGTACACACCTTTGTAGCTGGCTACGCCACTAACTTTCCTCATATTACCTTTGTGTACAGCACCCTACCTTTTATAGATAGTAGTATTGAACTCTTTGTTACCTATTGGGTCACTATCCGGTAGTGCCATTCTCGTTCCCCTCTGCCCTATCCCTTTTTGAAGTTAAGAAGGGATACCTTGCTCACTGCATTGTGTAGTGTTTGCTAACTGCTGGATGTGGTGCCCTAATTAACTGTTTTACTGCTGAGCCGCTCACAAAATCTGGCCTTAGAGGGAACACTGACTGTTACAAATGTTATATTTTAAGAACATAGTTAGTACATTGCAATTGTAATACTAGAAGTGAACCTGACTATAACAAACGTTATCTTTTAATAACACATTTTGTACAGTGTGATCGCGATATTAGAACTAAATATATTTGGGCCGATTTATCAAGCAACTGTGGCGAATCATATCCGCCCGACATCGCTAAATGCCGACAGCATACGCTGTTGGCATTTAACATTGCACAAGCATTTCTGGTGAAATGCCGCCCCCTGCACATTCGCGGACAATCGGCTCCTAGCAGGGGGTGTCAATCATCCCGATCGTATCTGATCAGGATGATTGCAGTCTGCCACCTCAGAGGTGGCGGATGAGTTAAGGAGGAGCAGTCTTAAGACCACTGCTTCCTAACTTAGGTTTCTGGCAAGCCGGAAACTTTGGGGGTAGTTTGCAGCATCCGCTGCTTGATAAATCTTCCCCCATTGTGTAATGTATGAAAAAAACGCACTATTGTAAATGAAAAGCTGCAGATACTGTCTTCAATGAGATGTTAATATCCTGTACACTATATCTTGTTCCTAAAAAAAAGGAATGTTTATTTAAATAACGAACTTACTTAAAATACATAGGGGCCTATCTATCAAGCTCTGTATGGAGCTTGGGGGGTCGTGTTTCTGGCGAGTCTTCAGGCTTGCCAGAAACACCAGTTATGAAGCAGCGGTCTAAAGACCACTGCTCCATAACCTGTCCGCCTGCTCTGAGGAGGCGGACAGACATCGCCATAATTCAACCCGATTGAATACGATCAGGTTGATTGACACCCCATGCTGGCGGCCCATTGGCCACGAGTCTTCAGGTGGCGGCGTTGCACCAGCAGTTCACAAGAGCTGCTGGTGCAATGCTGAATGCAAGGTCTGTCGGACATGATCCACAATGTCGGATCATGTCCGACAGGCCTTTCATAAATAAGCCCCTTAATGTAATATTTTACATACATATAACACATCAAATACACTTGTACAATATACTCACAATCCCTTAGCTCATATAGGTTTATTAAGATTTTTGTTTGTTCTTTATTAACAATGGTGATCACATAGATAATGAATACATATAGACATTCCATGGGAATTTCATAGTTGTTAAACATACCCATCTCATCGCCTTTTCAGTGTAAATAGCAAATAGTTTCTGTCATTTTGCTAGGTCACAATAGCTGGTACAAACAGGAGCTGTCATAAGGAAACTGCTGTATGCTTTTATACTGTACCTTGTAGGTTTTTAGAACTTGTAATGCTACTGCTTTTATGTTTTGTGACAAAGTGATCATTTGGGTTTTATACAGTTTAGCCGCAAAAATAAAAACCTATTAGCAAAAATAAACAGTGGTACATACGTTAGATGGGTACCATTTGTAGCTCTTTAATAAGGAGAATCTTTGGCTCTCTAGACCCTCCACAGCAAATTTATGAATAACCCTCCATCTCGTTAACCCTACAGCAGCTAATCTCTCTAACCTTAATAAATCTGAGCCCCATTAACCACAGGAACACCTGGACTCATTAACTGCACCTATCTCTCGTCCCATTATCATATCCCTGACCTCACTAAGCAGCACTAACTGTAGTCCCACTAACCCCTTATAACCTCAGTCCCACTAACAGTAATTAAGTCCAACCCTATTAACTCAAAATAAATACTAGCCCTACTAAACATAATTGAACCCTCTCCTGCTATCAATGACTATTCCCAGCCCTACAAATTAATTATGATGCCATGCACACTAACTCTGACTATCTCTAATCTAACCGTCTGCAACAAACCTGCATTCCCTTTATACAACTAATCCTGCCTCCCCTCATCATAACACCATCACTACATAGCCCCTCAGCACAGTCCCTCAACACAATGACATACATAGAACAGCAAACCCCTTACAGCAAAGGGACTCTTTTAGCACCCATATGACAACACTACACAATTCACCCTTGATTATCCAATCAGAAGAGTTCAGGCTTATTTCAAACATCCAGACCTCCCAGAGTCCTATGCTGTTGTAGAGAACTTTGTTTAACCTTCTTAACTGACCAAATTAAGGCACACAATTCCTGGTTTAGTTGTACCTTGACTGAGTGGAGGGAATAGAGGTTTACATTTTTAATATTTGACTTAACCAGGAATGATCTAAGTTTAAAGGTCTGAGTGGAAAATGAAACAGCTTTAACATACATTTTCTTGTATTTTTGCCTTATATGAGGGGATTATCTCTTTATGATTTGTAACTTAGAATCAACAAACATATATATTTTTTTAAATAATTTTTATTGAGGTTAAATAGGTAATATAACAGATGTATTGTATTACAGAAGTCATATGCATATACGAAAAAAAAAAAAAAAAAAGAACTTATCAATCATGCTGCCACAACGTATAGTCGAATCTGTTACATCACAGTTACTAAAGATGAACCTCACAGTTTCTGTGGGGTTTTTTTCACCTTGATTCTGTGTAATGGCATACAAAGAATAACCGTGTAGCAATGCACATCGTATATATAAAATAATGAACACAACATTTTTAAGCTTTCTCAAACTTTTGATGCTTTTGAAACCCATAATAATGTATTAATAAATAGAAACTATAAATTTTTGGTGTGGTATGTATCTAGGGAAACCACTTGAGAATACTCAGGCATAAACACATAGTGCCAGAGCTCTGTATTGGGGAGGGCGGAGTTAATGGCAAGGAGTGAGAAATCCTTATCAGATGCGGGTGATAGAATAAATTAGGGTGTTACGAGGCTGATATCGATTTGCTAACCTATATCTCACTGGAACTCTGAATATCAAATAGGCTGATGGTAAAGATTCAGCTTGAGGCTATAATATGGGAGCATAAATATTACTTGGTAGTAACTCTGTGGTCTCAGTAAGTTAGACAGTATGTTGAAGAGAGAACATGAAATTGAGAACCTGCTACTAGGTACATACAGTAATACAAGATGTAAATGCATCAGTCTGTTATACATAGCCAATACAAAGGTAAAATAATCTGCCAGAACATAGTAACCAATAGACAGAAGGATATAATGCATATAAATAGCTAGCAGCATATACCAATATCCTTACCCATGGAGCAAAAATATTTAACACAAAAGCAGCTGTATTATTATTAATTATATGTCCTGTTCATTGGGTATGTGCCCTATATCCAGCAACAGGTGAATAGAATACAGCATAAAGCATGAATGGGTAGATATTAGTAAGCTGTGTGTGTACGTTAACCAAGGGACTGCCTGAGGTAGAGTCCTGTGACTTAAGATCCAGTGGTCTTGGGCATACATAGCATATATGTTAACTAACAGAGTGTACTATGCTTAGCAAGCCACTAGCCTGGAGTTGCTCTAAATAGAATGATAGTGCATAGAGTGTATTCATATTATAGCTCACAGTCTGCTGTTTCAGTGAATCTTCAATTTGACTATGCAAAAGGATATCCACATCTCTCTAGAGAAAGAATATAATCTTATTTGGGAGGTAGGGAATAGGGGGAACCATGATCAGAGCAATAAATGGTTCACCTAAGTTAGTAAATATAGTACTAAAAAAAAAAGTATGTTAAATTTGGCTAGCAAAAAAAATAAAAAAATCACATGAGCAACTGTAGGGCAGTACATAACAATACAGGCTTAAACATATTAATTGCAAACAGTCACCTGAGCAATTTCAAATTATACAAAATATTGAACCTAGCAGACATATAGATATAGAAGTAAAAGTGACATTACCAAAGATCTTTAGCTATGGTGATATAAACATTTCAAAATAGTATATTGAATTCGACTGAGGATAATTAACTACAAGATTTAGCTCTTGAACATACTGTACGGTAGCTTTCTCAACTATTGGCATGAGAACTTTCAATATATAAGAGCAGTATAAAAAAAACAAGTAATGACAGAAAATTTCTTAAGATAACTATGTAACTCAAAACTGGAAGTCCCCCGAACTTTCATAAAGAAAACAAGTAGGTTAACTGGAAATTAGGTGGCTATATACAGTATCATGCTAGAATGTCAAGTGCCTCTAAAATATCAGAGTACATCGTCATGTGCAGAGACACCTCTAAGAACAGTACACCAGGGCAACACGAGTCTGAGGAGTATGTAAAGAGAGAGAAGCATATGACCCCACAAATATATATTTCAGCCTTCTGTGTTTATCAGCTGTGGCGCTAGATCGGCACATAAATGTCACGGAGAGTCCTGGATGATAGTGTCCATAAGTAATTTAACCAACCCCAGTCTGAATAAGATATTTTTCAGGATAACTTCGAACAGGAGAGCAAACCAGATTGCAAACTAATGAAATGCAAAGACATATCGTGGCATGATCCTACCTGCCACTATATTGTTGCACATTAACTGAGATCCAGTCTGACAACCTCGGCTTTATATGCAGGCCATTATCCCAAAGTTCTGGGTTGCTTGAGAATGCCTCCTGCTACTTAAATGTGAAAAGCTGGGAGCTAGCTCTGGACATCAGCATACGCTCCTCAGGGTTTAGATTACTTTTGATCTCAGGAACATGATGCTGAGTATTAAGTGAGGCTTGCAGGTCATGTGTAGGCCTCTCTCTCGAAGGTGTATCCCCAGCCGTGGTATGATCTCCTAACGCCTGGGTCAGAGTGAGCCCGGAATCAATGCTATAGGAGAGGGAGGACCATTCGAACCCACTCCAGTTCTCTGAGCTGCCCAGGACAGGCCAGACTGTGGCGGTAAGATATAGTTCAGAGACTGATGGCTCCGCCGGTCAGAAGCCCCCGTCTGCTCCATGAAAGTTGGCTGCAGGTCAATCAAAGGGAACGGGGGATAACCTGTGTTGTCGTAGCTCACCCCAGTTTTCCTGAAGTCCCCATTCTGCTCATCAAATGTGGTCAAGTTGGAGGCCATCACACCAATCTGTTGCCCTGAGTGACATTCGGTTTCCCACAGAGAATCAAAGTCCCACACAAGGTATTGTTGGTTAGTTGTGAAAGTCTCATTTATCGATCTATCCTCTGGCAGTAAGGCTAAGATGTTTTTTTTTGGAGACAATTAACAATGGCACTGTTTAGGCTGACCCCACTTAATTATAATATTAATGTATCATATCATGCAAATTATTAAAGTGGATTGGTGCTTGTGCATAAATTATTATAACTAACAATTAGTGAAACAAAGGTGATTCACTACAAAAGCATGCACTTGCTGCACTCTAAAGCCCAGACTAGGAGGCTGAACTACACAGTTTAAATTAAAATATAACTTTTTATTATCATTGTATTAAAATTGGATATCATACAAAAAACACAATCAAATAGTTAAAAACCAAATGGTAGATAGAACTGACAGGTACTATAGTATTATACTGTCAATCTGTATGACATTACATAAGTTAATGTATTCCAATGTTGAATTGGTCGTCTGTATAGACAATTATCATTGGTAGCTTCCCCGTGGGCAATATATGTTTATATTAGCTATATCAATGTCACACGGGGATGTGTTTATAGCTAGATTAGTAACAATGTACAGATCAATTCTATCCCTGTGTAATACAGGGATAGATAAAGTAATGAAACTGATTGCTATATACACAGCATCAGAAAATTGTTATATAAGTATTATCCTTAAACTGGGTGACCAGGTATTGCTGCAAGGCAAATCACGTAAATATGATATAGGGTGTATAGGTTTTAGGTATTAACCATTAATTACGACAGTTTTAGGACAAGGTTCAAATGGTTGGTATGTAGAAACGTCTGTTATTTATAACAGCTCATTAACTGGATTATCCATTAACAATATTGTCCTATGAGTAAAAGTACTGTCCTTCAGGCTGAATTAGTCATTATACACCTCTTCAATTAAAAGTTCAAAGTTTTTTGTGCGTATGGTTTATTACTCAAATTTCCCCCCTAGGGTTGTATATGATTTTATAAATATTGCTGAGATAGGAATACTACCTAGGAGATTCAAGAGTTAATGCACATCAAGTGTGTTGCATACTTTGTACTCTTAAAATTGTGAATATAGGAGTTAATATATCTGGAGTTTTCTTAGAGTTGAATACTCATATAGACTCCTAAGGAGTGTTAAAGGACAATGCGTATAATGTTAGTTACTTATGTCTTAAGATATCCTTGTCGGGAGCACTGCAATTAACTCATGCGTATTGCATCAATACATAAGTAGAATACCCTGATATCATTTATTATTATTAATATCCACCTAGTATGTCAGGCGCATTATCACATCACCAGTATAAAAAAGTAGTAACTAGTATCGCATTTTATGCTGATGTTAGTGCTAACAGACTGGGTATAGATTCCTAAAATGCGGTAACTGATATTCACTTAAATTGTTACTGTTACACTACTAGATGCGATACAATTTATCAGTATAGTGTTAGGATGGCGGATTCCCTTGTTAAAGTTCTCAGTGTTTGTCTATGTACTTAAATAGTACAATTCAATCCGTTACTGCCACAATTACAACTAAATAAATTTAGGATGTTATAATGTATCGATCACATCCTCTAATGATATACATTAGACATGTGCCATTCGGTTCGGTTCGATTTGGAAATTCAGAAAATTCGGAAAATTTGGAGATTCCGATCGAACCGAATCTCCAAATTAAAATAGTGCCGAATCTACTGAATAAATCCGAATTACTTAGGATTTATTCGGATTTATTCGGTAGATTCGGATGGCCATAGATTACACTAGTATTGTACAGTATATTAGGTTATATCACTCTGCTATGGGTTACACCTAATGTACAGTACATAATACTAGTCTAATCCCACCTAACACTTACCAAAATTCCGAATTTCCGGACCGAATCGAACCGAATCCAGACAAATTTATTCTAATCCGAATGAATCCGAAACAAATCCGAACCGAATTTATTCTAATCCGAATGAATCCGAAACAAATCCGAACCGAATTGATTCAAATTTTTCCGAATTCGAATCGCTCCAAACCGAAATTCGAAAAAATCCGAATCGATCCGAACCGAACCGAATTTTTTCGCCATGCACATGTCTAATATACATGCAGATACAGATTGGCCGGTAGCCACAACAGTTTAGATTCTAAGTTGTTAGTTTTTTAATTTTCAACAATCAAACATTGGATTCAATGTAGTTCTATCTACACATTAAATTAAAAGTTTTTCTCCTTAGAATCTAAACTGTTGTGGCTACCGGCCAATCTGTATCTGCATGTATATCATTAGAGGATGTGATCGATACATTATAACATCCTAAATTTATTAAGTTGTAATTGTGGCAGTAACGGATTGAATTGTACTATTTAAGTACATAGACAAACACTAAGCACTTTAACAAGGGAATCCGCAATCCTAACACTATACTGATAAATTGTATCGCATCTAGAAGTGTAACAGTAACAATTTAAGTGAATATCAGTTACCGCATTTTAGGAATCTATACCCAGTCTGTTAGCACTAACATCAGCATACAATGCGATACTAGTTACTACTTTTTTATACTGGTGATGTGATAATGCGCCTGACATACTAGGCGGATATTAATAATAATAAATGATATCAGGGTATTCTACTTATGTATTGATGCAATACGCATGAGTTAATTGAAGTGCTCCCGACAAGGATATCTTAAGACATAAGTAACTAACATTATACGCATTGTCCTTTAACACTCCTTAGGAGTCTATATAAGTATTTAACTCCAGATATATTAACTCCTATATTCCCAATTTTAAGAGTACAAAGTATGCAACACACTTGATGTGCATTAACTCTTGAATCTCCTAGGTAGTATTCCTATCTCAGCAATATTTATAAAATCATATACAACCCTAGGGGGGAAATTTGAGTAATAAACCCTATGCACAAAAAACTTAAAACTTTGAACTTTTAATTGAAGAGGTGTATAATGACTAATTCAGCCTGAAGGACAGTACTTTTACTCGTAGGACAATATTGTTAATGGATAATCCAGTTAATGAGCTGTTATAAATAACAGACGTTTCTACATACCAACCATTTGAACCTTGTCCTAAAACTGTCGGAATTAACGGTTAATACCTAAAACCTATAAACCCTATATCATATTTACGTGATTTCCCTTGCAGCAATACCTGGTCACCCAGTTTAAGGATAATACTTATATAACAATTTTCTGACGATGTGTATATAGCAATCAGTTTCATTACTATATCTATCCCTGCATTACAAAGGGATAGAATTGATCTGTACATTGTTACTAATCTAGCTATAAACACATCCCCGTGTGACATTGATATAGCTAATATAAACACATATTGCCCACGGGAAGCTACCTATGATAATTGTCTATACAGACGACCAATTCAACATTGGAATACATTAACTTATGTAATGTCATACAGATTGACAGTATAATACTATAGTACCTGTCAGTTCTATCTACCATTTGGTTTTTAACTATTTGAGTGTGTTTTTTGTATGATATCCAATTTTAATACAATGATAATAAAAGTTATATTTTAATTTAAACTGTGTAGTTCAGCCTTCTAGTCTGGGCTTTAGAGTGCTACAAGTGCATGCTTTTGTAGTGAATCACCTTTGTTTCACTAATTGTTAGTTAAGGCTAAGATGTTGTCTGAAGCTTGCAATACATCATGTTGCATGTTGTCATACCTGGTTCCTTCCCATGCCGCCATCACACTCGCCTCCAGCCGCAAGAAGTGGCTGCATATTAGGCGGTTCAGGAATTCTATGAAGCTAGGATTCAAGGGTTCCATTTCTATCTGCTTAGCCTCTCAAGCATCTCCACCGGCGCCCCCGTTCCCTGTATGGGGAAGATTTAGATAGTTGTTGGCTCCTCTGCAGTTAGGCAATTACAAAGCCAAAAAATGGCTGCTCCTCAGAAGCCCCGGCAGAAGTCGCTATAAAGTATATAAAAATTCTTTGCAGAAAAGTCTCTGTATTTCTCAAGCAAACTTCGCTGGACCTCGGTCACACAAATTTTATAAGTTGAGCTGGGCTGAACGGTCAAAAATATGTTTAAAAGTATAATATGGCCGGAGCCATGCTAGCATGCGACCGCTCAGTAACAACAAACATATTTAATATACATTAAAGGGAAATTAAAGTTAAAATTACATTTTCATGGTTGAGAAAGAGCATGAAAATTATATAGACTTTTTAATTTACTTATTTTATCAAATTTTGTTTTGCTATGTTTGTGTCCTTTGCTGAAAAGCATACTTAAGTAGGTTCAGGAGCAGTAATGCACTACTCTAAGTTAGCTGCTGATTGGTGGCACTGGCTACACAAATATGCATCATGTTTTTGGCCCACTAGATGTGATCAGCTAACTCTCAGTAGTGCTTTGCTGCTCTATAGAGAAAGTAGAGGAACTGTTTGGTAGCAGCCCCTTAGGTAATCCAATAACTATTAATTTAAAACAAGAACACAATATGTGGGAGCCAAATGAGACAGTCTGATTGGATACTGATTTTTGCAGTGCCATTCTCAGCTATGTCAGCATAATTCTTAAAAAGACAGTAAATTCTCAATTAAACTTAAATGGATTGGATAGATTTCCAATTTACTTCTATTATCAATTTTGCATAGTTCTCTTGGTATCCTTTGTTGAAAAGTAATCCTAGGTAAGTTCAGGAGTTTGCACACATCTTTAGCTATCTGGTAGCAGTGTTTGCAACAATGTTTATATCAATATTCTACATAGTTCCATATACTGCTGCCACAGAATGCTACAGACATTTTATAGCAACAAAGTTTGCAATTATGTATACCATTGTTATAAACATTGTTGTATACACTGCTGTCAAATAGCTAAGGACACATGCATGCTCCTGACTACTAGGATTACTCTTTAACAAAGAACACTGAAAGAACTAGGTAAAATAGATAATAAAAGTATATTGGAAAATTGATCAAAATGATATGCCATTTCTGAATTATTAATGTTTAATTTGTTCTTGTACTATCCCTTTAATGCAGGATCGAGAGCTCTTTAATAATGTATTATTTTTAGTGCTAGACTAGCTAATGTAATGCCCTCTGGGAAGTATGTTGTCTCATGTCATGATTTGTTTATTTAGTCATGTTTGCAAGGAGTTTTTAGTAGGTATGTGGATTTGTTGTGTTACCATTGCAAATTTGTAATGAAAAACTGATATTGGTTTAGTTTTTACCAATGAATATTCTAACAAATGCACAAATGAAAAAATAATGTCGAAATGTCTCAGTTTTCGTTCATTTTCTTTAAATTAGCTGTAGGGGTTAAAATACTTACCTCTAGCACGTTGGTGAGCTCTGCTAATCCCAACTCTTTTTCATAGAACCCCAGGCTTCACCAATAGCAGGTTTAGCGTGGTGGATTCCTGAGCTTGCATTAAAGGAGATGGTCCCTTAGCGCAGACCCTGAGTTCCAACATGCTAAGTTTCCCCCCCTGGGTTTTAATGAATCTATGCCAATATGTATTACAAAGGATCCAATAAGATATTGAGTAAAGTCTCTAAGCACCTTAACCCTGTAGCCAGGATTCCAAGCACTCTTTTGTGTGTACTGTTTAATATTGTCTATCGTAATATGTACAGAGCTGTCTTGGTGCTTAGAGTCTTGATAAAGGCCTATCACGGGCCGAAACGCGTTGACCGATTGGTAAGCCTATTTCCTCTACTACTCCCACTGTGAAAACATTATTGCGCTATGTTGTTTTTCATTTCTTTTTAGGTTGATATCCGGTTTACCATATACTCTGAGTTTTTCAGAAGTTCACACTCTGCATTTTCTAGGAACCCCTTAGCTGCAAGCACTATATTTCTTGTCACTTTCTTTTTGCTATTTTGCTAATTTAATTATTCACCACTGTGTGATTTGGACATTTTCACTCATTTTTCCACATCAAGTTTTTTTTCACTTTTTTCAAAACTTATCCTCTCAAAGGTGGATCTACACCTCCCCTGACTATTACTGGATTTATACATATATGTTTTTTATTTTCTACTTTTTATTGCTTTCAATCTACACGCAACATTTATTCTCTTCGCATTCAAGGTTTTCCACACTTCATGATGAACTTTATGGACTAGACTATTTATTTTAGGATTTTCCCAACTTTTATTCACCAACTACCCGTTTTTTCCACGTTTTTTCCACATTTTTATATATTTTATATTTTTCAATTTTTCTCGTTTTTATCCACATCTTTTTCATTGTGTGTGTCACATCACATTGTTAATCACAAGGATTATCATCCACACCAAGTGTCATTTTGAGTGTTTTTCCAGTGTCAGAGAACCCTATATTATACTCTGATTCATTGTTTTTATTGCATATTTATTGTATCATTTTTATTGTATTGTTTTTATTGTATCATATCTTACCATTTTTTATCTGCCAAATTTTTTCATGGATCCATGATATTTATTGCACACATCGATATCTATTGTGTACATCAAGATATATGATTTGAATTGTTTATGCATATTAAAGTTTTAATATTTGACATTGTAATACTACAATTGCCTGAGTGTTCAGTAACTTTTCTAACCCGACCACTTATCGTCATTGTCAATCCCCTTTGCCTCCGTTTGATAGGCGCCTGGGGGACTCCAATCTAATTTTACCTCAGTGCTTAGAGCCTATGCTATGTTATAGAGGCATAGGGACAGCACAGATTGCCACTGAGGAATTGGACACAATGGAGGACACAGCAGGATTGGACTATTCTGCAAAATCCTTTACAGCGAGGAGCCCTGCATTACATGCACAGATACAGTGGCTACTCTGGATCCCAAACTGATGTCGGGTTATTGGTCAGTGTCCGAATATTCAAATGGTCAGTCCACTCCCTTGAAATACTTTATTTCAATTTTGCATTGCAATTCTTAATAAAAAAATAATAATAAAAATTATATATATATATACTGTATATATATTCACATAGTTTATATAGATACAACAGCATATATAATGATATATATATATATATATATATATATATATATATACACACACTATATATATATATATATATATATATATATACACACTATATATATATATATACAAAACATGGAAGGGGAATGCCCTCTCAGACTAGACTGAGTACACATCCCATGACCTTGCAACATGCTCAGACCTGGGTGCTCAGTAGCACTCTCAGGGAGCTGTGCTGTCTCCAGAATCACAGGACAGAGAAAGTCCAGCACTTGCTCACTTTCTCTGTGTGTTATATATAGTATATATATATATATATATATATATATATATATATATATATATATATATATATATATATATATATATATATATATATATATATATATATATATATTTATTTAATATATATCTTCACATGTTTATATAGCTACAACAGCATATATAATGCCAAATCATTTAGAAAATTTGAACCTATTTGTAAAGGAAATTAGACTGAACCTACCAGATTTAATTTTGAAAGATCAGTCTATAAAAATTATTTTCTCTTGCAGCTTAAAACAGAATGATTTTTCCTGACAATTTAAACACGTTCCTTTCCATTGCATTTACTTAATATTAAATGCTTTCACATTTTGTTTGGAGATGTGTGAATGAATCTTCTATATGATCTGATCAGACATCAAAGACATACTGGAGTATTTGATTACTTACCAAGCAGGTTTCTGGTTTAATGCTTCTCATAGGTTTACCTAATATAAGGTGACACATGGCAGTTAGTGGGCTTTGAAATTTCACTCCAATGTGAACAGAAAACTAAAAGGAAAAAAACAAGAGTGACTGAATATGCTTGTGATATTCTTTATAACATTCAGTTAGGGGGTTATTGTGATGGGTTGTGGCAGTTTAAGGGTTACTAGTGTAGGGGTGTTTTTCAATGGGGTTGTAGCAGTTTAGGAGTTAAATAGTTTATGGTTTTGACAGTTTAAGCGTTAATTAATTTAGTTGTTTTTTGTGCGATAGGTGTCGCAGTTTATGGGGTTAAGAAGTGCAGGTTTAAGCCTTGGGGGTTTAATATAGTATAACAGGTTTTTGTAAAGGGGGTTATGGCAGTTTAGTGTAGCATATTTTTGTGATGAGGGTTGTGTCAGTTTAGAGGTCAATTAGTTTAGGTTTATTTTACAATGGGGTCATGGTATTTGAGTGATAAAAAAGTGTAGACTTAGGCCTTAGGGGGTTAATATAGTGTATTTTTGTGATGGTGGTTGTGGCAGTTTAGGGGTTAAATAGTGTAGGAATTAAACAGTGTAGGCAATTTTGTTTTTGTATAGGCATTTCATTTTGTTAACCGATGAATGTTTGTTAACGAAATATGTCTGAAATGTATTTGCCTAACAAAATTCAGAATGAGTGATTTATTATAACCAAAATTTTGATCGATGCATATGTCTAAAAATTACATTAGTCAAACATTTTAAATCTAATATTTCCCTTCAGTACTACAGTACAATGTTCTTTCTTTAAGATAGATTACAAGTGGAGCACAATTGGTAGCGCAGGGCGTGTAAAGTTTTTACAAGTGGTTGGTTAAATATTTTAGTCAAAGCTTCTTAAAGCTATTGTAAACAGGAAATGTTGCAGCCATTTTTTACTGTGAAAAAAATATCTCATACTATGGGGGTAGATTTATCAAATGTTGAGCGGACATGATTCGCTATAGCGGATCATGTCTCCCCGACATCGGTAAATTCTGACAGCATACACTGTCGGCATTTATCATTGCACAAGCATTTCTGGTGAAATGCTTGTGCAATGCTGCCCCCTGCACATTCGCGCACATTTGGCCGCTTGCAGGTGGTGTCAATAATCCCGATCGTATTGGATCAGGATGATTGCAGAGGTGGCGGATGAGTTAAGGAGCTGCTTCTTAACTTAAAGGGCCATAATACCCAAATGTTTAAACACTTGAAAGTGGTGCAGTATAGCTGTAAAAAGCTGACTAGAAAATATCACCTGAACATCTCTATGTAAAAAAGAAAGATATTTTACCTCAAAAGTTTCTCAGTAGCCACATCCCATTGTAAAGGACGTCTAAGCAGCAAATTAGTATGTCTGTCCCAGGACAGCGGAAGGAGCGAGCTTACGTGCACGCTCATCTTATTTCCCTATTCAGCTTAAGGAAGTTTACAATGAAATCTCATGAGAGTTAAGTGAAATCTCATGAGATCAAAGTAAAAGAGTTCATGACCTCAGCACTGATGATGCTGATTGGCTGCTGTTCATTTCTTCATTTTTTATTTTTTTTTTACCTGCAGCTGAGCAGCAGCTGAGTATAACTTTTTACACAGAACTTACTCTGCTAAGCTGAGGAAATTGTGAGGTAAAATATCTTCCTTTTTTATATAGAGATGCTCAGGTGATATTTTCCTGTCAGTTTTTTACAGTTATACTGCATCAGCTTCAAGTGATTTAGCATATGAGTATTATGTCCCTTTAAGTTTCAGGTAGACCTGAAACTTCAGGGGTAGATTGCAGCATCCGCTGCTTGATAAATCTACCACTATGAATCTTCATTCAAGAACAAAACCTCACAAAATTAAAAACACTTTTTCCCAATAAACAAAGTTTGAAATAAATCTATAATTAGTTTTACAGTATGATGCATATAAATGACACCTCTTACTCATATGCACTGTATACCCATAATGCGCCAACTCAAAACGACTAAACAATAATTTTGTATTTTCTTTTTCTTTTTAAAAACAAATACAATTAATTTCACAACATCTAAATATATTTGTTATTGTGACCATATCACATGCCTGTATTTTCAAAACGGCATATACTACTTAACCACATAAGAGGGCTGTCCAGGAGGAATCAAGTAGAGAACGGGGTGGGAGGTGTCAGGTGGAAGGGTAATCTCTACACTACAGCAAAAAAATAACTTTACAGGATAACTAAGTAAACCCCTTCACTGTTGGGAATTTCAGTGTGGTGCACAGCTGCAATTAGCAACCTTCTGTTTCTGTCTCTTATGACTGCAGTAGTTGTGTGTAAATAATTTTAGTGGGAAACCAAATGTGTTAAATAGTTAACACTATTATTTTTAAAATATTCAAGTCAATCACAAAATTGACCATAGGGGGCGCACAAATAAAATGAGATATTTTTAAAATGAGATATTTAAAAAGTAAGGTATTAGATTAGATTACAGATATTTGAAAACAAGACAGTTGCTGTGGTAATTATTTAACATCTATGACGTATAAAAAAGCTTCCAGTGTGTTGCAAAAGTATGCCTGATTAAACGGCCTGCGTGCTGGGAAAAGTGTTGTAGGCTTTGTTGCAACTTTTAAGCAACATTGTATCTATTAAATGCACTGTTTTGATGCAAATTTGGATATGCTGTTTTGTACTTTGGATCAAGTCATTTGAGGTGTAGCTGGTCTATTGTAGTGTCAGTCAGCTGGAGACCGTAAATACCAGCTTGCCGGTATGCACTGAATTTATTTGGCGCAAACTATCTTGTGATTGAACTGTGGAAACCGGCTATTATCTATGGCCTAGATTTGGAGTTTGGCGTTAGCCGTGAAAACCAGCGTTAGAGGCTCCTAACGCTGGTTTTAGGCTACCTCTGGTATTTGGAGTCACTCAAAAAAGGGTCTAACGCTCACTTTTCAGCCGCGACTTTTCCATACCGCAGATCCCCTTACGTCAATTGCGTATCCTATCTTTTCAATGGGATTTTTCTAACTCCGGTATTTAGAGTCGTGTCTGAAGTGAGCGTTAGAAATCTAACGACAAAACTCCAGCCGCAGGAAAAAAGTCAGTAGTTAAGAGCTTTCTGGGCTAACGCCGGTTTATAAAGCTCTTAACTACTGTACTCTAAAGTACACTAACACCCATAAACTACCTATGTACCCCTAAACCGAGGTCCCCCCACATCGCCGCAACTCGATTAAATTTTTTTAACCCCTAATCTGCCGACCGCCAACTACGTTATCCTTATGTACCCCTAATCTGCTGCCCCTAACACCGCCGACCCCTATATTATATTTATTAACCCCTAATCTGCCCCCTACAACGTCGCTGCCAGCTACCTACACTTATTAACCCCTAATCTGCCGACCGCAAAGCGCCGCCACCTACGTTATCCTTATGTACCCCTAATCTGCTGCCCCTAACACCGCCGACCCCTATATTATATTTATTAACCCCTAATCTGCCCCCCACAACGTTGCCGCCAGCTACCTACACTTATTAACCCCTAATCTGCCGACCGCAAAGCGCCGCCACCTACGTTATCCTTATGTACCCCTAATCTGCTGCCCCTAACACCGCCGACCCCTATATTATATTTATTAACCCCTAATCTGCCCCCCTCAACGTCGCCTCCACCTGCCTACACTTATTAACCACTAATCTGCCGAGCGGACCGCACCGCTACTATAATAAAGTTATTAACCCCTAATCTGCCTCATTAACCCTATAATAAATAGTATTAACCCCTAATCTGCCCTCCCTAACATCACCGACACCTAACTTCAATTATTAACCCCTAATCTGCCGACCGGAGCTCACCGCTATTCTAATAAATGTATTAACCCCTAAAGCTAAGTCTAACCCTAACACTAACACCCCCCTAAATTAAATATAATTTTAATCTAACGAAATTAATTAACTCTTATTAAATAAATTATTCCTATTTACAGCTAAATACTTACCTGTAAAATAAATCCTAATATAGCTACAATATAAATTATAATTACATTGTAGCTATTTTAAGATTAATATTTATTTTACAGGCAACTTTGTAATTATTTTAACCAGGTAAAATAGCTATTAAATAGTTAAGAACTATTTAATAGTTACCTAGTTAAAATAATTACAAAATTACCTGTAAAATAAATCCTAACCTAAGTTACAATTAAACCTAACACTATACTATCATTAAATTAATTAAATAAAATACCTACAATTACCTACAATTAAACCTAACACTACACTATCAATACATTAATTAAATACAATATCTACAAATAACTACAATGAAATAAACTAACTAAAGTACAAAAAATAAAAAAATATTTACAAACATAAGAAAAATATTACAACAATTTTAAACTAATTACACCTACTCTAAGCCCCCTAATAAAATAACAAAGCCCCCCAAAATAAAAAATGCCCTACCCTATTCTAAATTACTAAAGTTAAAAGCTCTTTTACCTTACCAGCCCTGAACAGGGCCCTTTGCGGGGCATGCCCCAAGAAGTTCAGCTCTTTTGCCTGTAAAAAAAACATACAATACCCCCCCCAACATTACAACCCACCACCCACATACCCCTAATCTAACCCAAACCCCCCTTAAATAAACCTAACACTAAGCCCCTGAAGATCATCCTACCTTGTCTTCACCATACCAGGTTCACCGATCCGTCCTGAAGAGCTCCTCCAATGTCCTGATCCAAGCCCAAGCGGGGGGCTGAAGATTTCCATGATCCGGTAGAAGTCTTCATCCAAGCGGGGCAGAAGAGGTCTTCCATCCGATTGAAGTCTTCATCCAAGCGGGGCAGAAGAGGTCTTCCATCCGATTGAAGTCTTCGTCCAGGCGGCATCTTCTATCGACATCCATCTGGAGCGGAGTGGCAGCATCCTGAAGACCTCCGACGCGGAACATCCATCCTGGCCGATGACTGAACGACGAATGACGGTTCCTTTAAATGACGTCATCCAAGATGGCGTCCCTCGAATTCCGATTGGCTGATAGGATTCTATCAGCCAATCGGAATTAAGGTAGGAATATTCTGATTGGCTGATGGAATCAGCCAATCAGAATCAAGTTCAATCCAATCAGCCAATCGGATTGAACTTGATTCTGATTGGCGTATGCATTTTATTGGAATGGTATCACACTATGAGGCAACCTCTTGATGTTTTTCAGATAAGAACAATGTTAATTTGGCCTGTCTATTTTAATATATATATATAGTTTTTATAGGTAAATCACAAAAACAAAGGCTCTATTTCTGTTTAAACAGTGATAGCAAAAAAGCTAAAAAAAATAAAATAATCTGAAAATAAAACCTAAAAGACAAGTTTTGTGATTTATGAAGTAATGTATGAGTTTAAGAGCAACACATAACTAACCACTTGTAATAGGAGGTATAATAGTGACCCCTGTGCTACCCATTGAAAGTATAGGGTTAGCTTAAACAATTTTAGCCCTTTTAAGATTCTTTGGCAATTTTCTTTCCCATTTACTTGCAATACCAAATGTTGCTTTATTTTTAGAGAAGAGTCAAATAACAGATAATGAGGTCTCAGGTGTTAGAAAAAAAAGGCAGACAAAGGGCTTTAACATTGAGATACATACATATGCACGTCTAAAGGTGTAAATGTATGTGTATATACTATATATATTTACTGACATATATACACATATAAACACATGAATACATACATACATATATACATATATATATATATATATATATATATATAGATGAATGAAAGAAAGCACTCTCTGGTCTTTTTAGTGAATATTTAATAAATCAAGTGTGACGTTTCGTGGACACACTCCCCTTCCTCAGACAAACACAAACTGCAATCAATTGAAAATTTAAACAAAATAAGCCCCTCCCCCAATGAAAAAATTGCGCCAAAAATAGTTGTCATAGTGACCTTAAATAAACAATTACTCATTGATTAGAGCCTAGTGCACAGTGCATCATATCCAATAACAAAAGAGCTCTGTATAAGCTTAAGAATGCCAAACATATTACAAACAGCATTTCAGGTGAAAAATTACATGTGACAAATACATTCATTGTCATAATAAACTGTGTTATAATGTCTTCTCAAAATGACATCTCAAAATAATGAATACATATATATATATATATATTGCTCATATATATCCCACACGTGTCCCCTAGGACCCTAGTTAAAGTGAACATGAAAAAGTTAGTGCAGTGCCTAATAGTTAAAAGTGTTCATAATTCACAGCCTGGATGGACGCCAGAAACCTCACATTTGCTAACCGCAATTGAGCTAACCAATAAAGGGCCATAATCAAAGGTCCCGGTATATACCTTATTACTTATATATATATATATAAGTGCATTGGAGCCCTTTGCAGTCAAGTAGGTGAAAACATGTAAAATCACATTTATGCAATATTAATTTTTAATAAAGTGCTTAACTATGTATTCACTGTAAATATTTCATATTCCAATGTTCTGCACATAGCAGAATATGTTCTAAGTATTTTTAAATAGATATTTCTCTTTATATCTGTATATATCTTTACCTAAATATAATCATCTATATATAGGTATATATTTATATTGTACCAAAATACCATCAGATATATGTGGAAATATGTATTTATGAATAAATAGAACATAGTCTTCTATGTGAAAAATATTGGAATGTGAAATATTAATATTTTCAAGTGGAGTTAGACCACTTGAGAAAATGCGATCTGGTTTGCGCTCGAGATAGGTGTTACGTTTTTTCCCACTTTTTTCGCTCCATTGACTTCAATGGGGAAAAACGTTAACGCTTAAACAATATTCTAACTTTGGCTTTTTGTGCGCATCAGGTCAGCACGCGAGTGAAAACATTTTACTTTAAACTCCTTATACGAGCACTATCCAACGTGCGCAAAAAGCTTACTTCTAGCGGAGTAAGGGGCCAAATTAAATGCTGTTGGTGTTTAACATCACACAAGCAGTTCTAGTGTACTGCTTGTGCATTGCCGCCCCGTGCAGATTTGCAGACGATTGGCCGCTAGAAGGGGGTGTAAATCCGCCCGATCATATAGGATTGGGCGGATTGATGTCCGCAGCCTCAGAGGCTGCGTGGAAACAGGGGCATCAGGGGCCATTCTGCCCTTAATAAATTGGCCCCAATGAGTAAAAGAGGGAGCGATAAATACCGCTTCACACGTAATCTGGTCCTAAATAGTCTGTGAGGTAAAAATAATTGTTGTCAATATCTTTTTTTATTTCAATATGAACATTATCTCATTACAAGTAATCTAAAAGAACTAAAATCACTATATATATTTGTTATTAATTGAAAAGTAGCAACACTAATAAGGCTTCTCATTACAGTTCATTTAAAATAAGTAAAATAACAACTCATTTATATATTTGTATTGGAAAAAAAGAAGAACAAATATCTATAATTTATTTGTAAAATGACAGCACTAAATAGGCTGTGTGGTATATATATAATTGTATTTAAACTTGGCATTGTGTATTTTTCTACCGTCACATCCTTTTTACAATATAAGAACAATTGTACAGTATGAACCCATAGGGAACATCAAACCCTGTCATCAGCTTCATTTGCTGTAATTAAGTGCTGTGGAAATTGCAGTCAGCTCTGGGCTTCACGGCATGAACACAAACTCTTTCCAGTTGAGTCCTTTGGGTTTTCCATTAATTTGGAAATGTTTCTTGGCATGTGTAACAGAAACTCGATTAACCATTAAAAAAAGACATGGAACTTTATTTTTTTGCTTTCGATTATTTTAGTTATTTTATTAAAAAAATAATGTTTAAATGGCTACAGAGATATTTTGATTTTTTTTCTTATATTATTAGATAAATACAAGTTTATTCTGAATATTTTTCTCTGTATTACTCCCAAGGTATTTCTTACAGAGATCTGTTTGTTACAAGATGAACCAGGCTATAAAATGTGTCACCTAAATACGATGAATGTTGTCATGTTGGTGTTGCATCACTCAAGGTAAGGTTATTTAAAGTGTCAATTCAATATTAATGTGGAAAGTATATCAATTATTGTGTAGATATTAATATTTTAAGAAAACAACTGTATAGCTGACCTCTGGTGCACATTCTTAAGTCTGGTATAGAATGCTAGCAATGTACAACATCAAGGAAAGCTACTTTCAGATGTCAGAAAGAAAACAACAAATATTTAAATATTAATTAAAGGGATACTGAACTCAATTTTTTTTTTTCATGATTCAGATAGAGCAAGCAATTTTAAGCAACTTTCTAATTTACTCCTATTATCATTTTTTCTTCATTCTCTTGGTATCTTTATTTGAAAAAGCAGGAATGTAAGCTTACGAGCCGGCCCATCTTTGGTTCAGCACCTGGGTAGCGCTTGCTGATTGGTGGCTAAATGCAGCCCCCAATCAGCAAGCGCTATCCGGGGTGCTGAACCAATAATAGGCCAGCTCTTAAGCTTTCATTCCTGATTTTTTATATAAAGATAGCGAGAGAACGAATAAAAATTGATAATAGTTGGTAGCTAAATGCAGCCCCCAATCAGCAAGCGCTATCCAGGGTTCTGAACCAATAATGGGCCAGCTCTTAAGCTTTCATTCCTGATTTTTTATATAAAGATAGCGAGAGAACGAATAAAAATTGATAATAGTTGTAAATTAGAAAGTTGCATTATATTTATTACAGTGTGGACGGACATGATACGATGTAGCGTATCATGTCCGCCGCACATCTATAAATGACGACAGCATACGCTGTCGGCATTTATCATTGCACCAGCAGTTCTTGTGAACTGCTGGTGCAATACTACCCCCTGCAGATTTGTGACCAAAGCCGCTAACAGGGGGTGTCAATCAACACGATTGTATTCGGTGGATGTAACTGCCCACACGAAATATCGAAAAAACACCTAACCACCTGCAAGAAATAAACAAAAAACATGTAACCGTCTGCACGAATTATAACAAAAAAACCTACATGCTTGCACGAAGTATAACAAAAATAACCTAACCTCCCACACAAAGTATTAACAAACACCTAAACCGCAACCCCCCACATCGCAAAATAATAAAGTCATTAACCCCTAA
Source organism: Bombina bombina (assembly GCF_027579735.1). Classification (NCBI taxonomy): domain Eukaryota; kingdom Metazoa; phylum Chordata; class Amphibia; order Anura; family Bombinatoridae; genus Bombina; species Bombina bombina. The sequence goes on along the minus strand of NC_069509.1, from coordinate 142,779,270 downwards.
TCCGCAAATAACATAATTAAAATATTAACCCATTAACCGCCCAGCTCTTACATCACAATAAACCTAATTAACCTATTAACCCCTAAACCGCCAACCTCCAACATCGCAATAAACCTAATTATCCTAATAACTCCTAAACCACCAACCCCCCCACAATGCAAATAACTAATTTATTTACTAAGCCCCCTAACAAAATTTAATTACTAAGCCCCCGTCCCACACAAACTAATTCATAAACTGTATCTCCTTGGTCTAGACTCAAAAATTGTGAACTGGGTAGAATGCTGGCTTAAGGACAGAAAACAAAGTGTCTTAGTAAATGGAGTTCATTCAGTAGAGGTGGCTGTTACTAGTGGTGTTCCTCAGGGGTCAGTTCTGGGGCCTGTTTTGTTTAACATATTTATCTGTGATACAAGCAAAGGGCTACAGGGGAAAGTATGCCTGTTTGCAGATGATACAAACATTTGTAACAGAGTGGATGTTCCAGGAGCGGTAGACAAAATGAGAAGTGATATACAACAATTGGAGGATTGGTTAAATGACTGGGATATAAAGTTTAACACCGCAAAGTGTAAAATAATGCATTTAGGGAAGAAAAATCCAAATGTTAATTACAGACTTAATGACGCTTTACTGACTGTTACAGATGAGGAACAGGACTTGGGAATTATTATTTTAGATGATTTAAATCTTAGTAAACAATGTAGTAATGCAGTGAGTAAGGCTAGCAGAATGCTTGGATGTATTGGTAGAGGTATTTGCAGCAGAAATAGTAAGGTTCTTATGCCACTTTATAGATCATTAGTTAGGCCTCATCTTGAGTGTTGTGTGCAGTTCTGGAGGTCATACCTTCAGAAGGATATTAACAAACTTGAATCTGTGCAAAGGAGGGCTACCAAAATTGTACATGGTCTAAAAAATAAAGCTTACCAGGATAGGCTCAATGACCTAAATATGTATAGCTTATAGGAGAGAAGGTAAAGAAGTGATATGAAGGCAACTTTTAAGTAGGTTAAATGGCTTAGTAAAACTGAGGCTGTGGGTATTTTACATCAAATGGAGAATTCAAGAACAAGGGTCATGATCTCAAGCTGAAGGGTAGTAGTAGATTCAGGAGTAATTTGAGGAAGCACTTTTTTACAGAAAGAGTTTTTGATTTATGGAATAAACTTCCTCAAGAGGTAGTAATGACAAACACTGTTGGGGACTTTAAAAATGCCTGGGACAAGCATAAGGCTATCCTACGAACATTTATACTGTTAGGTAATATCAGGCAGACTTGCTGGGCCTATGGCTCTTATCTGCCGTCAATATCTATGTTTCTATATTTCTAACCTAACACCCCCTAAATTAACACCAATACTAAGTTACACTTAATTAAAACATAGCATTAAATTACAAAAAAAATAATCTAAACTAAAAAAAAATAAAAACTCTAAAATTATGTAATCCTTTTGTAGGGCATTGCCCTAAGTTAAACAGCTCTTTTACATTTAAAAATTACAAAATCCACCCTAACAGTAAAATCCCCCCACCCACCAAACCCCCTAAAATAAAATAAAAAACTAACACTAAAAAAAACTAATGTACCCATTGCCCCTAAAGGGGAATTTGTATGGGCATTGTCCATAAAAGGGCATTCAGCTCTTTTACTGCCCTTAAAAGGGCATTCAGCTCCTTTCCAGCCCATTGTTAAAAATTGTATTCTCTACCTGAATCTTTTGGGTTTCATGTCCCTTTAAGTTCCTTTTATAGCAGGAACCTCTTTACTTTTACACTGACTGAGATGCTGAAATCAGTTCTAGTATAGCGAAGAGCTGATTCTGATCATAAGCACATCCTGGTAAGCAACTGAAAACTGGGAACTATGTCCACCATGAAAGAGTGCCCCTAAAATGCGTTTCACATAAACGCTTCCTCCTTTTTCAGAATGAGTTGATTATAGAACATTTAATAATATATTTAAATATGTATTTTATTCATTAAAACCTTTGTATTAACAATACATTTTTCAGCTGTTTTACTTCTTACTCTTAATACTAAAATTTAATTGCATAAATTGAAACTTATGGGGCCAAATTATCAAGCTCTGAATGGAGCTTTATGCCCCTGTTTCCGTGCAAACCTTCAGGTTGCCGGAAACAGCAGTTATGAGGCAGCGGTCTTAAGACTTCTGCTCCATAACTGATTCGCCTGCTCTGAGGCTGCAGACATCAATCCGCCCGATCTTATACGACCGGGCTTATTGAAACCCCCTGCTAGCGGACGATTGAGAGCAAATCTGAAGGGGGCGGCATTGCACAAGCAGTTCACAAGAACTGCTTGTGCAATGATAAATGCTGACAGCATTCATCGATGTATATCGGACATGATCCACTGAGCGGATCATGTTGGCTAGACCGATTATAAATCTGCCCCATGGTCTCCATTTATCTAGCTGTGGAAGTCCATGCAGTCCAGGGTATGTGTAAATATATAGGTGAATTATTTGGGTAATTTATTACCATAAAAATATTTGGATATTACAAGATTATTTGCAATAATTTAATATATTACATTATTTACATAACATACGTGTACAACATTTGCATATGCAGCTGCTTAAAATAAATTACACATGCATGATGTATATACACACAAGGGTATATATGCTGTGGATTACAGTATTATCATATTTAATATGTGCACACAACAGATGCAGCCCAGCTCTTGTTAAAGGTATGGTTTTTGAATGCACAGAAACTTCCATTGAGTTGTGAACGCTTGAATGCAGTGTTATCCCCATTTGCCCTTAAAATGGCTCTTTAGGAAAATAAAGCATATTTGGTTTTAGTCCCATGAAATAACAAAATAAAAAGCCATAAAAACATGTAAACAGGCAGCAAGTGAAATTCAAAGAGCATAGAAAAGAAAAACCATTAGTTCCACATGAAAAGGATCACAGTTAGACTTAATGGAGTAGCATTTTTTAAATTAAAATACAGATGCATAATATTTTATTTTTATGAAAAGAAACATGAAAAAATGTTCTTTATGCAATGGCTTGCAATTATCCAGGATACACTGCCATAATACAAACCAGTAGAGGCTCGTAGATATGGACAGCCTGGTCTCTGTGTACAAAAAAAATCAATAAATTAACCACCAAATCATTATTATTTTTTTAAATGTGACATTGGGGCTGAGTCAAAATGGATGATCTTCCTGGAGTCATTCTGAAGTAATCTATGACTCCAGGCTAGTCATCAGCAGTGATCCAGAAGTATGTCCACAGGCCAAAATATTTAAATGAGATGACTCTAGAGTCATTCATTTGCTGTCCATGCTTCTGAAGTTTTCAGTATGGTTAACTGCTAATCAATCTGAAGTCATCACCCAGAATTTACTCATTTACTGTGCCTACACATATTATATACTGTTTTTCTTGCCATTAAATGGACTTTCTAAAGATAACATTATTTTCATCATATCTTATATTTTACTATAAAATAATTATAAAATATTATTAATAATAAAGAAATAGAAAAAAATATACCTTTTCTAACTTTGACCCCAAAAATCTCTAACATCTACAACCACCAAAAAACACTCATGCTAAATAGTTCCTAAATTATGTCCTGAGTTTAGAAATACCCAATGTTTGCATGTTCTTTGCTGTTTTTGCAAGTTATAGGTTAATAAGCACAAGTAGCACTTTGCTATTTCCAAACCATTTTTTTTTTTCAAAATTAGCAAAAGTTACGTTGTAACACTGATATCTGTCAGAAACCCCTGAATAACCCTTCACATGTATATATTTTTTTTTTTAAAAGACAACGTAAGGTATTAAACTTGGGGTATTTTGACTCTTTTCATGGAACCATTTTACCACCAATCTAATTTTTTGACACAAATAGCAATTTAAGAATACATGTATTGAGAACTTTAAGGGTTACAGCCATAGAAGTAGAACACTCCAATGTGTGTTTAGCAATATCTCATGAGTACATTTATACCACCCATGTATAGGGTTGTTGTGTTCTCTGTGTTTTGATGCCTTTGATGCAACTGTTTTAGGCAAAAAAATTGGAGAACGTGTGTGGTGGTATTTTTTTGTTTACACACACATTGATTTTTTTACTGTGATTTACGAGAGCCTGTTGTAAGTTATTTCAAGAAAATACTCCAGGTTATTTTCTGCAAATTCTCCTAAGTACACCCATGCCTCCCATGCATAGGTTTGCCAGGATTTTGGGAAGGTTCAGTTACAATTGTATAGTTTGTAATTTGAGTTTAAAGGATTACTTTCTGTTATAATTTTTAAGCTAAACAACTAACATATTAAAGTTAATAAATATTAATTAAAACCTACTGACCTATATTTTCTCCAAAACGAAGTTTCATAACGTTCTAAAAGTTATATCTTTATTTGCCGATGATGTCACGTTATCCTGCCCACTATTTTCAGCACTGCATGTTCAAAATACTTAAACCAATAACTTTGTGTTTAAAGCGCCATTTTGAAACCTAGGTATTGTAAACGGATTGGTACAGAGCAAAGGATACCGACGGAGTGGGTTTGGAAAACAATTAAATTTGGAGACAAGATTTCTGATATACAGTAGAGATATATTAATGAAATTCTATTGATAAAAAGCGTATTTGGGGTAGTTAGTTAGTAACAGGCAAAGAAAATATTTACTTACAGTGGCCCTTTACATTGAGAGTATTTCTTCTGATAGGCCTATCTTTAGTTTGGGGCCTATCGCATACTCCAGTTTTATTTATTGCCATGAAAGTGTATATATTTGAAAGATTGAAACCCCAATGTATTGTATATGGATTGCTTTGATGCAACCGTTTTAGCAAAAAAAATTGGAGAAAGTGTATGATGGAAATTTTTCAATTTTAATTTTACACACACATTGCTATTGACTATGATTTAGGAGAACCTGTTGTAAGTTATTACAAGAAAACACTCCAAGTTGTTTTCTGCAAGACCTGCTGAGTACACCCATGCTCCCCATGCATATGTATGCCAGGATTTTTGGAAGGTTCGGTTACAATTGTAGGACTTGTCATTTGAGTTGGAATTGAGAGTATTTCTTCTGATATGCCTATCGTTAGTTTGGGGCCTATTGCATACCCCAGTCTTATTTAGTGTTATGAAATTGTATATATTTGAAATGTTGATACCCCAAGGTATTGTATATGGAGTGTTTTGATGCCTTTGATGCAACCATTTTAGCCAACTTAGGGCTCGTTTCCATTAGAGCCGTAATACCATTTGCTTGCACTCGCAAACTGTTAAATAAGCTGTCGGAAGCAATATCGTTTATCAACTGCTTCCAATGGCCTGATATAACCCAATTTAGGCAACCGGACTCCAGCTGCCGAAAAACATTATTGTGTCCCACACAAAGTATAGGAAGCCGCTAATCTTTATATTATACCCGGTTTCCAATGCCGGCGCAAACCGTTACTACACTGTCGGAGGCTGCCGATACATTAACAAAAATAACACCCAGCTCAACTAGGTGTAAAAAAGAGAAAATATGCTTTATGGGACCTTTTTCCCATTGAAATCTAACCCAAAACATCAAAAACCCTCTATCTGCCATCCCCCCACATCGCAACTTATAATAAATGTATTAACTTCTAAACCGCCATGCCCCACAACTCAAAATAGCTATTTAAACTATTTACCCCTAATCCGCAATGCCCCCACAATGCAAACTATCTATTAAATCTATTAACCCCTAATCCGCAATGCCCCCACAACGCAATCTATTTAAACTATTAACCCCTAATCCACAATGCAAACTATCTATTAAATCTATTAACCTCTAATCCGCAATGCCCCCACATCGCAAAGTATCTATTTAAGCTATTAACCCCTAATCCGCCATTAACCCACATCACAATTAACCTAATAAATATATTAACCCCTAAACCGTCAAACCCCACAACGCAAATAACTAATCACTAAGCCCTCTAACCTAACACCCCCTAAATTAAGACCATTACATAAATTAAAATAATCCTAAATTAGAACTAAAATAAAAAACCTAACATTACTTTACATTACTAAAAAAAAACAAAAAAACAAAAGTTTAAATTAAGCTAAAATTACAAAAAATTAAAAAGTCTAACATTACATAAAATAATAAACAAAATTATCAAAAATAAAAAAATTAAACATAATCCCTATGAAAATAAAAAAGCCCCCCCCCCCAAATAAAAACACCCCCTAATCTAAAACTAAACTACCACTAGCCCTTAAAAGGACCTTTGGTAGGGCATTGCCCTATGTTAAAAAGCTCTTTTACCTGTAAAAAAAACTAAGTTCCCCCTAACAGTAACCCCCCCACCCAAAATAAAAATAAACTAACACAAACAAATCCTAAACTACCCATTGTCCCTAAAGGGGCATTTGTATGGGCATTGCCCTTAAAAGGGCATTAAGCTCTTTTACTGCCCTTAAAAGGGCATTAAGCTCTTTTACTGCCCTTAAAAGGGCATTCAGCTCTTTTACAGCACCCAAGTCCCTAATATAAAAAAACTAAAAAAAAAAACTAACTCAAACCCCCAGATAGGTACTCACGGTTCCTGAAGTCAGGCGGTGAAGTCTTCTTCCAAGCGGCGACCTCTTCTATTTTCATCCAGGACCGTGGAACTGAAGACTGGCGACCGCGGAACTGAAGACCGGCGACCGCAGAACTGAAGACCGGTGACCACGGAGCCATGGAGCGTGGAGGATCCTCTTCGTACCGCCGTACATTGAATAGTGAATTCAAGGTTCGCTATTAAAGTGAAGGTAAAGTAAATAGTACTGTTTCAAAGAAATCAATCTCTCTTTGCAAAATAATAGCACTTTAATTCATCATTATTTATGTACCTCATTCTAACTTTAGATATCTTTAATTCTTATCCTCGATCCGGCTCCCAGTAAATCAACCCGTTATTTCATTTTTTTTTCTAGACAACGATCACGTTGTTTGAATAGCCAATTGATTCACTGGCCGTTAGGTGGTCGTCAATTGACGTCAGCAAGGTTTAGTTCTGTATGCGCATGCGTAGCCTTTTTGTAGTTCTTTGAGGCCAAGCGAGCGCGTCCTCGTTTCGTGCATGCGCACAAATGAAGCGCAGTAGAGATGAGCAACCGTGATTAACGCATGCGCAAAGATCCGTGTCCAAAGAGTATGCGCATGCGCAGTTACTCTATGCTCGATGTGCACGAGCTTACTAGACACGTATAGAGCGGGTGGGACCGCTCTATACGTCACAGTGTCAGAAAACAGGAAATGGAGGATGGGCGGAGATTCGGCAGGTAACGGAATGAAAAATAAAGCTCAAAATATACCAAAATAATTACATTTTTGGGGGAAAAAAACTAGCGACTGGATTTAACTGAGTATAAGGTACTTAAAAACATATGCTACTTACAAAAACTTTACCTTCACTTTAAATATGGCGTCCCTTGAATTTCTATTGGCTGATTTGATTCTTCAAATTCAAATCAGCCAATAGGATGAAAGCTACTGTAATCCTATTGGCTGATTTCAACAGGGGGCCCAACAGCCACAGATACATCATTAGCACTAGATACATTTCTAGATACAGTTATTTCACTAGATGATATATCTGAGCACTGACCAGGGTCAAAATCAAAGCCTGCAGCAGAGGCCTCAAAATCTGAAGCAAGGATGGCATAAGCCTTGTCAGCAATATAAAAATGCTGTGCGATTATAAATAAATATATATCAATGCCTAAGCAATGATCTATGGTACATAAGGTATTAATGGCTCTTAGAAGAGACTTTGGGTCTTACAATAAAATTAAATAAATATAAATCAATGCCTAAGCAGTACAGAAGGGGTTAATGGCTCTTAGAAGAGCCTGTGAGTCTTACAATAAAATTAAATAAATATATATCAATGCCTAAGCAGTGATCTATGACACAGAAGGGGTTAATGGCTCTTAGTAGAGCCTTTGGGTCTCACAATAAAATTAATACAATTATTTTTTTTAAATTTTCCTCTAAAAAAAAAAGTGCTGCTGTGCTCCTGTGCAAGATCAATGCTTATGCAGTGATCAGTGGCAGGGAAGATGTTAAAATGATTTATATATATATATTTATATGTTTATATATATATATATATATATATATATATATATATATATATATATATATATATATATATATATATATATATATATATATATATATATATTAACAGTATAATGGCTCTGAAAAGAGCCTTTGGGTATCACAATGCTCAAATTCTAAATAAACTCTAGCTAAAACTCTTCCTCTCAAAACAGATCTGTCTCACTCCCTCACTAAAACACAAGTGAGGAGAGGGAGGCAGACCCATGGTGGTCAGAGTCAATATTTACAAAATATTGACCTGATCAGGCAAAGGTGATCACTCTAATGAGTGATCACATTTAGGGGCAATCTCTGATTGGATGATCCTAGCCCGCCTCTAATGATGAGGCAAGCTAGGAACACCCTCCAGATTGAAACCATGCCCTTGGAAGGACAGCACCATCTTGTCTGCAGACACCATTTTGTCTGCAGGCAAACCTTATTTATTTTATTTAAAAATTTATTTTTTTAAAACGTATTGTTATTTTTTACTTTTACTGAGTGCCTCTCAGCATGTTAGCCGCCAGCATTGGAAGTGATCAAATGCTTCTGATGCTCTTAACTGCCGGGTGTTTCATATCTGAAGCTCCCTGGCAGTTTAGTTACGTATTGCACAATGCTTCACTATCCAGGCATTGTAGCAATACAGTAAGAGCGGCTGAAGCGATCATCAATCACTGGAGGACGTACCAGGCACGTAATTTCTAACAAAGTAAAAAGTTTTGCAGGACGTACCTGGTACAACCATGGTCATAAAGGGGTTAAATTTCATGATGCTTTTGTTCAGATTTTGAAATTAATATCCATGCTTTTTTATTTAAATGCAACCCCTAAACCGCCAAACTCCCGCCTTGCAAACACTATAATAAATAGTATTAACCCCTAATCTGCCCCCCCTTCCAATGTCGCCGCCACCTAACTTCAAGTATTAACCCCGAATTTGCCGACCGGACCTTGCCGCTACTATAATAAATGTATTAACCCCTAAAGCTAAATCTAACCCTAACCCTAACAGCCCCCTAAGTTAAATATAATTTTAATCTAACAAAATAAATTAACTCTTATTAACTAAAGTCTTCCTATTTAAAACTAAGTACTTACCTGTAAAATAAACCTCAATATAGCTACAAAATAATGAATAATTATATTGTAGCTATTTTAGGATTTATATTTATTTTACAGGAAACTTTGTATTTATTTTAACTAGGTACAATAGCTATTAAATAGTTAATAACTATTTAATAGCTAACTAGTTAAAATAATTACAAAATTACCTGTAAAATAAATCCCAATCTAAGTTACAATTAAACCTAACACTACACTATCATTAAAGGGACACTGAACCCAATTTTTTTCTTTCGTGATTCAGATAGAGCATGCAATTTTAAGCAACTTTTTAATTTACTCCTATTATCAATTTTTCTTCGTTCTCTTGCTATCTTTATTTGAAAATGAAGGCATCTAAGCTTTTTGGGGGTTCAGAACTCTGGATAGCACTTTTTTATTGGTGGATGAATTTATCCACCAATCAGCAAGGACAGCCCAGGTTGTTTACCAAAAATGGGCCGGCATCTAAACTTACATTCTTGCATTTCAAATAAAGATACCAAGAGAATGAAGAAAATTTGATAACAGGAGTAAATTAGAAAGTTTCTTAAAATTGCATGCTCCATGAATCACAAAAGAAAACATTTGGGTTCAGTGTCCCTTTAAATTAATTAAATAAATTAACTACCAATAACAACAATTAAATACAATTAAATAAACTAAACTAAATCAGCCAATAGAATTCCAGCTCAATCCGATTGGCTGATTGGATCAGCCAATGGGAATTTAAGGGACGCCATCTTGGATGACGTCACTTAAAGGAACCTTCATTCGTCGGGTAGTCATCGGTGAAGAAGGATGTTCTGCGCCGGAGATCTTGAAGATGGAGCCGCTCCTCGTCGGATGGATGAAGATAGAAGATGTCGCTTGGATGAAGATGTCTGCCGGTCTGGATGTCCTCTTCTGTCCGGATAGGATGAAGACTTCTGCCGGTCTGGATGTCCTCTTCTGCCCCATCGGATGAAGACTTCGGCCCGGCTGGGTGAAGACGACTCAAGGTAGGGAGATCTTCAGGGGGGTAGTGTTAGGTTTATTTAAGGGGGGTTTGGGTGGGTTAGAGTAGGGGTATGTGGGTGGTGGGTTTTAATGTTGGGGGGGTTGTAATTTTTTTTACAGGTAAAAGAGCTGATTACTTTGTAATGTAGAATAGGGTAGGGACTTTTATTATTTTTTTTATTATTATTTTATTAGGGGGCTTAGATTAGGTGTAATTAGTTTAACATTCTTGTAATCTTTTTTATTTTCTGTAATTTAGTGTTTGTTTTTTTTTGTAATTATTTTAGTTTATTTAATTGTATTTAATTGTTGTTATTGGTAGTTAATTTATTTAATTTATTTAATGATAGTGTAGTGTTAGGTTTAATTGTAACTTAGGTTAGGATTTATTTTACAGGTAATTTTGTAATTATTTTAACTAGGTAGCTATTAAATAGTTATTAACTATTTAATAGCTATTGTACCTAGTTAAAATAAATACAAAGTTGCATGTAAAATAAATATAAATCCTAAAATAGCTACAATATAATTATTCGTTATTTTGTAGCTATATTAGGGTTTATTTTACAGGTAAGTATTTAGTTTTAAATAGGAAGACTTTAGTTAACAAGAGTTCATTTATTTTGTTAGATTAAAATTATATTTAATTTAGGGGGGTGTTAGGGTTAGGATTAGATTTAGCTTTAGGGGTTAATACATTTATTATAGTAGCGGCGAGGTCCGGTCAGCAGATTAGGGGTTAATACTTGAAGTTAGGTGGCGGCGACGTTGGTGGAGGGGCAGATTAGGGGTTAATACTATTTATTATAGCGTTTGCGAGGCGGGAGTGCAGCGGATTAGGGGTTAATACATTTATTATAGTGGCGGCAAGGTCCGGTCGGCAGATTAGGGGTTAATAAGTGTAGTTATGTAGCGGCGACATTGGAGGGGGAGATTAGGGGTTAATAAATATAATATAGCGGTCGGCGATGTTAGTAGCAGCAGATTAGGGGTTCATAAGTATAACGTAGGTGGCGGTGAGGTCCGGTCGGCAGATTAGGGGTTAATACTTGTAGTTAGGTGGCGGCGACATTGGGGGGGGGCAGATTAGGGGTTAATAAATATTATGTAGGTGTCTGCGATGTTGGGGGCAGCAGATTAGGGGTTCATAGGGATAATGTAGGTGTCAGCGATAGAGGGGTCAGCAGATTAGGGGTATATAAGTGTAAGGTTAAGGGTGTTTAGACTCGGGGTTCATGTTAGGGTGTTAGGTGCAGACTTAGAAAGTGTTTCCCATAGGAAACAATGGGGCTGCATTGGGAGCTTAACGCTGCTTTTTTGCAGGTGTTAGGGTTTTTTTCAGCCCAAACTTCCCCATTGTTTCCTATGGGGGAATCGTGCACAAGCACGTTTTGCCAGTTTACCGCTACTGTAAAGCAAAGCTGGTATTGAGGGTTGAAGTGGCGGTAAATTCGGTTCAACGCACCCTTTTTGGAGCCTAACGCAGCCTTTCACACAACTCTAAATACCAGCGTTGTTTGGAAGCAGCGGTAGGAAAAAAAGCTGCGTTAGCTACGCGGGTCTTTACCGACAAAACTCTAAATCTAGCCGAGGGTCTTTTGTAAAGTGCATCTAAGCACTGACATGCAGACATAATTTACTGAATTTAAATTCAGCTTGTTAATCATAAATGAACCCTCAAAAAAAATATGTTAAGAGATGCCCTTTAAAATGTTCCATTTTAATCAATTTGCTGTCCAAAAACATTTTATTTGACTTTGTTTAGCTTCCTTTTTCTTTATCATTCCAATTTACTAGAAACTTTAGGAAATAGTGAAGCTGGCAAATTACCAATATGATGTAATAAATGTGTTTCTTGCACCCTGATTGGGAAAATACCCAAAAAAAACATACTTTAAAGGGACAGTCTTGACCCAATACATAATTTTGATTAATTATTGTTACATATCAGAGAAGCATCCTGCAACTGGTCCCACATCAATAAGTTTGTAAGAATGACATGAAACACATTTAAATATTCATTGTTTGTTAGGAACACCCAAAAATTGTCTCCAAGCTTGGGCCCACCTTTTGTGTGTATAATTTGGTATGTTAAGTTACTCCAATCACGATTGACTCTTAAATAAGTTTTCCTACTTGCACATGCTGATTTGTGCATGTGCAATTTGAAATAGCTAACAGAAAAATATTAAACGTGCACTGCTAAACTATACAATGTACCCCACTTTACTATTAACCCCAAAATTATGACACACCCCACATTGCAAAGCAATCAATACACTACCAACCCCTAAACCACCACACCCCCACATCGCAAAGGACCTGCTACAACTCCTAAACCACAACAAACCCAATCATAAAGTACCCACTAAACTCTAAACCCCTTAACCAGCTAACACCCCCTAAGTTACCAAAAAAAACTAACATTGCATTAAAAAAGCAAACAACTAGATTACGAGTTTTTGTGGGTAATGGTGTGCGGTTTTTCCTTACCACTCACCTACAGTAACGCTGGTATTACGGGCCTTTAGAAACCCGGCGTTAGCCGCAAAAAAGTGAGTGTAGAGCAGAGTTTAGCTCCACATCTCACCTCAATACCAGCGCTGCTTACGATAGCGGTAAGCTGGCGAAATGTGCTTGTGCACGATTTCCCCATAGGAATAAATTGGGCAGAGCGGGCTGAAAAAAAAACCTAACACCTGCAAAAAAGCAGCGTTCAGCTTCTAACGCAGCCCCATTGATTCCTATGGGGGAAACACATTTATGTCTACACCTAACACCCTTACATGAACCCCGAGTCTAAACACCACTAATCTTACACTTATTAACCCCTAATCCGCCGCCCCCGTCATCGCCGACACCTGTTTTATATTATTAACCCCTAATCTGCCGCTCCGGACACCGCCGCCACCTACATTATACTTATGAACCACTAATCTGCTGCCCCCAACATCGCCAAACCCTACATTATATTTATTAACCCCTAATCTGCCACCCCCAATGTCGCTGACACCTACCTACAATTATTAACCCCTAATCTGCTGCCCCCAACGTCGCCGCCACAATAATAAAGTTATTAACCCCTATATCTAAGTATAACCATAACCCTAACACCCCCCTAACTTAAATATAATTTAAATACATCTAAATAAATATTCCAATCATTAAATAAATTATTCCTTTTTAAACTAAATACTTACCTATAAAATAAACCATAAGATAGCTACAATACAACTAATAGTTACATTGTAGCTAGCTTAGGATTTATTTTTATTTTACAGGCAACTTTGTATTTATTTTAACTAGGTACAATAGTTATTAAATAGTTATTAACTATTTAATAACTTCCTAGTTAACATAAATACAAATATACCTGTAAAATTAAACCTAACCTAAGCTACAATTACACCTAACACTACACTATAATTAAATAAATTACCTAAATTAACTACAAACTACAAAACTAAAGTACGAAAAAAAAAACACTAAATTACAGAAAATAATAAAATTACAAGTTTTTTTTAACTAATTACACCTAATCTAATCCCCCTAATAAAATAAAAAAGCCCCCCAAAATAAAAAAAATCCCTACCCTATACTAAATTACAAATAGTAATCAGCTCTTTTACCTGTAAAAAAAAGTACAATACCCCCCAACATTAAAACCCATTACCCACACACCCAACCCTACTCTAAAATCCACCCAATCCCCCCTTAATAAAACCTAACACTACCCCCTTGAAGATCACCCTACCTTGAGACGTCTTCATCCAGGGCAGAAGTGGTCCTCCAGACAGTCTGAAGTCTTCACCCTATCTGGGCAGAAGAGGTCCTCCAGATGGCCAGAAGTCTTCATCCAGGCGGCATCTTCTATCTTCATCCATCCAGCGCGGAGCAGGTTCATCTTCAAGACATCCAACGCAGAGCATCCTCTTCGTTCAAAGGCGACTGGAACAATGACGGGTCCTTTAAATGACGTTATCCAAGATGGCGTCCCTTCAATTCCGATTGGCTAATAGAATTCTATCAGCCAATCGGAATTAAGGTAGAAAAAATCCTATTGGCGGATCCAATCAGCCAATAGGATTGAAGTTCAATCCTATTGGCTAATTAGAACAGCCAATAGGATTGAGCTTGCATACTATTGGCTGATAGGAACAGCCAATAGAATGCAAGCTCAATACTATTGGCTGATTGGATCAGCCAATAGGATTTTTTCAACCTTAATTCCGATTGGCTGATAGAATTCTATCAGCCAATCGGAATTAAAGGGACGCCATATTGGATGACGTCATTTAAAGGACCCATCATTGTTCCAGTCACCGTCAAACAAAGAGGATGCTCCACGTCGGATGTCTTGAAGATGGACCCGCTCTGCTCCGGATGGATGAAGATAGAAGATGCCACCTGGATGAAGACTTCTGGCCATCTGGAGGACCTCTTCTGCCAAGATAGGATGAAGACTTCAGACCATCTGGAGGACCACTTCTGCCCGGTTGGGTGTAGACGTCTCAAGGTAGGGTGATCTTCAAGGGGGTAGTGTTAGGTTTTATTAAGGGGGATTGGGTGGGTTTTAGAGTAGGGTTGGGTGTGTGGGTGGTGGGTTGTAATGTTGACGGGGGTATTGTATTTTTTTTACATGTAAAAGAGCTGATTACTTTTGGGCAATGCCCTGCAAAAAGCCCATTTAACGGCTATTTATAATTTAGTGTAGGGTAGGGATTTTGGGGGGCTTTTTTATTTTATTAGGGGGATTAGATTAGGTGTAATTAGTTTAATCAAATTGTAATTATTTTATTATTTTCTGTAATTTAGTGTTTTTTTAGTAATTTAGTTTATTTAATTTCATTGTAATTAATTGTAGTTAATTTAGGTAATTGATTTAATTATAGTGTAGTGTTAGGTGTAATTGTAGTTAATAACTATTTAATAACTATTGTACCTAGTTAAAATAAATACAAAGTTGCATGTAAAATAAAAATAAACCTTAAGCTAGCTACAATGTAACTATTAGTTATATTGTAGCTAGCTTAGGGTTTATTTTATAGGTAAGTATTTAGTTTAAAAAAGGAATAATTTATTTAATGATAGGAATATTTATTTAGAGGTATTTAAATTATTTTTAAGTTATGGGGTGTTAGGGTTAGGGTTAGACTTAGATTTAGGGGTTAATAACTTTATAATAGTGGCGGCAACGTTGAGGGCGGCAGATTAGGGGTTAATAATTGTAGGTAGGTGTCGGTGATGTCAGGGTAGGGAGATTAGGGGTTAATAAAATTAAACTAGTGTTTGCGAGGCGGGAGTGCGGCGGTTTAGGGGTTAATATATTTATTAAAGTGGCGGTGATGTCCGGTCGGCAGATTAGGGGTTAAAAATTTAATTTAAGTGTTTGCGATGTGGGGGGGGGGCTCGGTTTAGGGGTTAATAGGTAGTTTATGGGTGTTAGTGTACTTTTTAGCACTTTAGTTATGAGTTTTATGTTACAGCTTTAGCCCATAAAACTCTTAACTACTGACTTTTAAAAGCGGTATGAGTCTTGACAGGAGAGGCTGTACCGCTCACTTTTTCCAAGACTCGTAATTCCAACATTAGGAACATCCCATTGAAAAGATAGGCTATGCAATTTACGTAAGTGGATTTGCGGTATGCTCGAGACGTCTAAAAAGTGAGCTGTACACCTGTACCTGCAAGACTCGTAATACCAGCGGGCGTTAAAAAGCAGCGTTGGGAACTCTCAATGCTGCTTTTTAAGGCTAATGCAAGACTCGTAATCTAGGCGAAAGTAACTTAACATTAGAAAAACCTAACATTACTGAAAAAGCTAACATAACAGAAAATACAAAACTTACCATTACAGAAAATTACCAAAAGTAAAAAAATAAAAAAAAACAGTTATGCCTATTCTAAAACTAAAACCCCATTTTATATTAAAACTAGAAGGGTTTTTTGTAGGGCATCGGCCTAAAGGGGCTTAGCCTTTTTCTAACAAAAATGACTCCATTCTACAATACAAGTTACCCCCCCCACACACACACACATATGAAAAGTCTATCTATAAAACAAATACTCTACAAATTGCCCTGAAAGGGGCATTTGGTTGGGTATTGCACTTAGAATGCCATTTAGTAAGGAAGTGCCCTAAAGTTTTTTTGCTGACGAAAAAAAACTCTATTCTAAAAAAAAAACATACCACTAAACTCCAAAGGTGGTACTCACCAAAACTTGAAACCAGTTCCTATGAGATTTCCATCTGAGGGGGTCTCCTCTTCTATTCCAACGATGGTGGTCTTCTATCTTCATCCATCTTCTTATCTTCCGTCCGACCTCCTCTTCATGCGGTCACCCTCAGCACATTGAATTTTAAATGTGAGGTACCCACTTTACATAGGGGTACCCTTGCATTGCTATTGGCTGATTTTGATTTTCAAATTCAAATCAGTCAATATAAAAGCTTTCATTCCATTGATTGTTTTGAATTTGAAAATCAAAATCATCCAATAGCAATGCAAGGGTACCTCGCATTTAGAATTCAGTGTGCGTGTGACCGCATGAAGAGAACCTCAGACATCCGCCGGGATAAAGATAGAAGAGGTATTATTGCTATATTTTATTTTAGTGTTTAGTATAGGGTGTTTAGTATAGGGTTTGTATTTTGTGGTGGGTTTTTTTTTTACGTGGGGTTTTAGTTTTAGAATAGGCATAACTGTTTTTTTTATTTTTGGTAATTTGTTTTTTCTGTAATGGTAGTTAGCTTTTTTATGTAATGTAAGGTTGTTTATTTATTGGTATCTAATTAGAGGGAGGTGCATAATATATATTTAGTGTTTGGTGTCCCTTTAACATTATCTTGCAAGCATCATTAAATAGCAGTGCTCAAAACAACTTTATTTTAAGTTTGTTTTTTACTTTTTGTTATCAAAGCAGAAGAAAAGTTTAAAATAACTTTTAAGAAAATTAGCATTTTAAGTTGTGATTAAAAAAAAAAATCTTGCAAGCGAGATATGAAAAAAAAAAAAAAAAAGAAAGAAAAATATTGACATGATAACCATTTGGAAAGAAGCTAAGACATATTCTTTAGTCATGCCGGGATTGCATGAAAATTCAATTAGTAGCATGTCTGGTACAAGATACAGACATTATGGCATGAAATGCAAAATTCTGTTTAGTAAAATGAATTTAATTTCTTGTAGAGGGCAAAATAATTGATTATTTCTCATACTGCACTTATAGATCTACTATCTTGTCATTGCTTCACTAAACTGTCCTGGCAGTAAAGAAAACACAATTTCTCATAGATCCACATTGAGAGTCACAAAAACTTTATAACAAAAAGTTGTTTGTGTTAAGAGTGTGCTTTCCCCAAACTCCCTAAAAAAATTATAACCATCAAATTTAAATCAAATACATTTTTTAGGTAACTTGCTGCATTTTAAAAACTCTCTATGGTGGGACACAAAATCAAGAGGTGTTTAAAGGGACACTGAACCCATTTTTTTTTTTCTTTTGTGATTCAGATAGAGCATGCAATTTTAAGCAACTTTCTATTTTACTTCTATTATCAATTTTTCTTCATTCTCTTGCTATCTTTATTTGAAAAAGAAGGCATCTAAGCTTTTTTTTTCAGTACTCTGGACAGCAATTTTTTTATTAGTGGATGAACTTATCCACCAATCAGCAAGAACAACCCAGGTTGTTCACCAAAAATGGGCCGGCATCTAAACTTAAATTTTTGCATTTCAAATAAAGATACCAAGAGAATGAAGAAAATTTAATAATAGGAGTAAATTAGAAAGTTGCTTAAAATTGCATGCTCTATCTGAATCACGAAAAAGAAAAAAAATGGGGGTTCAGTGTCCCTTTAATGTTCCTTTAATTTGACTGGATTGAAAGTGATGCATTTAAGGACCACTAAACTTGACATTTCAATAATGCATAAATGTTTCATTATTGCAAGTGAAACATTGTTGCAGTATACATTCATTATTTATCTAGCAGCTTTTTATTGTAAAATACATCTAAAAATATGTTTGTTTCACTTTCTCCTAGGGAGGCTTAGGTTAATACTGTAAGGCAAGGTATGCAAGCTTGTGTTTACTTTCCCTCCCTCCCTAAGCTTCTTTAGTGTCACATGCTATTAAAAGCTGGATTATCAGTTGTGCATCAACAATCATGATAGGCAAATCATTCTTTTCAATAAATAGTAAGTTCAATCAGTGCTAAACCTCCTTAAGGGAATACAAGAGGGAAGGCTACCCCAGTCCCCACATGCACAAACAGAGTTTGTGCTATATCTGAATATTAGTTTGTGATTGGTTATCAGGGATTCTTTTGTTCTGGGGGACAGAAAAATCAGTAAAAAAGACTAAACATAAAACAATATACTCATTTGACAAAATAAAGCTGTAGTTTTCATTGAAAATGTATTTTTATATTTGAAGATACATAGCCATATAGTTTACCATTTGTGTTTAGTGTCCCTTTAAACAGAAATCCTTATTAACATGTACCTTTAATGAAAAGACTCACTAATACAGCCTAAGGATTTACTATATAATGCAATAAATCACAATAATGAAAGTCTGCAGTCTTATCCCAGGATCAGAAAACCCAACTAGTATAATTATCAGAGATTGCTACTGTACTAAGCTGACTTTGCGCATAATGCAGATATCTGATCAGGGACAAAACTTTATTATTGAGCTAATCTGTTTTAAAGCTTTTTTGGCAGCATATTTTCTCATTTTCTGTAAAGATCTTTCATGTACAATATTCTCTTTCTTACAAAGAACTGATAACACTGCTTTTAAGTATACTGCGAATGTGCTTAAGTGTCTGCCCCTTAGAGATAGCAAACAGAATTTTTTTTGACATATTAGCTAATTAAAGAGTTAGTGAGTTAATTAAACAATACATTTTGAGATACACCACATTTTTTTAAAGTCAACCAGACTATCTGCTTTCTTTTTAATAGAAATCACCTGCATAGAAAAATATCCTAATAAAGGCAAAGCAAATCAAAAAGTTAAAGGGACACTGAACCCAGTTTCTTTCTTTCATGATTGAGACAGAGCATGACATTTTAATCAACTTTCTAATATATTCCTATTATCAATTTTTTTTCGTTCTCTTCCTATCTTTATCTTAAAAGCAGGAATGTAAATCTTAGCAGCCAGCCCATTTTAGGTTCAGCACCATGTATAGTGCTTGCTTATTGAAGGCTTAAATTTACCCACCAATAAGCAAGCATAACCCAGGTTCTCACCAAAAATGGGCCAGCTTCTATGCATCACATTCCTGCTTTTGAAATAAAGATAGCAAGAGAATGAAGACAAATTGATAATAGGAGTAAACTAGAAAGTTGCTTAAAATTGCATGCTCTATCTGAATACCTTTAAACTAGGCATTTAGACACAAGTATAGCAATCATCTGATCAGGATGATTTCAATCTGCAACACTTTTGGAGACAGAGAGGTTAAAGGGACATTACAGCCAACATTGGAAATCACATAAATGCATTTCAGTTTTGAATATATGCAATATACAGGTATTAGCAAAAATGATTCTATTAAAAGATATAGCTCTTTTGAATGTGTATTGAAGTATGCACCATGCACCAGCATTTTATACACATCACTTATTTAGAGAGCCTAAGGAGCTTGCACCATCTGGTGATGACTCAAATTGTTAATTTCTGACATGATACAAACCCCACTGGTGCTCTGAGCAGCTGTAGTATATAAAATTCAGGTGTACTGAGAATATCTAGCTATGATTCACATGCACATGCAGAGAAAAATCTTATCACTAAAACAGTGACAACATTTACTAGAAGCATTTTTGCTAATAGATGTACATTGCAAATATTTTTTTCTTTTCAAAGATGTAATTCCTCTATGTGCATTTAAATTTTGACCAGAATATCCCTTTAAGTAGCCACTGTCTTAAGACTACTGCTATTGAACTAACGTTTCAGGCTCGCTCATGCAAACCTGAAATGTTGGGGCTCCAAAGATGCTATAGCAGCTTGATAAATGGAGCCTGTAGTCTAAATTAAAAAAATCAAAACTTGATACAGTATTTTTAGTGGACTATGTAGCTTTAAAGGGACATGGACCCCAAAATGTCCCTTTTGCTATTCAGTAAGTAATTTTAAACAACTTTCCAATTATCTTCTATTATCAAATCTTCTTTGTTCTCATGGTATTCTTTGTTGAAAAGATACCTAGGTAGGTAGCTTGCACGTCTGCCGCACTACATGGCTGAAAACGTGCTGCCTTCTAGTGCTTTTGAAATGTATAACATTCCTGCAAAACTGCTGCTATAAAGTGCTCCACAAACATGCACGCTCCCTAAGCTTACATTCCTACTTTTTAACAAGTGATACCAAGAGAACAAAGAAAAATTAGTAATAGCAGTAAACTGAAAAGAAAAATACGGGGGTTAGTGTCCCTTTAATTGTAGTTAACATTTTAAAATATATTCAGTATAACAACTAACTATTGGACATCTGCAGAAATAATGTATTATCGATGATCAAGTGCAATATATAGTGGAGATGATTATTTGTTCTACAAAAGAATTTCTGAATAAATGCACCCATGAAATCTAGGTACGTTCATATGCAAATTTCTAAGTCCTTGAAGGCTGCCTCTTATCTCAGTGCATTTTGACAGTTTTCACAGCTAGTTTATGTGTGCCATATAGATAACATTGTGCTCACGTAGGAATTATATCAAGTCCTCCTTAAATATGCGAGTTATACACGCATAGGGATGATATGCTAATAACGCGAGAATCAACCTTTAAGATGCCATTGACTATACACATGGTTCCAATACTGTCCGAATATGAGAGACAGCAGATCTAATCCAATTATGTTTTGAGAGAGGCGGGACTTCCGTACAATAAAGGAAATAAATATTGTGAACCCCGGTGGCCCGCCGCCTTTGATAAAGCCTTAACAGGCGAAACGCGTCAGGGGGGTTGTAAGGGACGATGGGGACCCCATTTGTTGTTGTATTTTAATTTTAATCTATGTAAGCTAAAGTGGATATTAGAAAACTCCTAACCTTTAATTCTTTAGAAACTAATACCTCTACATGGTGACTGCAAACATGTTTTAGGCAAACAGCACCGGGAATCATTTCCATCACTGCAGCACCTCTACTAATGGTCACAATAAAACTATAAGATATGTTATGCATAATCAAACTTTGATAAAGTAAATACATAAACTATATAGTGCTTAAACCGTATGTGGTACTTGAATCTTAACAAATCAGAGTATGTAAGATTGTGAATGGAAGAACATAACAATAGTGCAATGTAATAATATGATGTAATATATTTAAACTAGACAAAATTAGAATATTTACATACCGGTATGGTAAACGGTTTCCTTTCCCTTAGAATTATCACTGATCACACAAGGGAAATATAGGACGAGTAATGTACAGCTAATTTTGTACCATATAGATATATCACCGATTAGCCCAAACCATAAATGGTGTAGCGTAACTTTAGTGCTATATTCAGACATTACCAATACTATTGAGACAAAGGTAATGATACTCAAGTATATTTTCTAATAGTCCAAACAATATAGCATGAGCTAATAGATGTTACTTAATATGTACGGACGGGATTGGTAATGCAGAGTTAATATTGCAAAGGCACGGATATTAACCCCAACCGCTTAAACTATTTGTAACATCGGAATAACAAACAAGTTAAATTATAAACAAACCATGAGTGGTGGAGCGCAACTTTAGTATCTCAGTCACGTACCAAAACATATTTTGAGCTTACGTTAATGCAAGATAACAACGTATTATACATAAGCATATTTCTAAATAATCGTAGCAGTAGTTACTTATAGATGCTCACTCTATACATTACACAAGAAAAAACGAATCTAGTGATCATAGTATTAGTACATTTTGATCACTAGGAACGAACTGCAACAGCGGTAACTAATAGTTACCAATAATATAAACCACAGCACCAATAGTGCATTGTTACAATGTGCAACTGATAAACAAAGGGGCCCATTTATCAAGCTCCATATGGAGCTTGTGGGCTTGTGTTTCTGGCAAGTGTTCAGGCTCGCCAGAAACACCAGTTATGAAGCAGCGGTGTAACGATGGCTGCTCTATAACCCTGTCCGCCTGCTCTGAGCAGGCAGACAGGAATCGCCGGAAATCAACCCGATAGAGTACAATCGGGTTGATTGACAGCTCCCTGCTGGCGGCCCATTGGCCGTGAGTCAGCAGGGGGTGGCGTTGCACCAGCAGCTCTTGTGAGCTGCTGGTGCAATGTTAAATGCGGAGAGCGTACTGCTCTCCGCATTCAGCGATGTCTTGCGGACCTGATCCGCACTGTCGGATCAGGTCCGCAAGAACTTTAATAAATAGGCCCAAAGTATTTTTACTAGCTTAGTAGAACCAATTACATATTGTGAGGTATTCTAAGGAATTAATCCTATAGACCTAAAACAACGGGCACACTATTAACCCTCACATACAATATATGCACCAGAGAATTCTTTACTTATAAACAGTGTCACCCAATAAGATATCAATGTAAAAGGCCAAATAGCCACAATTGTGGGGACACGTTCGAATTGATATGTCTCTTTAGCCTATGATAGGAATTTTAATATGTTAGTGTTCACCCATCTTTTAATTGTTCAATAAAAGTTACATTTTAAAACAATATTTTCTTTGCCTCCATAGTCGGACTGGGCTAAACAAGCATTTATTTTCAGGGAACTCATCCCTATTTTTTGTAAACATTGTGCTCACGCCTGTGGAGTTACCTAGGAGTCAGCACTGATTGAATAATATCCAAGTCTGTCTAAAGAACTGATATAAGGGGGCAGTCTGCAGAGGCTTAGATACAAGGTAATCACAGAGGTAAAAAGTGTATTTATATAACTGTGTTGGTTGTGCAAAACTGGGGAATGGGTAAAAAGGGATCTTTTTAAACAATGCAAATTCTGGAGTAGACTGTCCCTTTACCTCCCACTTTCTGGAATGAATGTGTCTTATATACACTTTAGGAGAGGGCATGTGTTTTGAATATTATATCCCAGCAGTATTTTTAACAATGATTATAATAATTTTATAAAAACAGTGCCTGAGACACATGCCTGAGCACACTTCAGTAGAAGTGGAAAGGGGTTAAGTTTTATTTATAGAACAAAGTAGTACATTTAAAAATGAAACTAAAATATAAAGTTTGAATAATAAACATTTAATTTAAGTTCTCTGTCCCTTTACTCACATTCATGGGCACGGTGTACTAAAAAGCGGACAGACAAGGTTCCTAGCAAGGGAACCTGCCCACCCTTTTTCAAAGATAGTAGGCTGCGGGCAAGCAGTGTTTATTATTGCTTTATATATATATATATTGGAACCAGCAATGTGTCCAGCATATAGAGTGGGTGCCTTACAAAAACCATACAGTAAAAAAGTTACAATATCCAAACAGATAACTCAACTATACATTCAAATTTGAACAAAAGAAAAAGGCATTTGTGTATACATCTATATCACATAACTGGAGTTTTATATTATTGTAATATGCACACAAAAATCATAATATACCTTAAAGAGAAATTATTATGCAGTTACTAAAACCATATCAAACAGTTCTAATCAAACTTCTTGATGGACCAATTACAGAACTAACCATTTGTATCTTCAGATTTCATAATCCTACTACTTAAAGGGACATGAAACCCACATTTTCTTCAGTGATTTAGAAAGAGCATGCCATTTTTAACAACTTTCTAATTCACTACTATTATATAATTTGCTTCATTCTCTTAATATCATTTGCTGAAAAGCATATCTAGATAGGCTCAGTAGCTGCTGATTGGTTGTTGCACATAGATGCCCTCATGTGATTGGCTCACCCATGTGCATTGCTATTTCTTCAAAAAAGGATATCTAAAGAATTAATCAAATTAGATAACAGAAGTAAATTGGAAGGTTGTTTAAAATTGTATTCTCTACCTGAATAATGAAAGATTTAGTGTCCCTTTAACTTAAAGAGCTTGTACTGCCAAGAAAAAACAAACAACAAGAAAAAAAAAAAAGAAAAAAACCACTGCAATACTCTTTCTCCACTCTAGTACAAAAATGTCATACTATTCCGTCGATGTTTTATATATATATTAGGGTAAATTAGTTGTATTTGAACTTCTTGGGGATAAGAATTAATCAATTTTTCCCATTTGTTGAGGAATAATTTGATTTGGGTATCAGATGCAATAGATGTATCATACTGTTCTGTTGTCAATTGGGTAAAGTTGCCTAAATGTACTCATTCAAGAGGTTTTTTTTTTCCAGTTCATTAGGAGCAAATTTCTACCCGTTAATAATACAGGGCGAGATTACATATACGGTGCAGGCTTCAGCACAAGCTCTGCATCCTGCGCCGCCCGTAATTTCACCTTGCATATCGGGGTATCCAATAAACCCCACCGGCAGTTCAAAAAGTGCTGTAAGTCTGATAAACTAGCGATGTCCAGAAATGAGCATAAATACAAATTTCTGGAGTCGCTAGTGACTTACGGCACTTAAGAAACTGCCGGCGCCTAAGAAAAATAAAAAAAATATCGGATCTCCTATAAAATTCTAACACACCACCCAGAAATAAGCCTGACACGTAAAAACCCCTATATCCGCCATCAAACCCACATCGGAACTAATAAAAGTATTAACCCCTAAAACGACAACCCCCCACAACGCAATATGCCTAATTAAACTATTAACCCCTATTTCCGCCATCAAACCCACACCGCAATAAACCTATTAAAGTATTAACCCCTAAATCCGCCATTAACCCACAACTCAATAAACATATTAAAGTATTAACCCCTAAACCACCAAAGCCCACAACGCAAACTACCTATTAAAGTATTAACCCCTAAATCCGCCATTAACCCACAACGCAATAAACATATTAAAGTGTTAACCCCTAAACCGCCAAAGCCCACAACGCAAACTACCTATTAAAGTATTAACCCCTAAATCCGCCATTAACCCACAACGCAATAAACATATTAAAGTGTTAACCCCTAAACCACCAAAGCCCACAACGCAAACTACCTATTAAAGTATTAACCCCTAAATCCGCCATTAACCCACAACGCAATAAACATATTAAAGTATTAACCCCTAAACCGCCAAAGCTCACAATGCAAATAAATAATTAAATTACTAAGCCCCATAACCTTACACCCCCTTACCTAACACCCCTTAAATGAACCCAAATTACCTAAATTACAAAATACTAAAGTTACTATTAAAATAAAAAAACACTACTTTAAAAAAAAAAAAAAAAAGTATAAATTAAAGGGACAGTCTAGTCAAAATAAAAATTCTGGTGTAGATTGTCTCTTTAAGCTACAATTGCAGAAAATAAAAAACAAAATGATCTAATTTTAAAAAATTATACCTAATCCCTATGAAAATAAAAAAACCCACCCAAAATAAAAACACCCCTAATCTAAGAATAAACTAACAGTAGTCCTTAAAAGGGCTTTTTGCAGGGCATTGCCCCAAGATAAACAGCTCTTTTACAGTCAAAATACACAAAGTCCCCCCTAACAGTAACCCCCCCCACCCACCAAACCCCCCAAAATAAAGGAACCTAAAAATAAAAAACCTAAACTACCCATTGCCCTGAAAAGGGCATTTGTTTGGGCATTGCCCTTAAAAGGGCATTTAGCTCTTTTACACAGTGTCCATCCTAATCTATCTAACCCCCAGGTTGATACTCACCATTCCTGAAGTCCGGCGGAGAAGGTCCTGTCCAATGCGGTGAAGCCTTCTTCCAAGCGGCGGCCTCTTCTTTCTTCTTCCAGGAACAATCCAGGACGGAGCGGAGGGTGGAGCTGAAGACCAATGACTGCGGGGCTGAAAACCGGCAACCCTGGAACTGAAGACCGGTGACCCTGGAACTGAAGACTGGCTACTGCAGAGCCATGGTGCGTGGAGGATCCTCTTCGTACGATCGCCGCTGTACACTGGATAGTGAATTCAAGGTACGCAATTAAAAATGGTGTCCCTTGAATTCCTATTGGCTGATTTGATTATTCAAATTCAAATCAGCCAATAGGATGAGAGCTACTCAAATCCTATTGGCTGTTCAAATCAGCCAATAGGATGAGAGCTACTGAAATTTTATTGGCTCATTTGAATATCCTATAGAATTTCAATAACTCTCTTCCTATTGGCTGATTTGAACAGCCAATAGGATTTGAGTAGCTTTCATCCTATTGGCTGATTTGATATTGAAGAATTAAATCAGCCAATAGGAATTCAAGGGACGCCATTTTTAATTGCGTACCTTGAATTCACTATCCAGTGTACGGCAGCGATCGTATGAAGAGGATCCTCCAAGAAGAAAGAAGAGGTCACCACTTGGAAGAAGACTTCACTGCATGGGACAGGACAGGTTGTTTTTTTTAAATTTGGGGGGATGTTTTTTTTAAATTAGGGTGGGCACTTTGTAAAAGAACTGAATGCCCTTTTAAGGGTGATGCCCAAACAAATGCCCCTTTCAGAGCAATGGGTAGTTTAGGTTTTTTAGTGTTAGGTTCTTTTATTTTGGGGGTTTGATGGGTCGGGGGGTTTTACTGTTAGGGGGGACTTTGTGTATTTTGACTGTAAAAGAGCTGTTTATCTTGGGGCAATGCCCTGCAAAAAACCCCTCTTACGGGCTACTGGTAGTTTATTCTTAGATTAGGGGATGTTTTTATTTTGGGCAGTCTTTTTTATTTTCATAGGGATTAGGTATAATTTTTTAAAATTTGATAGTTTTGTTTTTTATTTTCTGTAATCTTATATATATATTTTTTTCTGTAATTGTAGCTTAAAGGGACAGTCTACACTAGAATTTTAATTTTGACTAGACTGTTCCTTTAATTTTTTTCTTAGATTTTTTTTTTTTTTTTTTACGTAGTGTTAGGTTTTTCTATTTTAATAGTAACTTTAGTATTTTGTAATTTAGGTAATTTGGGTTCATTTAGGAGGTATTAGTTTAGGGGCTGTTAGGCTACGGGGCTTAGTAATTTAATTATTTATTTGCGTTGTAGGCTTTGGGCGGTTTAGGGGTTAATACTTTAATAGGTAGTTTGCGTTGTGGGTTAATAGCGGATTAGGGGTTAATAGTTTTAATAGGTAGTTTGCGATGTTGGGGTTGGCAGATTTATAGGTTAATACTTTAGTTATTACTTGCGGTGTGGGTTTGATGGCGGATTTAAGGGTTAATAGTTTAATTAGGCATATTGCGTTGTGGGAGGGTTGTCGGTTTAGGGGTTAATACTTTTATTAGTTCTGATGTGGGCTCGATGGTGGATATAGGGGTTAATATACTTTATTAGTCATTGTGGTGGGGGATTGCGATTGACAGGTAGATAGATATTGCGCATGGGTTAGGTGCTAGTTTATTTTTGCAGGCAGTTTCGGGGGTAACGGTGCTCCCATACTCAGCGCAAGGCTTGCTGTGGCTGCCTTGTGTGGCGAGGTGAAAATGGAGTAAGATTTCTCCATTTTCACCACGTAAGTCCTTCCGCTGAATATTGGATACTGATTTGCGACGCGGTTCCATGTTAGCTTATGGAAGTAAAAATTGCTGGTGACAGGTGAAATATACATGCCGCATTTATATCCAGCGCTGTATATTGGATACCAAAACCGTGCAAAAACCAGTGTTGGCGGCTTTTGCGGGCGACACCTCATATGTAATGGGGCCAACAGTA
Source organism: Bombina bombina (assembly GCF_027579735.1). Classification (NCBI taxonomy): domain Eukaryota; kingdom Metazoa; phylum Chordata; class Amphibia; order Anura; family Bombinatoridae; genus Bombina; species Bombina bombina. Next base: position 142,751,261 of record NC_069509.1, on the reverse strand, counting down.
TTTAAAAAAGTATTGTTCTACTGTTCGCACAAGCTAGCCACTATAAAGAAAACATGTATATCTAGTAGATTAAATACAGATTTAGTTATTGTATTATACAAAAAAAAATGTTTTTTCCATAATTGCTGAACTTTAGTGTGACTCCAAAAACAATGGTATACATCTGCTGCAGGGAAACCACATTTGCAGCATGATGGGTTATCCCTCCCTTCCATTTGGCTTCTAAATGTGGTGTAATATAAATCTTGTTCAATAGTTTCATGAGATTCTCTCCAAGATGATGAGACAGTTGCTTGGTTAACCAACAAAAAACTTTTTTGAATACTCTCAAGTGGATCCCCTTCTTATATTAGATACCATTATTAGCAAGTTTTTGTAAATTATCCTGTCCTTGAAATTCCTTGAGGGTCTTATATAGAATAGAGATTGATTTCTTGTCTAACATATCAATTTATTATAGGTTCTAAAGAGCCCCAAGTCCAATTGTCAGGGTATTCTCTGGATAGTTCTTAAAATATGCACGCCTATCCCATTTCCTTACATTAAGCTCCATCCTTGACCCACTGCAATCTGAATTTCATCCCCATCACACCACAGAGACAGCAATCGTTAAGGTTACCAATGACCTACTTACAGCAAAATTAAAAGGCCTCTTCTCTCTGCTTATCCTCCTTGATCTGTCCGTAGCCTTTGATACTGTTGACCCCCCTCTTTTGCTCCAAACCCTCCAATCCTTCGGAATCTGTGACACAGCCCTCTCGTGGTTCTCTTCCTACCTGTCAAACTGTAACATTAGTGTAGCCTTCTCTGGGGCCTGTACCTTTAGTGTAGCCTTCTCTGGGGCCTCCTCTGCCCCGTCACCACTTTCTGTTGGGGTACCGCAAGGCTCTGTCCTCAGTTCCCTATTCTTCTCAATCTACCTGTCATCATTAGGTTCCCTAATTAAGTCCTACGGTTTACAATATCATTTGTATGCCGACGACACTCAAATCTACTTCACTACAACAGACCTATCTCCTTCCTTGCTAACCCATGTCACTAACTGTCTTTCTCAAATCTCTTCCTGGATGTCCTCTCACTACCTCAAGCTAAATCTCTCCAAAACTGAGCTCCTTATTTTCCCCCCTTCTTCCAAAATCTCCACCCCCAATCTCTCTATAACTGTTGACAACTCCATCATTACTCCTACCCCGCATGCCCAATGTCTTGGGGTCACATTTGACTCAGATCTTTTTTTCACTCCTCACATTCATTCCTTGGCTAAAGCCTGCCCCTTACACCTTAAAAACATCTCTAAAATTAGACATTTCCTTACACAAGACACAACTAAGATTTTAATCCACTTTCTCATCCTTTCCCACCTCGATTAATGCAACTCTGTCCTCTCTGGTCTCCCCAGCCGCCTAGCTCCTTTACAATCCATAATTAATGCATCTGCCAGTCTCATCTTCCTTACACGTCGCTCTTCATCTGAGTCACCTCTCTGCCAATCCCTTCACTGGCTTCCTCTTGCCTCTAGGATTAAACACAAAATTCTCCCTCTGACATACAAAGACCTCTACTGCACTGCTATCCCCTATATCTCAGACCTTGTCTCCAGATACTCTCCCTCCCGTCGATACCCTCCCTCCCGTCCCCTTCACTCTGCTTATGACCTCCTACTCTCCTCCTCTTTTGTTACCTCATCACACTCTCATTTACAACACTTTTCCAGACCGGCTCCTATCTTGTGGAACTCTCTGCCTCACTCCACAAGACTCTCCCCTAGTTTTTAAAGCTTCAAGCACTCCATAAAGATTCTACTGTTCAGGGATGCATACAACCTACACTAACCTTTCTTTATACTAGTTCCTCTCCTTCATTGCTATCCCCTGAACTTCTTTACCATGTATGCCTAAGAGTCCAGCTGTTTGTAGATCACCTTCTTAAGAGCTGACTACAACAGTGCGACTCTTGGCAGAGCCCTCTACACATTTGATCCCTATAATTGTTTTGTTGTACTTTTTCTTTGTTTATAGCACTGCAGAATCTGTTGGCGCTTTGCAAATAACCGATAATAATAATAATAATAATAATAATAATATTGGAAACATCTAAAAGCCCTTAAGTGCTACGTTATAAATACCTCTTTTGTATTTTTTCCCCTCTTGAAAATACAATGTTCAGCGAGACATTGTTTTGTGAGTTTAAGAGAAGTGAAAATTATTGCTCATTTAAATATTAGACCCATTTGTCTCATTAATAATACAAAATCATCAGTTTTAATGTATCTAATCTATAATCTATCAATCAGTTGTAGGCTGTATATCAGTAGATTAATGCAACAGATTTACCCGATACCAAACAGAACTTAGTATATAATCATTATAAATTAATTTCTTCATGAATATTATAAACAATCTTATGCTATACAAATATGTCATATAGTTATATGTTATTTCTAACTTGGATTATATACAGAGATTTCAGCTCTAGACAGCAGATAATACTCTTCTAGAGTTAGAAGACATATCAAAACAAAAGGCAACAACTGTTTTGCCTAAGGCAGTTTATTTAGCTATTTCAACCCAGATTATAAGGTTATAGTTGAGGTCAAGTTTTGATTTTCCAATCTAGAGAAATCCTTAGAGAAGTATACAAGAATAACTTTATACCCATCAATTAGAAACAGAGTGAGCCCCCTAGGCCACCTTCCCCTTAGGGGAGACCACCTTAATTTGAAATATAAAGGTCCAGCAGTGGTAAAAATGATCAGTATAGTTTCATCAACTGGATCTAATTGTAATGTCCTGTAGACTTTGGGATATAACATATTCCTTTAAGAGACTTTTGCCTTTGTATATAGTTTAAAGTTCCAGCACGATGGAGGATGCTAGTTTTTGATTGAGCAATACACCTGCTCTTCCCGGGATAACCTTGTGTGTATATGCTGACCAAAGCCTTTAATAAAGCCACAGGTAATCTTATAAGTGGTTATTCTTTCCAATGATCCTGCCCCTCAGACCGATAGCTGTTATATCGATCTTCCTGGCCTCTAATGTAAAATAGCTTTATATTAATCCAGTTTTGTAGATTACGTTCACTAGATATATTCAGTTTAGTTGAAACAACCTGTAACCTCTCAACATAAAAGATCTCGGTTCTGTATCCATAGAAGCAGCACTAGCGATTAATCTATGTCCATCCAATTGAGAGAGAGAGAGAAAAAAAGAGATACTAGTAATAAAATCCCCTTAGAAGACTTCTGTTGAATTTGTTTACAAAGTTCCACAATCTCACCGGTTTATAGCCAAACGCTGTAATGTGATACCTTTTAACTGGGCACCATATAGCTTGACACTGTCCAAATAAAGCCTCTCAGGCTAATATCTTCACCCCGTACTCTTATATCACAGGCCTCTAGCTGATATAAGTATTCCCTTTATACGCCATCACTGGCCTCTAGAGGGAAGCCACAGACTGGGACATCCAAGTTATGTGTCTTATGTGTCTTACCTCTGTTTGGCCCAGACGACAAGCCCTAGGATCATCTTTAGGGATCCAGATGTAGCCACGGCTCGGCACGCTTAGTATTCTGTGCGGTATGGAACGCCAAGGAATTGCTGCACCAGTGGTAAGACGTTCCGTGCTCTTCTCTCACAGAGCACCCTCCTCCGGAGTGTTTTTTATTGCTCAAGCAAATGATTATGTATTGCTTTGACACAAACAATCGCACAAGAGCAGGGCCTGTCAATCACCTCAGGTGAACAAATTTGGGCTGATTAGATTCTTTCACCTCTAAAGTGGTGGAGAGATCAGGTAACATCAATCTAATCACTGCTGCTTCTTAACTCACGGTTTGTAGGCCCACATGGGCAAACCGTCACTGAAAGACTCTAAAGGTTGAGCCCGCATCTCAGCAAAGGAAGCCCCATGTCATAATAAACTCCACAAAGTCTGTTCCTGATTTTACAATGGGATTTTGTTCTTTAGGAAATTCTTTAGGAATTTCATAGACCCTGTGCACTTCACATTCAAAGCTGATTTGTCTTAAAAGCTTATCATTATTTTATTTATAGCGTGCCAACATATTATGTATGACATTATTTATTATAGTGCAAAATACAAAAATACATTAAACATAATGTTCAAGAAAAAAGTTGGGCTTGTAAGTTTACAACCTAAAATTATTAAATCTGTACAAATAACATAAAACATAGATAAATGAATATGTGTTAACTGTTCCCAAAAATGAATAACAATGTATGCAGAATAAAAAAGATCAAAATAATTTATTGTTAAATTATTTAATTAATTGAATTATTTCAGTTTTAGTAGCTCAAGATACAAACTAAAAGCATATATGATAGCGTTGCTATGTATTGTTATTTTAGAAAACCATTCTAAGCCTTGTATTGAAATGTAAATGCATAAACAGAATACATTATCTGCAAAACCTCAGTAATTATGCTTCGCACATCAGTAGAATAAGCCAAAAAATCTGTTACATAAATTATGAGTATGTATTTCTTGTTTAAAAATATGCATTGAAAATCAGCATATAACATGACCAGAGGTAAAATGAATCCTCTTGCCAATGCCGTTCTGATCCCATCAATCAAAAATGTTGCATTTTAATGAATTATACAGCAATGATCCGACATTTGGGTGATAAATGGTCAGAATTTAATTTGCATACAGAGCCAGAGGGATCATATAGCAAAAGATCTGCCATATTATTAAAATGATCTGACATGTTATTAAAACACATACCAACAGTTCAATCTCTGTGTGTGAAGTATTCATAAAAGAAAGGTCATGTAGATTTCACATTTATTAAAGAGAAATTCAAGTAAAAATGCAATCACCAATAAAATATTTGTAATGGCAAATAAAACTTTGCTATATATATTATGTATCATTTGCAATATGTATTACTTAGTTTACTTGCCTGTGTCATACAATTGTGCTTATTACACTCTCTCCAAAAAGGCTGAGGTTCCTTCTTTATTCTTTGAAGGGACATGATACTCATATGCTAAATCACTTAAAAGTAATGCAGCATAACTAAAAAGCTGACAAGAAAATATCACCTGAGCATCTCTATGTAAAAAGGGAAGATATTTTATCTCAAAATTTATTCAGATCACCAGAGTAAATGCTGTATAACAAGTCCAGCTGCAAGTTAAAATAAAAAAATAGCCAATCAGCTGTCAGCATCAGCAGTGCTGAGGTAATGCTTTGCCTTTGCTGTGATCTCATGAGATTTCAGTGAAATCTCATGAGATTTCATAGAACTTACTTAAACTGAAAATAGCATGACTGTGTCTGCATATGACAGATGCCCACTCCCTAACTTTTCCTGGGACAAGTATCCTGACTGGCTGCTTAAAGTCTATTTGCTGTGGGGTGTGAATACTTAGGAAATTTGAGGTAAAATACCTTCCTTTTTTTACACAGAGATGTTCAGGTGATATTTTCTAGTCAGCTTTTAACGCTATGCTGCATCACTTTCATGTGCTTCAACATTTGGGTATCATGTCCCTTTAAGGGACATGCTACTCATCTGCTAAATAAAGTGAAAATTATGCAGCACAAGTTTAATAAGCTCAAAGTAAAAAAAGGAGATAATTTACCTCAATATTTCTTCAATTCACCAAAGTTTTATGTGAGCAGTTATTCTTTAGCTACTCTTTTACTGTCATCTGCATGGTGAAAAAAAAAAAACAACCAATCAAAATTATTAGTGCTGAGTTTATACTGTGCTTTACTCTCATGGAATTTCAAATTTGTGAGATTTCTTAGTAAATTTCCTTAAACTAAAGAGGGAAATAAAGTGAATGTTCCTCCACATGCCAGATGCATGCTCATCTGCAAGCATTCTGATTGGATCTTTAAAGGGATAGTAAAGTCAAAATTAAACTTGCATGATTCAGATAGAGCATGTCATTTTAAGACACTTTTAAATTCACTTCTATTTTCAAATGTGCTTCGTTCTCTTAGTATCCCTTGTTAAAAATGAATATGCACATATCGTACACCAGTGGGAGCTGCTGCTAATTGGTGCCTGCACACATTTGTCTCTTGTGATTGGCTAACTAGATGTGTTCAGCTAGCTGCCAGTAGAACAATGTTATCCCTTCAGCAATGGATAACAAGATAATGAAGCAAATTTGATAATAGAAGTAAATTGGAAAGTTGTCTAAAATTGTCTTATGAGATGGAAGTAGCTGAATGATTATTCACAGCTCATATTGAAATTAAATCTTATTTTTGAGTGAAAATGTCAACTACATAAGTTGTTACAACATAAAAACTTTAAACTCGGAAAGTATCTCTGTTAGGAATTCTGGAAATTAAAAGAGGGAAATAGCTGAATAATTATTCACATCTGAATATACAAACTTATTCAGATTATTATGTATGCAAACTGTCAATATCCCCCCTTATAATAATAACACAATATAATAACCACAGTTGGTCAAATGAAATAGTGCTTATTGGTTCTAAAACAAATATATTGCAATGCTGTTCTGAATCAGAACTGCTTGCAAAGAGCAATCAGTTGGAGTTATTGGGGGCTACTTATCAAGCCGTCTACTTTTCTGGCTTCGCCGGTCCAATACGTCCGCCTAAGCTCGCCTACCTTCGCCGCCGCGGACCTTGAATACGTTCGCCTAAGTTATCAAATAAAGCTGTCAAAAAGCCGCGGGGCGATGAGCAGCGGACTGTGACAGTTATCACTCATCCGATCTCGCTGCCCTTCGGCTTTTTCCCAGCTTTATTGCTAGCCTGTCACTAAGCACTCACACTAAACTACACTGTTCTACCCCCTATACCGGCGCCCCCGGAGGCCCCCGCAACTAAATAAAGTTACTAACCCCTAAACCGCCGCTCCTAGACCCCGCCGCAAGTCTTATAAATGTATTAACCCCTAAACCGCCGCTCCTAGACCCCGCCGCAAGTCTTATAAATGTATTAACCCCTAAACCGCCGCTCCCGGACACCGCTGCCACCTACATTATACCTAGTAACCCCTATCCTGCCCCCCCTACACCGTCGCCCTCTATTATAAAATTATTAACCCCTATCCTGCTGATCCCGCACCTCTCCGCAACTAAATAAATAGTTTAACCCCTAAACCGCCGCTCCATGAACCCGCCGCAACCTATAATAAATTTATTAACCCCTATCCTGCCCCCCACTACGCCGCCGCCACTGTAATAAAATGATTAACCCCTAAACCTAAGTCTAACCCTAACGCCCCCCTAACTTAAATATTAATTAAATAAATCTAAATAAATTAACTCTTATTAACTAAATGAATCCTATTTAAAACTAAATACTTACCTTTAAAATAAACCCTAATATAGCTACAATATAAATAATAATTATATTCTAGCTATCTTAGGATTTATATTTATTTTACAGGTACCTTTCAATTTATTTTAACCATGTACAATAGCTATTAAATAGTTATTAACTATTTAATAGCTTACCTAGCTAAAATAAAGAGAAATGTACCTGTGAAATAAATCCTAACCTAAGTTACAATTACACCTAACACTACACTATACTTTAATAAATTATTCCTATTTAAAAATAAATACTTACCTGTAAAATAAACCCTAAGATAGCTACAATGTAATTAATAATTATATTATAGCTATCTTAGGATTTATATTTATTTTACAGGTAACTTTGTATTTATTTTAGCTAGTTAGAATAGTTCTTAAATAGTTATTAACTATTTAATAACTACCTAGCTAAAAGAAATACAAAATTACCTGTAAAATAAATCCTAGCTTAAGTTACAATTAAACCTAATACTACACTATCATTACATTAATTAAATAAATTAACTACAAATAACTACAATGAAATACAATTACATAAACTAACTAAAGTACAAAAAATAAAAAAAGCTAAGTTACAAAAAATAAAAAATTAAGTTACAAACATGTTAAAAATATTACTACAATTTTAAGCTACTTACACCTAATCTAAGCCCCCTAATAAAATAACAAACCCCCCCAAAATAAAAAAAAATCCCTACCCTATTCTAAATTACATAAATTTCAAAGCTCTTTTACCTTACCAGCCCTTAAAAGGGCCATTTGTGGGGGCATGCCCCAAAAAGTTCAGCTCTTTTGCCTGTAAAAGAAAAATACAACCCCCCCCCCAACATTAAAACCCACCACCCACATACCCCTAATCTAACCCAAACCCCCCTTACAAAAACCTAACACTAATCCCCTGAAGATCATCCTACCTTGAGTCGTCTTCACTCAGCCGAGCCACCGATGGAACTGAAGAGGACATCCGGAGCGGAAGAAGTTAATCCTCCAAGCGGCGCTGAAGAAATCTTCCATCCGATGAAGTCATCATCCAGGCGGCGCTGAAGAAGTCTTCGATCCGTCCGATGTCATCTTCAAAGAGGCGCTGAAGAGGTCTTCTATCCGGGCGAAGTCATCTTCCAAGCCGGGTCTTCAATCTTCCTTCCGCCGACGCGGAACCACCTTCTTCACCGACGGACTACGACGAATGACGGCTCCTTTAAGGGACGTCATCCAAGATGGCGTCCCCTCAATTCCGATTGGCTGATAGGATTCTATCAGCCAATCGGAATTAAGGTAGGAAAATCTGATTGGCTGATGGAATCAGCCAATCAGATTGAGCTCGCATTCTATTGGCTGTTCCGATCAGCCAATAGAATGCGAGCTCAATCTGATTGGCTGATTGGATCAGCCAATCGGATTGAACTTGAATCTGATTGGCTGATTCCATCAGCCAATCAGATTTTCCTACCTTAATTCCGATTGGCTGATAGAATCCTATCAGCCAATCGGAATTGAGGGGACGCCATCTTGGATGACGTCCCTTAAAGGAGCCGTCATTCGTCGTAGTCCGTCGGTGAAGAAGGTGGTTCCGCGTCGGCGGAAGGAAGATTGAAGACCCGGCTTGGAAGATGACTTCGCCCGGATAGAAGACCTCTTCAGCGCCTCTTTGAAGATGACATCGGACGGATCGAAGACTTCTTCAGCGCCGCCTGGATGATGACTTCATCGGATGGAAGATTTCTTCAGCGCCGCTTGGAGGATTAACTTCTTCCGCTCCGGATGTCCTCTTCAGTTCCATCGGTGGCTCGGCTGAGTGAAGACGACTCAAGGTAGGATGATCTTCAGGGGATTAGTGTTAGGTTTTTGTAAGGGGGGTTTGGGTTAGATTAGGGGTATGTGGGTGGTGGGTTTTAATGTTGGGGGGGGGGTTGTATTTTTCTTTTACAGGCAAAAGAGCTGAACTTTTTGGGGCATGCCCCCACAAATGGCCCTTTTAAGGGCTGGTAAGGTAAAAGAGCTTTGAAATTTATGTAATTTAGAATAGGGTAGGGATTTTTTTTAATTTGGGGGGGTTTGTTATTTTATTAGGGGGCTTAGATTAGGTGTAAGTAGCTTAAAATTGTTGTAATATTTTTAACATGTTTGTAACTTAATTTTTTATTTTTTGTAACTTAGCTTTTTTTATTTTTTGTACTTTAGTTAGTTTATGTAATTGTATTTCATTGTAGTTCTTTGTAGGTAGTTTATTTAGTTAATTTAATGATAGTGTAGTATTAGGTTTAATTGTAACTTAAGTTAGGATTTATTTTACAGGTAATTTTGTATTTCTTTTAGCTAGGTAGTTATTAAATAGTTAATAACTATTTAATAACTATTCTAACTAGCTAAAATAAATACAAAGTTACCTGTAAAATAAATATAAATCCTAAGATAGCTATAATATAATTATTAATTACATTGTAGCTATCTTAGGGTTTATTTTACAGGTAAGTATTTATTTTTAAATAGGAATAATTTATTAAAGTATAGTGTAGTGTTAGGTGTAATTGTAACTTAGGTTAGGATTTATTTCACAGGTACATTTCTCTTTATTTTAGCTAGGTAAGCTATTAAATAGTTAATAACTATTTAATAGCTATTGTACATGGTTAAAATAAATTGAAAGGTACCTGTAAAATAAAAAAAAATCCTAAGATAGCTAGAATATAATTATTATTTATATTGTAGCTATATTAGGGTTTATTTTAAAGGTAAGTATTTAGTTTTAAATAGGATTCATTTAGTTAATAAGAGTTAATTTATTTAGATTTATTTAATTAATATTTAAGTTAGGGGGCGTTAGGGTTAGGGTTAGGTTTAGGGGTTAATCATTTTATTACAGTGGCGGCGGCATAGTGGGGGGCAGGATAGGGGTTAATAAATTTATTATAGGTGGCGACGGTGTAGGGGGGGCAGGATAGGGGTTAATACATTTAATATAGGTTGCGGCGGGTTCAGGGAGCGGCGGGTTAGGGGTTAATACATTTATTATAGTTGCGGTGGGCTCCGGGAGCGGCGGTTTAGGGGTTAATATGTATAGAGTAGCTTGCGGTGGGCTCCGGGAGCGGCGGTTTAGGGGGTAATAACTTTATTTAGTTGCGGCGGTGTAGGGGGGGTCAGATTAGTGGTGTTTAGACTCGGGGTACATGTTAGGGTGTTAGGTGTAGACAGCTCCCATAGGAATCAATGGGATGTCTGTCAGCAGCGAACTTGTACTTTCGCTATGGTCAGACTCCCATTGATTCCTATGGGATCCGCCGCCTCCAGGCTGGCGCTTTGAAAACCAGGTACGCTGGGCCGTAAAACTGCTGATCGTACCTGCTAGTTTTTTGATAGCTAGCAAAAGTAGTGAGAATGTGCCGCACTTGTGTGCGGAACATCTGGAGTGACGTAAGAATCGATCTGTGTCGGACTGAGTCCGGCGGATCGAAGCTGACGTCACAAAATTCTACTTTTGCCGGTCTCGAGCCTTTGATAACTAAGGCGTATCAGCCTCGCCACAAATACGCTGCGGAATACGCAGCGTATTTGAGGTTGACGGCTTGATAACTACCCCCCAGTGTGTGCACTCTTTTGGCCAGTATCTCTTGACTATTTGTAAATTTTATAGTTTGTGCACAACACTCTAACCCCAGATTATTAAAGGGCCAATAAACCCCAAAAAAATATTTCATGATTCAGATAGAACATACAACTTTAAACAACATTCCAAATTACTTCTATTACCTAATTTGCTGCAATCTTTAGCTATCCTTTGTTAAAGAAATATCAATGCACATTGGTGAACCAATCACACGAGGCATCTATGTGCAGCCACCTATCAGAAGCTACTGAGCCTATCTAGATATGCTTTTCAGGAAAGAATATCAAGAGAATGGAGCAAATTAGATAATAAAAGTAAATTAGAAAGCTATTTAAAATGGTATTCTCTATCTGAATCACAAAAGAAAAAAATTGGGTTTAATGTCCCTTTAAGTCTAATTGACCATTTAATTATAGGGCATTCCCACCCAGATCAGTGTAGTGCCTTTGTATTTATATTTAAAATGCAATGTGCTAATCGTATTTGCTAAGGGAGATCATTTAGGGGTCTTCAAATTGGGGGATAATGTAGGGAGGAATTGTTAGAGTTAAGTGTGTTATGTGTGAGTGATACACATTACTTATTTAAATTAAATAAACTAGTGTGAAGACCATTTTGAGGTTTTAGAGGGAATTTTGGAGCAAGTAAATATGTAGTGGAGATCTAAGTTATAGGTGGTAATTTGCATTGTAGGTATTAGATATAATATTGACATAATAGGTTATTACTGCAGTGGCAAAACTTGTCTTGGGATGTGTTCTTGTGTATAAAACAGTGACAGGAAAATGTTTATGGACAATTCACCCACACTTTTGGAGTTAAATTTAAGTATAGTATCAGTGAAGGGAAGGTGTCAGCTATTATGTATAAAAACAGTGGGACTGGGTCATGGTTAGGGTTTCTTGTGGTAGGGTTGGATTATGGCTAGGTTTAATGTACAATAACACTGGTATCACTAGTATAGGTACATGCTCTATAGTGACTGGGGTTAGAAACTCCTTATCAACTGGTCATAGCAACCAATTATAACAATCTGCTATTATTTACTGGCATGCAAACATCTTGCTTTTATTAAATAACAGAGTATGATATATTTACTAAATTGAAGCCACTATGAAAAACTGGTATCTATTTTTTTCACAGTGTTCTATTATTACGATATATATATATATATATATATATATATATATATATAGTCCATAACAATCTGCTATTCTTCAAACATAGGTGCCCATTTATTAAATGCATCCACTGCCCACTTATTATTGCACAAGTAGTTGCGCCCCCTGCTCTCACACAACCAAATGCAGGAGAACAAGACTTGTCAATCCTCCAGATCGGATGTGATCAGGATGATTTAACTTTGTCAGCCTTGAAGTGGAGGAGAGGTTAAGAAGCCGTGGTTTTAAAACTGCAGCTACTCAACTAGCGTTTCTTACTCGCATTATCCTGAAACATTAGAGCTCCAAAGTTGCATCTACAGATTCCTAAATGAATAAATAATTGTTATTATTTTACAGCTTCTAAGAAAAACTTAAGGGCATTGTCAATGTCTATGCCATTTGAAAAGAAATACATTCTACAGTAGGCATAGTCATGAAATAATTGAAAATGCAGAAATCTCTCACTGCTAATTAATTATCAAATTGCCTCACATCAATGTTTTTTTATTCTCTAGTGTTTTTAAAGGGACACTGAACCCAAATTTTTTTCTTTTGTGATTCAGATACAGCATGCAATTTTAAGCAACTTTCTAATTTACTCCTATCATCAATTTTTCTTCATTCTCTTGCTATCTTTATTTGAAAAAGAAGGCATCTAAGCTAAGGAGACAGACACTTTTTGGTTCAGACCCTGGACAGCACTTGTTTATTGGTGGATGGATTTATCCACCAATCAGCAAGAACAACCGAGGTTGTTCACCAAAATGGGCCGACATCTAAACTTACATTCTTTCTTTTCAAATAAAGATACCAAGAGAATGAAGAAAATGGGATAATAGGAGTAAATTAGAAAGTTGCTTAAAATTGCATGCTCTATCTGAATCACAAAAGAAAACAATTGGGTTCAGTGTCCCTTTAATTGTTTAATTTCTAATCAGCCTTGTCTAATTAGGCAGAAATTTATTGGATGCAAATACAATATAATCCATTTAACACACCATAAAACATAATCACATATATGTTCTTGTTAAAACAGCAAAGGAAATTAATTAAAATGGACAGTTAATTGATTCAGTCATAAGAAGTGCTTTCTATACTGGCCCCAGGACCACATATCAGTAAGCTATAACTGGCCTTCAAGGTATTTTTTGTGGCCCTCAGCAATACTGAGCAGGAAACAAACATCAGTAACATGCTATCCAAAAAGCAACAGCATTCTTCTTATTAGGTAATTAAACATTTGTATTTTTTACAACATTTTGTAAATTTGAGTTGCATATACAGCTAAATTAAATTAAAATAAACTAGGTTTCTATGTTAAAAATTACATATAATATATCATTATATATTTTATTTTGATGCTTTTATTATTCTGTCCATGCAGCTTTGTAGCCCTTGTGGTGTGAGTTGCTTATGTTTGCCTCCAACTACAAGTAAGAAGCAATGGACTTAAAACCAGTGCTTCATAATCCTTTCGCCTACTCAAAAGTGATGGGGTTAAATCATCCCGGACTTATTTACCTGGGATTATTGACAAACGTTACTCCACATGGGAAGTGACTGCACAAGTAAATAGTCATGCAATGATAAATGGGAGCAGAAATGCTGCTTCACTAGCCTAAAATGGAGATGGATAGGTTCCCTGGCTTGGAACTTTGTCCGTCTGTTCTTTAGTAAATTGGACCATTAATAATAAAATCTGAAATGGCTCCCAGCCAATCCCACAAATAGTGACCTCTCAATATAAAAAAGAATAACTAAATTGTCTTATAACATCAGGATACAATATTTTTGACAATGTACAACCCCTCTCATTTTGTTAGGCATATGATTGGAAGGGCATTGTAGAAGTAGGTGTCTACAAACTGCATATTGAATTGTTATACTTTTTTAATGTATTAGAATGACATAGAAAAGCAAGCTAAACACACCCAAATTAAACATTAAGGGGCTGATTCATAAAGCTCTGTATGGAGCTGTATCCAGCTGTTTCCGCGCGAGCCTTTGGGCTCGCCGCAAACAGGACTTAAGAAGCAGCGGTCTTAAGACCACTGCTCATTAACTCGCCCGTTACCTCTGAAGCGGCGGACAGTAATCCGCCTCATCACATACGATCAGGTTGATTGACACCCCCTGCTAGCGGCCGATTTCTAGTGAAATGCTTGTGCAATGATGAATGCCGACAGCATATGCTACAGCGGATCATGTCCGCTCGCCCTATAATAAATTGGCCCACAAGAGCATGTTTAAATTGCTGGTGTTACTTTTTTGGCTGTTGAGTAGGCGTTAAAATGGCTGCCAAAATGATTCCACTATGTAGCAGTTTGCAAAAAAGTTGGGTTTTTGTTGTACACTAGCCACATAATAACAATAGAAGGTTTTCTTTGTCTCCCATTGGTGTCAAAATGTGAACATTTTAAATTCCCCTCAGGTCACATAAATCCATTAACATCTTTCATCTTACATAATATTGATAGTGTTGTGCTCCCGTTTACATCAACCTCTACTAGACGTAAAGGGGCATAGTGCCCAAAACAACTAATAACCAAAGATAACCGATAATAGTAAAAACAACAAAAAATGAGAAACAATTTAATAGTATCCATGCAAGATATTGGATACATTTTGAAGAATAATTCAAAATGTTTAAGCTGGATAGATGTATCTTAAGTACTTTATTAACTATTTTTAAATAGTGTCTTTTTGTGTGTGTTTTTTTGTGACTGAAATCCACTGTATAGCATCCAATTACAGTTACTAAGCAACTAAGAGGCCACTTTTTCACCGTAAAACTGAACTTTGGCAAACATTAAACATTGATTAGGTAGAGTTACACTTAACAAATGACAAACTTGAAACTACATTGTTAAATATTATGAGGAAGTAATCAAAACTTAAAGGGACACTGAACCCAAATTTTTTCTTTTGTGATTCATATAGAGCAAGCAATTTTAAGCAACTTTCTAATTTACTCCTATTATCAATTTTTCTTCGTTCTCTTGCTTTCTTTATTTGAAAAAGAAGGCATCTAAGCTAAGGAGCCAGCCAATTTGTGGTTCAGAACCATGGACAACACTTGTTTATTGGTGCTGTCCAATCAGCAAGGACAACCCAGGTTGTTCACCAAAAATGGGCCGGCATCTAAACTTAAATTCTTGCCTTTAAAATAAAGATAGCAAGAGAATGAATAAAATTTGATCATAGGAGTAAATTAGAAAGTTGCTTAAAATTGCATGCTCTATCTGAATCATGAAAGAAAAAAATTGGGTACAGTGTCCCTTTAAGCAAAACATATCTATGTTATGCCTGATTTGTTAACAATTTTTGGCTCTATTTTATCACCAACAATGTAGTCTAAGGGGTCGATATATGAAGCAGCGGATGCTGCTTCCGACCCACTCCTCTTCATGGCCGCTGCTCCTTAACTTGTCTGCCACCTCTTAGGTGGCGGACAGCAATCAGCCTGATCAAATACGATCGGGTTTATTGACACCCCGTGCTAGCGGCTGATTGGCCACCAATATGCAGGGGGCGGTATTGCACCAGCAGTTCACAAGAATTGCTGGTGCAATGATACATGTCGACAGCGTATGTTATCGGCATTTATCGATGTGCGGCGGACATGATTCGTTATAGCGGATCATGTCTGTCCGCACCATGATAAATTTACCCCTAAGCTTTCACACAGCAGTCTACAATGGATTGAAATTATTAACAGATAAATTATTAAAATAGTATAAAGTATTAATTAATGCTTTGTAACTATTTTCTAATTGCATATAGTTTATTAAATGCAATGGAATTGTATGACTTTTTTATACTGATTTGACAGCAACTTGACATCCTTTTATTTCTTAAATCTTTGTTTTTCTACAAACTTGCATGAGTATTACGTCTCAAGATCAGTAATGGTCTTTATTTGCAAAGTGTACTTGTCATAAATTCTTGCTTTGGATTAAGAGAGGTGAGAAAGTCTCTGCATCCCTGTAGTTTGGGGGAGGAAATGGAACTCAGTTCAAAGCTTGAGTTCTGCAAAATAATAAGCAAAAAATATATATCATTAAATCTACTTGATGGCTGGTCTGCATAATTCATTTTAACAGAATAAAATATGAATGTTGCTAAGAAATAGCTGTCAAAAAATAAGAAAAGTAAATTCAGGTAAAAGTGATGTTCTGAAATTTCCATGTAGGTTTGTACAGCATTTCCGTATTTCTAGGCAGTTTTGACAAATTTCTCATCTGTCATACATAAGTAGGCTTGAAAGGTTATTTGTTGGTCATTTAAAATCAGCAGTCTTAGAAATTATGTTCTTTTATTCAATTATTCTGTGAAACAATTCTAATTATTTCTGCAACTATTAATATGTTCTAATCAACCAGATACTGCACAATACAATTATGAAGTGCCCAAAGTCATATTTAAACGCCAGTGTATTTTTTACCTGGATTTTACCATGGATGGGCGAATGTTTCTAAAAATTTGAAATTTAAAATTAATTTTAATACATTTGTTCTTTCGAATCGAATGTTGAATGTTTATATAAAAGCCTAACATTCTATTTTCGAATTTTCATTTTTGAATTTTTCAATAACATTCGAAAATATTTGTTCGAATAATAGAATGTTTAGCTATGTATTTTATATACCATTCAATTGCGAAATGTAATATTCGAATGTGACATTCGAATTTGAATGTCACATTTGAATTCAAAATAGTTTTTCTAGTCTACAACTGTGTTGTATAAATGTAATATTCAAGTTCGAATGTAGCATTCAAATTCAAAATATTATTTCTAGTCTACAACTGTTTATAATGTAATATTCAAATTTGAATATGACATAATTCAATTGTGACATTTAAATTCAAAAGTGACATTCGAAAACTGTAAATAACATTTGATAATATAATTTTTAAGAATATTTGTTATGTAAATCAAATTTGTACAATAACATTTGCTCTAATATTCAAATTTGAATATAAACACATTCAACAATCCCTAGTTTTTACTCTTGAGAAATTTATAAACAATGGTACCTATATAAATGATGTCACTATCCTATATAAGGGATATAAAATATACAACTGCAGATAGTATAAAAAGAGGTTATATTTAGATACTATTAATGCAATGTATAAGCACTGTGTTACTTAAAGGGCCATAATACCCACATGTTTAAACACTTGAAAGTGATGCAGCATAGCTGTAAAAAGCTGATTAGAAAATATCACCTGAACATCTCTATGTAAAAAAGAAAGATATTTTACCTCAAAAGTTCCTCAGTAGCCACATGCCATTGTAAAGGATTTCTAAGCAGCATTTTAGTGTCTGTCCTGGGACAGCTGAAAGGATGAGCCTCGTGCACTCTCATCTTATTTCACCAATCAGGTAAAGGAAGCTTACTATGAAATCTCATGAGAGTTAAGTCAAATCTCATGAGATCACAGTAAGAGTTCATGACCTCAGCACTGCTGATGCTGATTGGCTACTGTTCATTTCTTCATTTTTTTTTAAATTTTTACCTGCAGCTGGGAGCAGGTAAGTATAACTTTTTACACAGAACTTACTCTGCTGAGCTGAGGAAATTGTGAGGTAAAAGATCTTCCTTTTTTATATAGAGATGCTCAGGTGATATTTTCCTGTCAGCTTTTTACAGTTATACTGCATCAGTTTCAAGTGATTTAGCATATGAGTATTATGTCCCTTTAAAGAGACAATTAACAGCTGAATACATCTACAGTTGTATATTTACTACTCACCATGATATTGTTTTTCCTCCTGTATTGCAGCTCTCTTTAAAGCTGTTCTCTTTTAACTCATTACAGAATGCAGTTGGTAAAGCTCTACATTTTATACTGGGTGCCGCCATCTTGTATCACGTGTACTGTTGCATCCTGTGATAGGAGCAGTGAACTTTTATTGATCACTTCAGTTTAGCTCACATAACAGAGATCAGAAGTGTTACATTTTTGAAGTTTTTTTTGCACAGTTTTAATGTTAAAGGGACATTCTGGTCAAAATTAAAATGCACACAGATGAATTACATCTTTGAAAAGAAAAATATTTACAATATACATATACTGGCAAAAGATGCTTCTAGTAAAAGTTACTATTTTAGTGTTTTGTGCACGTGCATGTGAAGCATAGCTAGGTGTTCTCAGTGCACTAGCATTTTAAATACTGCAGCTGCTCAAAGCACAAGTGGGGCTTATTTCATGTCAGCAATTAACAAATTGAGTCATTACCAGATGATAATAACACCTTAGGCTGTGAGAGCAAGAGCAGTGTTTAAAATGCTGGTGCACCTTGCATACTTAACATACACTTTTAAAACAGCAATAGCTTTTATTAGAAACATTTTTGGAAATACATTTATATTGGAGATATATTTCTATTCAAAACTGAAATACATCCATGCAGATTCATGTTTTGCCTGGAATTTCCCTTTAAATAACAAATATAAGCTTCAAGATGGCGGCGTCCAGTGTGAAGATGCAGAGCTTGAAAGGGATTAAAATAAGAGAATGACTTTGATGACAGCTGCAGGCTCAAGAGGAAAACAATATCATGGTGAGTAGTAGTCATTCTAGTGTAGTTGTACTTAGCAATACATAAAGGGCTAAATTACAAGTGGTGTGCTGTTGTGCAGGAGTGATATCTGTGTGTGTATTACAAGTTTAAAGTAAACTTGATTGGGGTAGCGCAATCGCATTTTATGCTCCTCAAGTTAGTGTGACCTAAACCCTCGTGTAAAGGGTAGTGCTTAAAAAAAAAAAAGTGACACTAAACACAACATAAAAACATTTTAAAATACAGCTAACCTCATATAAATAATATCTAAGAAAATGTGTTCATATAAATATAAAAAGTTATGTGTTAAATGGTATTTGGTATATGACAAGGTGTTCGACTGCAAATGGCTAAATTGTATGTATGCATAAATTTACATGTTTAAATATGTGAATGTATATATATATTTTACTGTACATATGTCATATGTTATTATGAGTGTAACTGTACTTTTAAATGTATTTTTGATGTATTATGTGACACTTGTTTTTCAAGAGTAACAGTCAACCAGAGCACAGGTTTGCACAATAAATTCAACTGCAA